>NW_006778824.1:1380426-1409492 GCF_000442215.2 Lipotes vexillifer | reverse complement strand
CCTGCTGTGAAGCTGGAAGAGGGCTCTGCTTTGCCGTTTCTTTCCTCCTGTTTTTTGTGTTATTCATGACCTTCCCTTAAGTATTACATCTTGCAGATGGCTGTGCTGGTCAAGTTTCTCCAGAGAAAAGACCAACAGGATACACAGAGATCCATATAGAGAAGATGTATGGTAGGAATTGGTTCACACCATCAAGGAGGCCAGGAAGTCCCACCATCTGCCATCAGGAAGCCGGAAGCCCAGGAGAGCTGGGGTGTGAATCAGTCTGGTCTGAAAGCCTGACCACCGGGAGCTCCAGTATCCAAGGGCAGGAGAAGATGGGCGTCCCAGCTCGGGAAGAGGCAGCAAAGCTCACCCTTCGTCCGCCTTCCTATCCGTGGGGGCCTCAGCGGACGGCCTGTTGCCCACCCGCGACGGGGAGGACCATCCCCTCACTCAGTCTACTGAGCCATAGGCTCATCTCTTCCGGAAGCTCCTGCACCGACGCCCCCAGGAATGATGCTTGAGCAGCTGTCCTGGTACCCAGCCCCATCAGGGAAGGGGAAGGGTGCCAAGCGTCTGCCCCCCAAACCAAAGCCATGGAGACCCAGGGACAGATCTGGGCCTCCATGGGTGAGGCCAGCAGCACAGGGGTGAAAAGGAAGAAACCCACACTCAGAGGGGCAGGAAGAACACCTGCTGGTCTCAACCCCGGTATTACGAGGAGGGATAAAGCAGTCTCCCCTTGAAGGCCGAACAGCAAATGGGCCCTCCCGAAGGTCTGTAGTCCAAATACATCCGCCCCAGTGGCCCTGGAAACCTAGGGGCAGACGATAACTTAAAGTAGCTGCACATATAGACCCTCCAAGTAACTGACCCAGCTCACAAATAAATAAATCAATGAATAAATAAACAAGAGAGAGAGGGAAGGAGGAAGGAGGATGCTCTTCAGCGGCCGCAGGGAGCCCCCAGCCCACGGGAAGACGATTCCCTCAGACAAGGCACACAAGGAACAAAGCTCGCACGAGTGAGAGAAAAAGTGCAAAAATAGACTCAGTGATACTTGAGATGTTAGAAACACTAGACTATAACACTTTTCACATTTTTATATGCTTTAAAAATTCAAAGGAAGCTTAAAAATACCAGCAGGAAGTGAGACGATTTGAGGAACGATAAAACTGCTAGCAGAACAGGAGTGAAACGGCAGCAGGTTAGACAGTGTTCGAGGGGTCCGGGACCCTCCCAGGCCTCTGACCGTCCAGGCTCCCATGCAGAGCGGCTCCAGTGGCCGAGGGCAGCCCTCCAGCAAAGACACGGGGCCGCCTGTTGGGGGGGAAGGACTCCCAGCTGGGGTGCCCGAGTGGGTAAAGTGTCAGGATGGGGACGGCGGTGGAAGAGGAAAGACAGGCCACACCTGTGGGGGAACCACGCGGCCACCGCCACCTCCCGACAGAGCTTCCCACACACCCTGGGGGTCTCATCCCACTGGGACAGAGGGAAGAACCCCAACCAATGGTCTGCCCACAGGCCCTCGCCAAGAGGACCACTCAAGGATGTGCTCCAACAGGGAGAAACAGAAGCGGGTAACCAGAGCCTCGTCAGGCCACATGCATGGCCACTGGAGAAGCTGGTTTTCCAAATCAGCCTTCTCGGGGTCCTTGGACCACCTTCCCACCACCAGGGGCGGGGGGCGGGGACGGGGTTTACCATCCCTTCTGGAGGAGGAAGGGCTGACAGTCAAGTTGTAAAGCCTCAGGTAAGGATTCTCACCCATGATTCTAGTCTAAATTATGTTAATATTATCCACACAATATTTTTACTTTGTACACACCCCCTCTTACCTGCTGAGACCCTTCAGGTGGTGGCAGCACGGCGAAGGTAGAGCCCTTGGTCAGCGGGCTGTCATGACAGGGACCTCGTTTCCTCTCTCAGCTCTACCTCTCACGGGCTGTGTGACCTTGGACCAGCTACTTAACCACTCTGCACCTGTTTTTTAATCTATTAACAGCAGTGCAACTATCCAGGCCCCATGGGCTGGGGAGAGGGTTAAGGTAATTAACATGTGGAAAGCCCTTACAACAGTGCCTGTAAGCACTCGGGAAGCGTATTACCCATTTGCATCAACAGTATTGTTAACTGTGTGACTGCCAGAATATCCTAAACATGAGTAGGTTTTCCCACAACCAGCAGAGCTAGAAATGGAGCTTCCGTCCACTCCTGTCGAGACTTTTGTCCCCCCAGCCAGACTCCAAACACGCTCTTAGCTAACGTCATTCTTGGAATCACCAGTGGGTAAAAGCAATTCACATTGCTGCCTCTTGATCTCGTTTCTGCCGGCCAAACATCCAGCCCTTGCCTCCATCCGGGCGGCAGCTGCCCGGCACTTCAAGTGCTCTGGAACTCGCCTGCCTGCGTGCCTTCCGCAAACACATCGCTGTTTACGCTGGAGCCGGACGTCTCTTCTGGGGCATCTGTTACTGATCTTGTCACCACAAACTCTGTTTCGCTTTATCAGGTCTGTGCGTCAATAATATATTGTCTTTAAAAACTCAAACCTCCACATCAGGATGCGGTCATCTGAAAGTCAATCATTTAAATCACCTGATTCCATTCACATTCATGCCTCAGTCCTTGGGACCAACACTCTTATGTCGACGGAAACAAGGTCACCCCGTGAATTATGGACCTTCCCCCTCCGGCTCTCTGTCTGCTCTGCCAATGGCTTTCCTTCCAAAGAAACTGCCAACTCCTTTGAGCCCAAAGAAAAATAAAACAAACGCACATGCACTTAGCCCTTCCATGCGCCAAGTGTTAGATGACCACTGAAAGCCACTGTGTCCTGGGGCCTGCGGTGGACCCCCTGGCCAAGAACCTTCTCTCTCCCACCACCAGTCAGCGAGGTGCCTGCTTACTTTTCGGTAAATATAAGGAAGAGTAAGAGACACATCCAAGGCCCAAGGCAGAGGATCACAAAAGGCAATGCTTGATATTGAAACCATCCTTTTTTTTAAGCCGTATTTGTTTTTTTCTAAGAAAAGTTTTGCAGTGAACCAGTGTTGCATCCGTTCCAGTCAGAATGTGCAGGACGAGCGCCTTCCATTCCAGCCCCGCCAACCCTTCAGCCTACTGACCACTGACCGTGGGCACTGCCCCTGCGGAGGCCCAAGGCGAGGCTGGCCCTCCAGCCCTCCACAGTGGCCGTGAAGGTCCCTTCCTTCTAACTGGCTGTGGCCCCCAATTCCTTGATCATTCTTGGAAATTCATCCTAGTCCTGGGATGAGGCTGATTTGATTTTGTTTTAGAGTCAGTTCCATTTAACATGCACTTATCGGGTGGTTACTGTGTCTCTCCCACACTAATGTTTCTGGAAAGGGCAAGGTCCAAGAATCAGGTCTCTCCAGAGAGGGGAGCAAGCAGAAGGTCCTGTGGGCCAAGAATGCCCCCCACAAGGTAATAATACTGAGGTAAGCTCCTGCAAATAGCTCCTTCCTGCTTAAGGCCCCCCGCCAGCTGCGTCCCGACCCGGAGCCCAGCTTTGCCTGGGAGCTCTGCATATGTAATGATCTGTACATATGTAATGAGCTCTGTGTATGTGTGTAATGAGCTATGCATATAGAAAGTGAGTTGTGCATATGTGATAAGATTTGCATATGCAATGAGTTGTGCCTATGTGATAAGGTTAGCATATGTAACGAGTGAGTTTTGCATATGCGATAAGGTTTGCATATATAATGAGTGAGTTTTACATATGCGATGAGGTTTGCATGTGTGATGAGTGGGCTGTGTGTATGTAATGAGCTCTGCATATATAATGACATGTGCCTATGTAACAAGTGAGTTGTGCATATGTGATAAGATTTGCATATGTAACAAGTGGGCTGTGCGTATGTGATGAGCTCTGCGTATGTGATGAGCTCTGCGTATGTGATGAGCTCTGTATTTGTAAGCAGACTGCACGGCACACACAAATGAGCTCGAGCTCCACCCACACCCCTGCACTAGAGGCCATCATCAGCGTCTCAGTCTATTCGTATAAACATTTATTCGAGTAATATCACCTGACGCTAGAGGTGGCCTCCATACTGCAAATGTGAAGACTTCTGAAGGCTGGTTTGTAACCTGTTTCAAGCTGTTCACTGCCTTCTAACACAGGGGGTCTATCAGACACGCTTCGGTCCTCTAAGCTAAATGCAAATCAGCAACTCTTGCTCTGGTGAAAACGCACCGAAGGCCTGGAAAGCCAGCGCCCGCTGCAGCCCTGCCCTGGTTTCCAAAGAACGCCCGCCCGGGGAGCCGCGCGTCTTTCTGTGGGCTGACCAGCAGGCTTGAAGAGATCCCGGGGCCTGGTCCAAACCTCTGCAAATTGGTTCATTTTCATGCTCAAAAGATAGAAAAGAGGTGCTTTCATATTAATGAAACTGCTGCTATAAAATCTACAAGGCACTAGTGTGAGTATCGCGACTGAGGTCGACTTCGCTTAGAGCAGCCTCAGAGCCTCGCTGGGTGCTGACGTGGTATCAACCGAAGCAGAGCCTCGCTCCGGCCTCTTCTTCACAATCCACGGAGCTGACCGGGTGTCAGGCCGCCTCCAGCGCACTCCCTAAATCAGCAGGTCTGCACCCGCAAGCTGTGGGCCCGCCTCTTCTCTGTGATTTGCTGAAATGAATGATTTCTGGCTGTAAAAACCCAAATTACCATTTCACTCAAAGGAACACTTGTAATTTTTGTCCCCCAGGTCGTGTTAACGTCATCCTCAGTAGCCCCTCGTGGGACACAACCGGCTGGGGATGCCGGGGACACAGGGGACACCGGCAGGGGGAGGGGTGGGCGCTCAGGACCCAAGGGTAACAGGCTGGGGGCTTGGCATCAGCATCCGTGCTTCCAGAGGCCACCATTTCCCCCCTTCCTCCATTACTGCCGGTACCTGTTTGAAAGGGAAGATTCCATCCTTCATACAAGCCTGGGCTCTGCGTCGCTTTGGGCCTTAATGCTGGGATTTGGTTCATGTAAACATTGTTTGCTCTTTCCTTCCTTCTGATGGGATCCAGCTATGCTGGGGGCTGGGCTACGGGGCCAGAGGCCCGTCCCTGTCCCCGGAGCTCACCGAGTGCGGGGATCGTGGGGATACAACCAGAGCCCGGAGGAGGCTCGCTGCGCAGAGCTGGGGGTGCCCAGCGAGAGGCTTGGGGAGTCGGAGACACGGAGCTGGCCAGGCTGAGGACAGACATGCCATCGAAAAGGCACAGTGGGAGGAAAGGCAAGTATTTCTGGAAAGCAGCAAATACCCAAATACTCAACACGGCAGGTGGTGAAAGGGGGCACGTGGGAAGCAGGGGAAAGTCTGGCTGGAAAGATGCTTGGGGCTCCTAGGGGCCTGAGCCTGGACCCAACCCCTGCCCTGCAGAGGAGGGGGCCACAGAGGGGCCCGGGCAGGGCTGGGGGCTGCCAGGCAACTGGGGCGGTATGCCGGCCAGGGCAGGAGGGTGGCAGTGCAGCTGGCAGGGGGCCCAGCGGGTCTGCGGCAGGGCCTCAGGACATACACCCTGGCTGGTCTGAGCCCCAGCTGCAGAGTTGCTCAAGGCAGTGCTCCAGAGTGGCCACTGGCGTGGGGGCCATGGTGCAGGGCAGGAGGCCTGGGCCTCTCAGGTTCCAAGGCCACAGGGCATGCGGGGGGCTGGCTCAGGAGCTGCAGGGCGTGGGAACCAGGGGGAGGGGAGATTCCCAGGCTTAAGCGGCGGAGGGGTGGGCAGGCACAGTGCTACCCCTGGAGCCTGCGTGGGGCTTCTGGAAGGTGCAAGCTCCCTCCACCCTGCGAGCCAGGCACTGTCTACAGATAAACAGGTGGTAGTCACCTCCCGGCTCCCAGGAATCAGGCGAAGTTCACCAGCTCTGACAATCAGATCATGGAAATTCTAGTTGAAACATCACGAGGACTGGGCGGTAAGGAGCGGAGAGCTCTGACCCCGAACAGGAGGAGGTCCGCTCGTCGTCCTGCCCCCCACGCCTCCTCCTTGGGGCTGCAAGGACTGCTCTTCTTTCCCCCTTAGAGAAAACTCACACACATCTCTCCTGAATGAAAGTGTTCCGTCTAACCCCGAAGAATGTCTGCTCACGCACACCCATGCGCACGCGTGCACACACAGACATCGCTCACGACCATATCCTGACCTCCTCACACACGCCCATGTTTTGGTCCCTGAAGCTGTCAAGCAGGCAGCTGTCTTCACTGGATTCACCACATCCATCCGCTGGGCTTCATATAATCTCACGTATATAATCTCAACTCCATCTGGGCAGCACTTCTTGGAAGACACCAGTTTCATATACAGCCCCCCTGACCTCCGCCCAGGAGGAGGAGGGATCCCAGCTGTTGCATCTGAAACATTATTTGAAAACGATTAAAGCAGAAGGAAAGACAACCGCCCAAGCTGCCCTGGGCTCCCACAGGGAAGCACCGCTTTCCTGGTTTCTGAGGAGAGAAGACAAGCGTGTGACCCACACGTTCAACTCCATTTGTTCTGGGAGTTAAAACTCAGAAGTCCGTTGGGAGTTTGAGATAAACCTCCAGCAGCGCCTCCAGACGAAGAAGCCTGTGCTTCTGGAAGAGCCAGGTGACGGAGCGTGTGCAGGGGCAGTGTAATTAAATTAGCCCATCTGCGGATTAAATGTCAATATTTTAATAACTTTCCTTGAGAAAATATTGCCATCTTCTCTTCTGGTTCACTGCCAGCCTTGCTTCTGTCCCTCGGGATGGTTTGGCTGAAGGAGAGTCTGGCTGTAGCCACTGATTCCTCTCTCCCCACCCCCGCCTCCCCCAGCACCGCTGCGACGTCGGATTAGAAATAAAGTTAACCAGGCTCAGACCGTGAAGGTGCTTCAAAGGCCATTTGGAGCTCTGGGTTTATATTTTCATCCGAGTGACAAGAAAATGAGACCACTTTTGCAGTTCAGTTTGCTTTTAAATAGCTGTAGCAGCAAAAGCACACTTTCCTCACACAGGGAAATGAGCACACACACACGTACACACACGTGTACACACGTACACACGCGCACACACGTACACACGCGCGCACGCATACACGTATGCGCACGTGTACACCCGTGTGTACACACGCATCCCCACACGTACACATGCGCACACGCGTACACACACACAGACACACACACACACGCACTTCCCGGACCTGCAGTGAACCTTCCTCCTCACAGGGAACCCGGGCAGGGGCCCCGTGCCCACAGCCAGACGCTGCTCTGGGGCCCACAGCCTGGTCACCAGCTACAGATCAGACATGCAGGGGCCGATGGAGGGAGCCGGGAGGGCCTCCCTGGGCCGGGAGATGGAAACCTTCCCTCTGGAAGAGAGGGACACAGACACCCTCCCTCCCCCGCCCCAACTCCCTAAGGTGGGGGGCCTGGGAAGACGAGATGATTCTTAGGCATCGCTTTTGCACCCATGAGCAACTGCACACCTACGTGCCCACCCCCCATCCAGAAGCAGGGCGGGGATTTTACAAGCCAAACTTCAGACGTCAGAGGCCACGGAGTAGATCCCACAGGTGCCCCTCAACCCTTGCAGCACTCACTGCCTGGGACCTGTCAGCCTCGCCAGAGCCACCCACCCCCAGGTCCTCTCCAGGGACACGCAGGGCAGGACACAGCACGGGGAGTGATGTCCCAGCCGTAAGCAGATGGGAAAGGGGGAACAGTCCGCAGCCCCTCGCCCTCCATGGGCCTCTGGGGATGCCCACTGCCTCCCCACCCCCAGGCCATTGAGCTTGGGGCCCCAGCGATATCTGCTCACCTTACCAGCTCCTTTCCGTTCCACATCACCCACCCCGACCTGGGGTTCCAGAGATCCCCCCCGGCAACAAACACACATCCTGCTCTGGGGTCTGCTTGTGGGGGGCCAGGCCATGACACCCCGGGATGGGCACCTGGCTGGAGAGAGCCAACCACGTCATCAACAGCTTGAGGACTGTGGTGCCCACGGCCCAGCTTCCGCCTCTGAAGTGACTGAAGGACTAGATGGTGGATAAACCACTGCGTCTGGCCCTTCAGCTCAGATTCCAAAAGCAAGATCCCTCAGAGACTGGGTGAGCAGAGAGGGGCTAAATGCCCTTTGCCCCCAGAAAGACCAATACTGCACGATGCCACTCACAGGAGGTATTTAAAATCGCTACATTCCAAAACTAAAAACTGGGATGGCGGCAGCCAGTGGGGGACGGGAGGGGAGCATGGTAGAAAGTATCAGTGAAGGAAGACGGAGACGAGATCTGCGGTAGGACCTCATGCTGCCCTGTGCACTCGAAAACAAGAGGGTAGATCTCATGCCTCAGTATAATAAAATTCTTTAGGAAAGAATGAAATCAAGAAATATGAACAATAAAACTAGCCCTACTTCAAAATGGGTAAAAAGGAAGGAAAGGGGCATTTGCCACCTTCCAGGATACACAGTGGGGGGCAGGACATCTGCAGATGGAGGGGGCTGGGCTGGAACAGCATTCACCCCCAGGGAACAGAAATGATAAAAGAACGATGGCCTCTGCAGCACAGAGTTCTGGCTGGGGAGTGAGCTGTCTGCTCCTGGGCATGGAGACAGGGTAAGAGCGAGGGCTTGAGAAAACGAGATGGGTGTGGTAAAAGCAGGAGGAGGGAGAGCACCCCCGGAGGGGTGCCGGTGGGCCGGCTGCGGGCCCTGGGCAGAATGTGGCCAGGACCCCAAGAGCAGAGTTGGGACCCTCCTCCAAGGACCTCGCTGCCCATCTGGCACACAGGTCAGGTCGGCTCCTGGGTGGGTGACGGGTGGTGCGTGACTCGGGGCCCATCCCGGGCAGCCCCTGTGCTCAGCAGTTCAAGCGAGCCTCAGCTGTGGCATCTTTTTAAGGACGACGCTATTAGAAGAAGCCGTTCTCCATAGGAAGGCTTTATGGAGATTTCCGTTCTCTGATTTCCTTTGGGACCGTCAGATCCAATATTTCAGAATTATCATTTTGGTACTGTCATAGTTGTTTGGATTGTTCCATAACAATAATGCAAAAAACAAAAAGAAATTCATAACAGGACTTGCAGGAAACTAAAAGTAACCAAGAACACATATACTAGCCTTGTCTGAGGCAGAGATGAGGGCTCCACTGATAATATTTCCTCTATATTTTATTTATTGATTTGTCTCAAAACCAAAGTCATAAACATAGAAAATAACTGACATTATACCCTTAGAGAGGGAAGGAGAATTACAACCAGAACCAGGGACGTAATGGACACAGATCTGCACGTGTCTCTCCACGACTCCTGACCACACACCTGCCCAGGGGGCTGAGAGGGCAAGAGCTCACCTCCATGGTTCTCAGATTGCTCCGTTCCAGGTTGCACTTCTCTGCATCCGTGCCAGGTGAGTGGGGGGGGACAGACACAGGGCCCCCAGCCCTGACGCCCTCTGGTTCTGAGACCACTGCTCCAGCAACAACACTCCGCAAACAAGACCTGAGAGGGGCCTGGACGTGGGGAGGCGGGGGGTGGGGGCGAGGGGGCGAGGGGATCACCCAGGTCTTGGGACTTGTCAGCCTCTGTAATGCAGGAGCCAATCCCTAATCATGAATCCCCCTACATCTCCTGTTGGTCTGGTTTCTCTGGAGAACCCTGACTAAAACAGATACCAAGAAAGCAATGCGTACAGCAGTGCATCTTATCAAAGTCCTCAAAAAGTTGGCGCTCACGGAGAACACCTCTCTCTCCTGCTCACAGCCCTGGAACACACAGACCTTCACTGTCTGAGGAACTTTTGCCTGATTTCAGGATCCAGAGGAGGACAAGAAACCAGATGTAGCGATGTTTGGAGGACGACAGAGGAGGCCCCGGGACTTGCAGGTTAAAGTTTTCGACTGCGTGGTCTCAGCCTGGGCGTGGCCTCGATCTGGGCATGGCCCCCTGCTCCTGCAGGCTGGACCCTCGCAGTCACGCCTGGCTCTCCTCGGGCAGCACTCAGCAGATCGGTCCCCTCCAATTTGCTGGGTGAGGACTCCCAGCCGCCCGGCCCCATGTGTGCTCCACGTCGCCGTTTGCTCCATGCTCACAAACCCTTGAGGATGCAAAATCTCCATGTGAGCCCCTTTACAGAAGCGGCAACTGAGCCCTGGAGGGGCTCATCCACGTCACACCCCAAGCACGTGTGAGCCACGTGCTCCCCAGCCTTCCTTCCTCCTCTGCTGGGACGTCTCCCACGGCTCTCCGGCTTCACTGCAGAAGCTGGGCTGGACCAGCTTCCAGAAAAGTCACTCTCTGATCACACTCTGAGCTGCTGCTTCTTCAGAGGCACCTTGTGGCCCATTGAATTAAGCCAAACTCATACCCAAGATCACTTAGAAAATTGATAACCCAAGTCATCGGCTTCGACTGGCTCCTATTCGAAACAAATATTGGAATAAACAACTCTACGACTTAATATTTACCAGTGACTTATCTTGTTCGATCCTCACACCAGTCCATGAGGCAGACACTGTTATTATTCCCATTTAACAGTTGAAAAATCGAGATGCAAAAGTAACCTGCCTGAAGTTACCCAGCTAACAAGTGTCAGGACCAGCTCTCCACACGGTGGGTGTAACTACAGGGTACATCGTCCTAATTCCCAAACGGCTGATGGGAAGGTTAGTGAGTATGGGAAAAGCCAGGGAGCAGCCCGGTCCCTGTGTGACCCACAGAGACAGAGAGCGGCTGTGTCTGCTCCACACACCAGGCAGGAGCCCGGCCACAGGGCACATCCGCCACATGGCACCTTGCCCTCCCACCCTGCCACGTTCACAGCCCACGGCTCTGCCCTCACTTTTCATGTTGATTCTGCACTTCCCAGAGGGCACCAACTTTTAGCCCCTTTCCCCTTCCCCTAAGGTCTCACAGTTAAGCATAAATTCTGGGCAAGAGGCACCTTGTTAAGAAGGAATCTTATGTGTGAGGCCTGCACAACCGGACCTTAGCATCCAGCACGTGCTGCGGCTGGAACCAGGCCCTGCCCCGCACCAGGCCTGCTCTACCCACCAGAGGGCTTCTGTGCTTATGTTGATAATTCACTCACAAAATCTTTATCAAGCTCTTCCTGCCACATAGTCCCAGGTAGGAACTCATGGGTACGAATGTGTACTTGACAAGGAAACATGAATCTACAAGTGGCTGTAAATGTGGTTTTTAAGGCCAATGATTCAATGCTTTAAGGACAGCACTGAGTGTGTTTTTTCAAAAGAATATGATTTTTTTTTCCAACAGAAAATACGCAGACTTGCGTAAGTCTGAACATCTTAGATAACTGATCACCAAGGAACTGGTTACCTGTAAGGTGAGTTTCTAGCCTGCAGCCAATTGCTCTGCTCTGAGGGTCTTGGTGGTCCCGAGCTGAGCCCCCGCCTGCAGGGAACTTGGCCATTCGGGAACAGCAATGCATCCCATGCCACCCTGAGGATCGGGGCTCTGCCTTGTCCTGGGCCTTGCCCAGCAGCTGTGGCCAATTCAGTGCAAAAGAAAAATCAGCCAAAGCCCATAGTTGACAAGTGGCATCCATCAATGGCATTGTACCTATCACAGTTTGCAGGCGCCATTCTTTTTTATCAAATCTATTCACCACTCAGAAGACCAAATCAGCCATTAAATGTGCTGCCACCACGGGTTGCATGTTCCAAAACGTGAAGTTTACGCCATGGACCCCCCGCTGGTGAAATCAGTAAACACACTCTTCCCAGTGTTTTAGAAGAAAATAGTAAAATGGGTGAATTTATTCAATGTTAATCCTTCAGGTAACAAGTATAATCTAATGGATTTTAGGTCATGGATACTTTGAAGAATCCAATAAAATTTAGGAGTTTCTCTCCAAGGAAACGTACACACATACACCTTCAAAAAATTTCTCATGCAGCTTGGAAGGAGTGTGATGCAGAATGAAAAATACTTGTTTTAAGGAAAATACCTAGAAGTTGACCTTATCAGATGACTGCAAATCAAAAGATCCTGATGGCAGTGAAAAAAGAGCTAGTGGCTATGATCCCCTGTGAGTTTTCTAAGTCTCACCAAATGCATCTTTGTTCTATTTTGTTGTTAATAGATAAAGGTATATATAGGAGATATAGATACAGATATATACAGAGAGAGAATAAACCCATAAGTATTTGTATGTTATGTGTATTTATTCCTATAAAACATATATTTTATATAATTATTGAACACAACAATAAATTTAATCCCATGTAATAGTTATCATATAGTGGGCTGGCCACTGGGCCAGGTGTGGGATGCTCAGAGAATTAAGATCCAGTTTCTGCCCACAAGAGACGCACAGCCTGGCAAAGAAAATGGATGTATCTGTAATAACTGTAGTCAGATACTGTGAGTGTTTATGCAAAAAGCGCTGCAGAACCATTTTTTCTATCTGGTTTGAGGAGGTAGGAATGAGGGAAAGGTAGAGAGAAAAGTTTCCACCAAAGCTGGGGAAAGAGGAGGCGGGGACCCGGTCCGGGTGAGAGGCCGTTGTTCTGAGAAGAGGGGCTGCACCAGGGAAAGCTCAGGGGCACCAATGCCCAGCTGTAAAGACCAAATAGTGTCCCCTTGGGTGTGGACTGGGTTCTCGGTCATTTATCTAACCACCTGGTATCATTATACCCTTAGGATCATTCCACTGTTTTATTTTTAAAATGCTGTGATTAATATCATTTCTTACAATTTTCCCCAAATTCTTCGTGAGGAGATGATTCATAAAGTATACGTGTAAGAATTCCTTGCCCTAAAACTATTCACAAGCATAATTGCAATCTTATTGGCCATTGAGTTGTTCACAGCCCAGAATTAAAGTCCCATAAAATGACACTGGGCGGCTCTAGAAGAAAGAAAAGTCCCTTGAAATAGCTCGAACGTATTCGGATCAGGATAATTTTCACAATGAAATAAAATTTAATTTTTCATTCATATGATAAAAGATTGTATCAGATTTCTCATTTCTTGGAAAATCAGAGAGAAGCTAATAACAAATACCATAATTATCTGCAAAGACCTAACCGTGATTAAATTATCAGGAGGGGGGCTTCCCTGGTGGCGCTGTGGTTGAGAGTCCGCCTGCCGATGCAGGGGACACGGGTTCGAGCCCTGGTCTGGGAAGATCCCACATGCCGCGGAGCAACTAAGCCCATGAGCCACAACTACTGAGCCTGCGCGTCTGGAGCCTGTGCTCCGCAACAAGAGAGGCCGCGACAGTGAGAGGCCCGCGCACCGCGATGAAGAGTGGCCCCCGCTCGCCGCAACTAGAGAAAGCCCTCGCACAGAAACGAAGACCCAACACAGACATAAATAAATAAATTAATTAAAAAAAAAAAAAATTATCAGGAGGCAGTTCCTACTAAAACTGTTTCTTTAATTAGCTAAAGCTGGCAGTATATATGAATATTTCCAAAGATATTTGCATACACTCACAACAGGCTAACCAGATATTAGCTGAAATATAATTTTTCCAATATTATATTAGAAATACTTCTACGATTTAATTATATCATCATGTTTCTTCTATGATTATTAGGGTAGACACTCTTGATTTATTACCATAAATTCTCTAATTTAGAAGCTGAAAAAGCTTCTTTTCCTTGATGATTTTTCCAATTCCATTTACAAATAGAGGGAGGCTCTCTTGACTGCCAAGATCTGCTCCGTAGAATGTGACGGACAGTCCTCGTGCCCGAGCTGCTCACACGCGGTCGGAGGAAAGTCCGCGCAGACGTGCAGCCGGCAGAGCCGCTCCTCAGAGCCGTCTGGGCAGGAGCAGGACGGCCGCGGGCATCTTGGCGCCGGGTCCCCGCCTGAGGAAGAGGGCCCGCTCACAGGGATGGAGCCACAGTGAACCCGAGCCCTCCTGGCAGCTGCGCGGAACGCTCGGAGCAGAGGGCACCCTCGAATTCGGACAACGCCCAGTCTCAGGAAGGGCTCGCCGGCTCCCCGCGCACGGCCCGGCGCCACCGCCAGAGGGCGCCACCGAGCAGGCAGGGCTCGGCGCCCGCGGGCCGTGGGGGGCTGGGGGGTGGACCCTGCCCTCACGGTCTCCCCCTGCCCCCGCTCCCGCCTGGCCCTTCTGAGCAGACCCAGCACAAGCCAGCGGCCCACGGGTGTGGCCCCCCGGAGGCCGGCATCCAGGCCCGAAAGGGGAGCGACCAGCGAGGCCCACGGAGGCACTGGACGCGCAGGGACTGCGTCTCGGCGTGGAGACCGGGGGCCCCACCTGGGGACACCCACGCGCAGGGACCCGAGGCCAGGTGCTCCCTCCAGCGGCACCGGCCACCTGCTCAGGGGAGGACTTTCTCCTTTGGGTGGGGGAGGCCGGGGGAGGGGTGACAGCAGGAAGACCGTCGGGCGTGCCGGGGAGCTGCCTCCACCCCCAGAGGCCGGCGCTCGGCTGGGTCCTTAGCTCCAGGCCGGCTCCTTCCGGGTGCTGGGTTCAGTTCTATGAGTTCACCTGGTAGACCCCTGGGACCAGTTGTGGCGGGAAGAGGAAAGCAGGGATGAAGCTCATCTTGTTGGTCCCCCAGAAGCGTAAAAGGAGGAGGAAACACTTTTACTGTAGCACCTCATCCGATGGCTGCCTTCAAGTGGCATTTGGATGACCTCTGTGAGCCAGCAGCCCCTGACTCAGGCAGGGGTGGCTGCCGGGCAAGGGCGCCGCTGGGACCCCAACCAGGCGAAACCTGCACCAGGAAGCAGGAAGGGACACCATCTCCGGAGGTGCTCCCTGCCCAGGACGGCGAGGAGGCTTGGTCTCTAAAGCTCGTCCCCCTCCCACCTCCTCTTCCCGACAAACCACAGGGGAACGTCGTGGCCTTAACTCCTCGCTGGAGAGGAACAATTTCTGTGGCCTTTGCCAAAACGTCACGAAGCTTGCAGATGCTCAGCGCCCTGTGGAGGCCCCGGGTTGAGGCTCAGGTTTGTGTCCGGCTCAGAGGCTGACCGTCCGGCACATCCTTTTCCTGTAGGAGGACGTGTCTGAGCCCAGGGCCCGGTGGAGTGGAGGCACGGCTGCCCACGGGATGTAGGGGCCGGCGGGCCTGCAGGGCCACCCAGAGTCCCCTGGCCCACAGGGTGCTGTAGAGCCCCTTCAAGGCAGGCACATCCACAGCAGAAAGTCTGCTGGCTCAGAACAAAAATGTGTCCCTGAAACGATACTTTTCCCCTCTCCAAAGACTGAAAAAAATATTTTAGGAATTAAAATGCAGTAAATTCAAATTAAAGTCTATCCAAATCATGATACTAAAAAGGAAATGTAATATTCATACTCAACTTGTCATCTTAATTAACTTGTCTGTATTATTTCAAAAGTTCTAAAAGAGCAGGGTTGTCATCAAGAGCAAACAGCAGTATAAATAAAGCAATTCAATTAATTCGCTATCCATCTAAGCAGATTCATGGAAGGAAAACCTTTCCACTAGGAGGAAAAGTGGGCTAGACAAAACACCCCCAGAGAAAGATGTTTGAGAACAATTGCTTTATAACGTGTGACTTTTTAAAGTTATATACGATATTATCCAATCTGAAATTTCAGCATGCTTTTTCCTCTGGGATTTTTTATCAATAAACTTTATTTTTTAAGAGGAGTTTTCACAGCAAAATTGAGTGGAAGGTACTGAAATTTCCTATATACCCCCTACCCCTCCACACACGTGCACAGCCTCCTTCACTATCAGAACCCCCCACCAGAATGGTCATTTGTTTCAATTAATATGTCTACATGACACGTCACAATCACCCAAAATCCACAGTATACATTGGGCTTCACTCCTGGTGTTGTACATTCCGTGGGTTTGGACAAACGTATAATGACACGTCTCCATCAGTATAGTATAGTATCCTACGGAGTATTATCACTGCCCTGAAAATCCTCTGTGCTGCACCTGTTCATCTCCCCGCAGAACCCTGGCAACCACTGATCATCTTACCGTCTCTGTAGTTTTGCCTTTTCCAGAATGTCGTAGAGTTGGAATCATACCTACACAGTCTTTTCAGACTGGCTTCTTTCTTTTAGCAAAATATGAATTTATGATTCCTCCATGCCTCTCCATGGTCTGGTAGCTCATTTCTTTGTAACACTGAATAATATTCCATTGTCTGGATGCACCACAATTTATTCATCTGTTCACCTACTCAAAGACATCTCGGTTGCTTCCAAGTTTGGGCAGTTATGAAAAAAGCTGCAATAAACATCTGTGTGCAGGTTTTTGCATGAAAGTAAGGTTTTAATTCATTTGGGTAAAATACCAGGGAATGTGACCGATGGATCACAGTATTGTAAGAAACCGCCAAACTGTCTTGCAAAATAGCTCTAGCGTTTTGAACTCTCAGAAGCAATAACTGAGAGTTCCTGTTGCTGCACATCTTCACCAGCATGTGCTATTGTCAGTGTTTCGGATTTTGCCATTCTGATGTGTACGTAGTGGTATCACATTGTTATTTTAATTTGCAATTCCGTATCACAAATGATGTTGAGAATCTTTCCATATGCTTACTTGCCATCCATATAAGTTATCTGATGAGGTGTCTGTTCAAATCTTTTGGCCAATTTTAAATCATGCTGTTCGTTTTCTTATCGTTGGGTTTTAAGAGCTCTTTGTATATACTGGATAACAGTCCTTTATCAGATGTGTTTTTGGCAAATGTTTTTCCAAATCTGTGACTTGTCTTCTCATTCTCTTCACACTGTCTTTCACAGAGCATAAGTCTTTCATTTTGATTAAGTTAAGCTTATCAATTATTTCTTTCATGGTGTCTGTCTTTGGTGTTGTATCTAAAAAGT
Source organism: Lipotes vexillifer (assembly GCF_000442215.2). NCBI lineage: Eukaryota > Metazoa > Chordata > Mammalia > Artiodactyla > Lipotidae > Lipotes > Lipotes vexillifer. The sequence continues at coordinate 1,392,709 of NW_006778824.1, read as the reverse complement.
CATTGCCATATCCAAGGTTATTTAGGTTTTCTCTTACGTTATCTTCTCGGAGTTTTATAGTTTTGCATTTTATATTTAGATCTGTGATCCATTTTGAGTTAATTTTTGTGATAGGTGTAAGGTCTGTGTCTAGCATTTTTGAAAAGACTACCTTTGCTCCATTGTGTTGCCTTTGCTCCTTTGTCGAAAATCAATTGACTGTATTTACGTGGGTGTATTTCTGGACTCTCTATTCTCTTCCATTGATTTGTCAGTACGGCACTGTCTTTATTACTGTAGCTGTGTAGTAAGTCTTGAAGTTGAATAGTATCAGTCCTCCAACTTTGTCCTTCTTTGATATTGTGTTGGCTATTCTGAGTTTTGTGCCTTTCCATATAAACTTTAGAATCAGTTTGTCGACATCTACAAAATAACTTGCTGGGGGGCTTCCCTGGTGGCGCAGTGGCTGAGAGTCTGCCTGACGATGCAGGGGGCGCGGGTTCGCGCCCCGGTCCGGGAAGATCCCACGTGCCGCGGAGCGGCTGGACCCGTGAGCCATGGCCGCTGAGCCTGCGCGTCCGGAGCCTGTGCTCCGCAGCGGGAGAGGCCGCAACAGTGAGGGGCCCGCGTACCGCAAAAATAAATAAATAAATAAATAGAAAATAATAATAACTTGCTGGGACTTTGCAAAGTCGCAAAAATGGGAGCCGATACAAGTTCTACGAAGTTAGAGCTTAAACGGCTGTTCTTTTTCTGCGACATATGTTAAGGTAGTAGCTCATTAAGCTTCTTTCTGCTCTAAGCCTGTAACAACCTGGCTACTAAATCTTTAAGTCACTGAATCATTACTCTTTTATAATCCCCAGCGCAGGGGCTCGGAGGGAAGTTCATCTTTCTTAACGCATTCCAAGAGAAGCCGGTTCAGACGGGGCGAAGCGGGATGCAGCCGGGTAAGTTGTCTCTGATGGCTGTCAGGGAGACAGGCGCATCGCAGGGGCTGTGGGCCGAGGCCAGAGCGGAACCGCTGACCAGCAGCACCTGACCTGGTGAACAGAGATGGGGCACGAGAACAACGCACAGGGGAGGGAGATAGAATCTTTACACACTCATTGGGGGTTACGCAGAAACTCCCACGGAAGAAAGCAAAAGCCCCCCTCAATCAAAGCTTTTAGAGAGAAAGCTGGTTTCTCTACTCCAGGGGTTAAACTCTGGCCCGAGGTCCAAATCCGGGCCCTCCTCTTACTGTCTGTCTTTCCCAAAAGTATCCCAGCGCATTTTCGCATCAGAACCCCTGCCGCACAGCTCTCAGGCAAGGCTTCCTCTGACACCAGACAAAGAACCCTCCTCTGTTCCCCTGTCCCTTGGGGATCTCTTAGAGGGGCCTCCTGCTTGTTGCTCGCAGATACCCTGCCTGCAGATACCCTGCCTGCAGATACCCTCTACGTGCCCCTTCCCACTCTCCGCCTGCTGCCAGACAGCGCACGCTTGATCTCTGTGCCCAGGGGTTCTGCAGAGGGTCCCAGCATGGTTTTTCCTACCTGCATAGACAGTCAGCTGATATATCAATGTTCACAATATCACTTACCAGTTTCCTAGTATTGAACATTGAAGTGGCTTCTACTTTTTCATTATTATGAGCATTTTAATTACTATCCTATGCGAAAATTACGTCTAATAATTTCAACCTCTGGATTTGAACCTACTGGATGGGAAGTTTGCCCTTTTTAAAGCTCTCGCCGCTGACAGCCCTCCAGAGGCTCGGACCCCACGCCTGCCTTCCCCCGTCCCACCCGCTCTGGGCTGCATTCTTTGCCATTATCACCGTTAATGATAAACAGGTGAAATGTGGTATCGCTTTATTTACATTTCATTTGCTTGACTGCTAACAAAGCCAACATTTTCTCAGGAATGTGGATTTGGGTTTCTTTAACTTGGTCTGTTAGTAGCTGGGGGAAGTTGAACCCACCGACCAAGACCACGTGGTTTGTCTTCCTTTTATCTGTCCCTCCATCACCCACACTCCTCCCTTATCTCAGCCCCCTCAGCTCCAACAATTAGTAAACACAACCGTTACCAAGGCTACCAGGTAGGGGATGCCCCCTAACCATCCTCTCAGCCACAGGCAAATGCCAGGGGGTGACCTGGGGATGCTCCCCACCCCCACACTGTACCTTAGATTTATTGTTGTTGTTGCTATCTTGTTATTGACAAAGGACAACCTCCTGGAAAATCATGCTGTCTAACCCACTTAACATTTAATAAGGTGAGAATACCAGGTACCTGTGAGATGAAACTAGGACTCCCAGGGTGTTCATTTCTTAGGTAATGAATCCCCAGATTCTTACATTTATTTTATTTTATTTATTTATTTTTGGCTGCATTGGGTCCTCATTGCTGCGCGCGGCCTTTCTCTAGTTGCAGCAAGCGGGGGCTACTCTTCTTTGTGGTGCGCAGGCTGCTCATTGCGGTGGCATCTCTTGTTGCAGAGCACAGGCTCTAGGTGCGCGGGCTTCAGTAGCTGTGGCTCGCGGGCTCTAGAGCTCAGGCTCAGTAGTTGTGGTACACGGGCTTAGTTGCTCCACGGCATGTCAGATCTTCCCGGACCAGGGCTCGAACCCGTGTCCCCTGCATTGGCAGGGAGATTCTTAACCACTGCGCCACCAGGGAAGCCCATGAATCCCCACGTTCTGACTTTGTCTCTACATTCCAGGACACAGAAAGCCAAGGACAGAGGCTATTGATAGAGACTTGAGTATCTCAGAGAGAAATGAAAGTCGATACAATTGCTCTGCAATCTTTATTTATATTCTCGGAACCAGCTTCAAGTGGAAATACAGATAATGAGAAGACACTGATTAAATTGTCCATATGAATATTCATCAAATCACCTGGATGTTCGGGTAATTTTATTCTTTCTCCCACCGCTGTCTCTGAATAACAAAGCTTCCTACCTTCTCCAAGGAAGGGAGTTCAGAGCTGATTAGAAAACAAAACGGAAAACTGAGTTTGAAATTCTGGTAGAAAAAAAGCAGTCTTTAGTAAACAATGTCATCAGTTTCAGGGTCTCAACTGATCTTTTAAGTTCCACCTTCAAAATCTAACCTGATCGGGTTTCCCTGGTGGCGCAGTGGTTGAGAGTCCGCCTGCCGATGCAGGGGACACGGGTTCGTGCCCCGGTCCGGGATGATCCCACATGCGGTGGAGAGGCTGGGCCCGTGAGCCATGGCCGCTGAGCCTGCGTGTCCGGAGCCTGTGCTCCGCAAAGGGAGAGGCCACAACAGTGAGAGGCCCGCAAACCGCAAAAAAAAAAAAAAAAAAGAAAAAAATCTAACCTGATCTATTGTATCTTCATACATTAAATCTGAGAAATAAGAGTGACAGTCAGCCCTCAGTATCGAAGGTTCTGCATCCATGGGGTGAATCATCGTTGAGGATCAAAAATATTCAGAAAAAAATTCCAGAAAGCTCCAAAAAGCAAAACTTGAATTTGCCACTCAATGCCAACTACTCACATAACATTTCCATTGTATTTACAATTATTTACATAGAATTCACATTGTATTAGGTATTAAAGTAACCCAGAGATGATTTAAAGTGTACGAAGGATGTGCGTAGGTTATATGCAAACACTTTGCCACTTTCTCTAAGGGATCTTGGTGTCCTTGTGGGTCCTGGAACCAACCCCCCATGCATACGGAGGGATGACTGTATATCATATGAATGGACGTATATTTCATGAGCGTGGTGAGAATATTATATTTTAAAGGATTGTCATATTACACTATAGTGCTAGAGTTTCCTTGATAAATGTTAAACCAATGTCCATTGTCCATGTTTGACCAAACATTTAAAGGGGGAAAACTCCTGAAATTATTTTAAGCTGAGTATTTGAATGCACCTGGATTTTGATGGAACTTCCATGTCCAAGCAGATGTCTGATCTAACCCTCACCTCCGCTTTGGGGGCTTCTCGTCAGTCACTGGGGAGGGTGGGGCAGTCGCCAGGTGCACTTTGGACTCTCATTCCCTCCTGTGAACTTGTGTTCAAAACAGCGCCCCCAAATCCCCCTTCCCCATGTTCTCCGGACTCACCTGGAGTTGGCCATAGTTTGCTTGTCCTGAATTGCGGTTCCTCAGCAATTCCCCAATCAACTTGATTTTGCTGGCTGAATCATGTACCTTTTTCTTTTAAAAGGTTGACAGGGGTAAAGACGAAAAGAGCCCAGGTGAGGCCGGCCCATCAACAGCTGCGTCGCTGTGCGTGTTCACCGGGCCTGTGCCGTCCTGGAGGGCGCAGAGCAACAGACCCCACGGTGATGTCATCACGGGGCTCAGAACGGGGTCCTGAGTCAAGGGCCCCTTGAGTTAGAAGGAAGCCGGTGACTTGGGAACTTGGCCAGCACACCTGGTCTGCACTCGGGGGCCGAGGAGCTCTGCAGGTGAGCAGCCCTGGATAAAACAGTCCTGACCACGTTGCCCCATGTGGTGCTGTTAGGCTGATGTCCATGTGGGTCTGCTTAGCTGGCTTCCTCCTAAACAGTCAGAGGCGGGGCTGGGGACAGGTGGCTTCTCAGGGGGCTGACAGTAAAAAGTAGCAGGATTGTCAGAAGGAGGGAGATCAGCCAGAGGTCCTGTTATCCAGTCAATGCTGTGGCCAATGGCCAGTTCCGAGGGGCTCTCGGGAATGTGCCGAATTCTGCCAGATGTCGCCCGGGCGTTGGCCAGCTGGGCACTGGCCACCCACTGGGCACAAGGCCATGTGAGCTCGCCGCCCCTGTGTGCTGTGCTGTGTGCTCAGCCAACCAAGACACTCGGGACTGAAGCAAAGTGAAGGGCCGGTCGTCACAGTAAGTCCCATGTGAGGGAGGACAGACAGACCCGACAGATCAAACGCCATCACTCGGAGGGGACACTCGGCCAGTTATCACAGGGGTCCAGGTGACAGTGTGAACCCTGCCTGCAGAGACGGAGGGTGAGGTCGGAGGGTGGTACAGCCAGTCGTGTGAACACATAACCCAGGCTCACGCCGTAATTGTCACATCTTTATTTGTTTTTTATATCAGACTATCATGTCTACGCAGTAGTAATTATCCATCCTAATTATGAATAGTTACTTCCAACTTTTTAAGACCCATAGAAGCAATACATTTAATTTATTAAAATTTTGGATGAAAAGATTGCCTTGAGTTAAATTTCGAAACAGTTAGAAAAGGCGACCTCCTGTCCTCGACACCGTGAGCGGAGGCCCTGGCGTAGCACCATCCATACGCCACCCCACCCCCGGTTTCTACATGCTGGTCCAGCTGCCCGGCTGCCCCCGAATCCCTGCTCTGCCCACACACATGCCAGGTGGCCAGTGCCCAAGCTGGCACCACAACAGCCCTCAGCCAATGGTGACGCAGTGGGGCAGGGAGTCCCCAGCCCCTCACTCCTGGGGAGGGTTTGGCTCTGAGGTGCACAGTCCATGGTGACTCAGAATCCCCTTCCCTGCTGGGCCCCAGGTGTCCACACAGCTCACTGCCCAGTCATGGACCCTTGTCCACACTCCTCCCTGCTCACTTCCCTGTCCCGCTCCTGTTTCCTGGTGTCAGCTCCCATCCCTGCCGCAGAATCTGCTGCTATTTATTCCAATAAAGTGCAGCCGTGACCTACTGCGTCGTCCACTCAGCCTGTGTTTGGAAGCGGAAGAGCCCTTCCACGTAGCGGCAAGATGGTGACTTTTTTTAAAGTGACCTTGAAACAGAAAATGATGAAGGAACAAATTGCTCTCAGCACTTCCCGCTCCAGAGGATGCCACCTCCACCCCCGTCAGGTGAGATGACAAAGCACGGCGGCCACCCCCAGAAAGCCATGACGGGGGACGATGGTTAGAACAGGGGCATGAGGGGGTTCCTGTTATCCTGCCTGTGGAATCAATTCACAGAAAGGGCCCAGGAGTCCTGATGGCAGACTGGCTGGGGTGCCTCCGTGGCGGTGTCCACTGAGGTCATGGGTGTGGCGGGTCCCCAGGGAGAAGGGGAGCCACACTAGCCGGGAGACGGGAGGAGGCCCCAGAAGGCAGGAGCGGTCGCTAACCAGTGCCCGAAAGCAGGGTCCTTGGAACCCTCTCTGCTCCCCACATCACGCCATGCAGCCTATGCCAGTCCTGAACCCCCCTTTCGCATCAAAAAATAGGGATGGTAATATTTCCCCAGGTTGCTGCAATCAATGGGATAATGGGGACCTAGCACGGCAGCTAGAGAGTGGCCAACACAGGATGGGTACCAACTGAGGCAGATGGGGTTCACCCCAGCAGACTAAGACGGTGTCCATGGGGTCAGGACAGTGTTGGGGAGCCCCTGGGAAGGGAGGGAAGAACTGTGTTCGCAGAGGGGGCTGGAGCTGAGACGCAGAGCCCCTGGGAGCTCTGGAGCCGCAGCGGCGGTGAGAGTCACCCCGAGCTGGGCCACGCTGTCCAGGGCCCACACCCGTGCACACCTGGAAAGGACGTGACCTTGGAGGTCCCTGCAGCCCTGCCCTTCTGGCTGGCCACCTCTGGGCCCCCCACCCTGTTGTCTGTGGGAACACCCGGGCTCCACGCAGCAGGGGAGAGCAGGGAGGGGAGCTAAAGATCACATTGGACCAAACACTCCCCCAGGCATTCTCCATCCCTGAAAATGGAGCAGAAAAGGTGGAGCACCTTGGAGCCAGGTAGGGGCCCCTGGGAGTGAAATAAACTTCTGTTGGGTGAGAAGCATTCTGGAAACACATCGGAGGCATCTCTCTGGGCCACAGACTGGCCAAGATGGACGAAGGTGATCGATAAGATGGATGGATGGTGTGATTAGGCGTGAACGCAGAAGACAGATGGCTGGCCCGGCGCCTCAGTCACAGCCGAGGCAACTCCCGGGGAGCGACAGCTACAGCTTCGGCTCCGACGGTCCGGAGACTGCGGCCCCTGGAGGTCGCTCGTGGGTCCCCACAGAAGTGTGTCTGGTGCCTGGAGTTGGCCAGGGTCTCGCTCTCTCTCTCCCTTGTTTCATCGTAGAGGCATCTTCACAGAGAGTGGTTCCTGCAGGACGCAGCCAACGAGCACTGCACCCACCAGCCGACGACTGGCACTCCTCTCCTCGGGGGGGCCCATCTCCTCTCCGAGGAGAGCCTTCCCGCAAGAACCAGGTCCTGGGTGTGCGAGAGGGGCTGCAGGCAGGCTGGTCAGAGGTGCGGGGAGGGGGGCAGGGGTCCTCAGGGTGCGGCCTGCTGGGCTGCAGTAAGCGCTGACTCCCAAATCCCAGGGGCTCATTAAAACGGAAGCAAAGAGAGTGCACGTTCTTGCATGTGCGTGTGCGTGCATGTGTGGGACCCAGGGCGTCAGCAGTGGGTGGGAGAGAGGAGGCCCAGCTCAGGCAGAGGCAGACAGCCCTTCCCCCGCACCTTTCCTTCTACTCAGCCTGGGTGGGTAGGATGCTGTCCACCCTGGAGAGGGCCATCTTCGCTACTGGTCACCGAACCAACGCCAGCCGCCTTCGGAAACACCCCACAGACACGCCCAGGAATGGTTGACCAGCCATCTGGGCACCCTGAACCCCATCATGTGGACACATAAAATGAACCATCACGATGAGGAACATCAGGACAGGGGTCCTTGCAGGAGGGATGCAGGGGCAGCAGAGCAGATGGAAAAGAGATTGGAGCTGCCAGGCGGCCAGCTTTGAAAGTGGGGGGCTGGGCCCCCAAGCCAGGGAGCCCCGGGGACTCTAGAAGGAGCCAGCCCTGCCCACACCTGACCTCAGCCCACTGAGACTCGCTTCAGGCTTCCGACCCCCTAGAGCTGTAAGATAATCCATTTGTATTGTTTTAAGACGCTGAGTTCGTAATAATTTGTTCCAGAGTAAAAGGCATAGTACACCACCTTCCCACCATGACTTCAAAGCTCCCTTTTTTCTGACATTCTTATTTTTTTTAATCGATCTTTGTTGGAGTATAATTGTCCGTATTAGCTGTCAGAGCCATGGGGGGCATCTGAGCACATTTTGCTTACGGTTCACTGGATTTTTCTTTTCCTAGCCAAAATTATGTCCCTGCTTTGTCTAAAGGAACAGCCTCCCAGGCCAATCTAAATTCTGAGGCGGTGCATCAATCTTAGTAAACTTCACAGTAACAGGCAGGTCTCAGTGATGAAAGTCATTTAAATTAAATTATTTATGCAGATTTATGAAACCTAACAGAATTTCGTGACCGTGGTACTAGAAGCTGGAGGCGTGGACAGCATGGGGCCCTCGGACACCAGGGGAGCTCAGGCGTCACCCTTGTGGGTGCAGTGCTGCCCCCATGGGATGCCAGGCACAGCGTGGGGAGGGGCATGTGGGGGACCTTTGAGGTCCCTGCTGTTACCAGAGCAGCCACAGCCCTAATTTTACGTCTCCCACCTCGTGTCGCCCTCCTCCCTCCTCTCCTAGGCCACCTCCCCCCAGACCTCACACAAAGACCAAAGTCCAAGTTTTCCTCCTATCGGACCAGTTTAGGAGACAGTCAATTAGCTCTTTATTTGGCTGATTTAAAGCAAATCTAATACGTGGCGCTTCACTTGATATTACAGACCTTGGGCGCACCTTCTGAGAGGACGATGGAATGTTAATGACAACCAGAGATCAGAATCAAACACTGGACGCCGTGATTACTTCAGAGTTCAAATTTTTGTCAAATACTAGAAAATGCGTATTTCTTAATCCTGTGTCAGACATGGTATCCCAAGTCAGGTTACTGCTGTGCACAGATGCTGAGTAGCTCACTGTCATGCAAGACCCCAATTGCCGCTTTGGGGCAAACAAGTTCCTCTGGTCCTGTTACAGGACGGCCCCCAGGTGTCCAGGGCGCTCGCATCCACAACACTTGTCCCCCCCGGGAGCAACGGGGCGACATTTTCTCTCGACTCTGGAGGCAGAGACGCCATGTCCCAGGACCTGGGGGTAATTTTCCACGACGTCACTGAGCTGTGAATCTCTTGAGGTTTTTGATCATTTGAAGCTCACATCTTCTGAAATGGCTGAAGGTGTAGATGTGTTTCCTGAAAGAAGAAACTCTACTCTCCAAATAGTAGAGAATAGTCACGAAAATAGTTTACGATAAATAAGTAAACAAAGCATTCCGTAATGAAGTCCTGGATTTCAATGCTTCTCCAGTTCCATCTAAAAAGCAGGAACTCATGAACTGCACGGCAGAGCCCACCAGCTCGCTAGAGGGTTTCCTAAGCCATCTCAGCTCAACATTTCAATCCTCTCCCCGGGTGACTGGCCCCTTAAATAAATAAAAACAGGTCAGATCCTGAAGCAAATAGAAACCATGGATCTCACTGAGCTGGAGTAACAAAAACATTTTCTCAGAGACATTTCTCTGCACATCCCCGAATGGCCAGGTCGTGGGCCAGGTTGCTCCAAATAAAAATATCCACTGGCTCAGAGTGACCTTGGGGAGGAAGCTGGACCACTCGAGGCTCTGCAGGTCCCCCAGAGGTTCTGCAAACAGCTCTCCGACACCAGGAGCACCTCAGCCCCGGGCCGACCTCCGTCTGGCCCTCCCAGCATCTCTGAGCAACGTTGACTCACACTCTGGGGCACAGCTGCGTCTTCAGTTTGCTGAGTCTGCTGGGCGGGAAGTCCCGTCTCCAAGGAGCAAAACGGAGATGCCCTTCCTGCCGACACCGCTCCGTCCACCGTAAGGGAAGGGCACCCACTTGTTACGTTCGCAGATGAGACAGAAGAGCTCTCGGCCTCACCTAACCCCCTGAGCGTGGGCGTCTTCCCAGGTCCTATGTTCCTTCCACCGACACGTGTTATTCTTCTAACAAGTAAAACTTCCTTTGGTTTCTTGTTTGCACGATTTAAAGAATCTCCCACAGCGGTACCTGAATCCTGGTGGTTGTAGAAATGTTTTTTGTGTTTAAGCCGTAACTAGGGCCAGAGGGTGAAACGCACTTGGAGGTGCAAGGATGGAAAAGTCAGGGTTGCATTTAGCCTGAAATTACCTACAGCGCCATTGCCTCTCGTGAATCTCTATGTGGGAGCGTTAAGGGGTCTCTTGGAGACGTCCAGTCCCCGCCCACAGGACTGCTGGGTTGTGGGCAGCAGCTGGGAACCCAGGTGTGCCCTGAATATCACATAACTTTTTTTTCCCTCCTTCAAATCAGATGACTCCAGTCGTGAAACGCACTTGGAGGTGCAAGGATGGAAAAGTCAGGGTTGCATTTAGCCTGAAATTACCTACAGCGCCATTGCCTCTCGTGAATCTCTATGTGGGAGCGTTAAGGGGTCTCTTGGAGACGTCCAGTCCCCGCCCACAGGACTGCTGGGTTGTGGGCAGCAGCTGGGAACCCAGGTGTGCCCTGAATATCACATAACTTTTTTTTCCCCCCTTCAAATCAGATCTGACCCCAGTCCCCCCCCCCCCCAGGCTGGTGGGAGAGTGGACCTCAGACAAAAGTAGTGGCGAGTCTTCCTCCCGGTGGGCGCCACGAAGGTGCCACGGTAAGAGCATGAACAGCCGGGAAGCCACTGGGCACCTTAGGCCAGCCTGGCCCCAGAACCTCCATGGGGCTGCAGTCCTGGCCGCCTGGGCCGGCATGCCCGCCATGCACTCTCCCAGGTGCTGAAGCTTCCACGTGTCCCGGGAACAGGTGAAGGGCTTCAGGCCAGGTGAGCCAGATCCAAATGAAGGGTAGCCACGGTGCAGCCTCTCTGGAGAACAGGTGGGCAGTTTCGTGCAAAGTTAAGCATAGACGTGCCCACCACCCAGCAATCCCACGCCTGGGTACCTGCCCTGGAGAATGGAGACCAGGGTTCACATGCCTCCACGTGGCTGCTCACAGCAGCTTTATTTCTAACGGCCAAACTGGAAACAACCCCAAGTTCTACAGGTGTGTGGATAAATAGTTCCATCATAGCATGGAACATGGCTCAGGACAAAAGGAGTGACCCATCAGCGTGCATCCCCTCGGGTGAATCCCGGCGACAGCGGCTGAGTGAGGAAGCCGGCCTCCAGCCCCGTCCTGCAGGGCTCACGTGCAGACATCCTCAGAAAGACACACTGCCGCCCTGGAAACACGTCCCTGTCAGCCCGGGTCAGGCCCAGGGACAGTGTGACCGTAAAGGGATGGTCACCATTCTGAGGCCCTACCCGTGTCCAAATGCACAGACCTGCCACCAAAAGAAGAAAAGGCAATTCGACCAGGTGTTCATTTTAAATATAAAGTATTTCTTAGAAAGAACAACTCAAAGGAGAGGGTTAGTGAAAAGAATGTGAAATGCCCAAGATAGCAAAGCCTCCAAGGAACATGAGGGGCTGCTATGGGATACCATCCTATTCCAAAACCTTTGACACCAGCAGATGCTTCACATCTCACCACGTCCCGAGGCCACACCCACCAGCCTCCTCTGTGCTGGCACCGTCCCTCCCACCTCATCCCCCAGTCAGGGCAGTCCCTCGGCCGGGGGCCACCAAGGCTCCCTCTGTCCCCACAAGACGAGACTGGGCATCACCACTGATGGCCAGCATCTCTGGGGGACCACGGAGGTGGCCCCAGGGGATGTCCTGCCCCTACCAGACACACTGCCCAGAATCTGCTTTTCCACCAGCACCCCTCAGCTGCCTTCCCACACCGGCAAGCAGCCACAGCATCTCGTCCCATGGGGTGGAAGCCCCTGCTCAGCTCCACAGATGGGCAGAGGCCTGTGGTTGGCGTTACAAACAGCAATGACCACACGTGTGCAGAGGTAGGGACGTTTCTTCAGAGGCCACGCCTCTCAGAGCTGCAGTCTCTGGCAATATCGGAGTTATTCTTAGAAACTGGAATCATGATCCTTCCGATATTCTGATGTCGGAATTTGTGGTGGAAAAGTAGAACCAACCTAAGTGCCCAGGACAGCAGCCGTGGGGGACAAGCAGTGCACTCCACGCTGGACATGACACGCCACTACAGCAAACGAGCAGAAGGGCGGACCCCAGGCGTGAGTCTCAGAACAGAAACCAGCAAGAAAGCAGGATGCGGAGCGCCGTGTGTCCCATACACCATTGGCAGAGAAACCTCCGAAAACGCAGGATAAACCTACACGCTCTTTACGAATTCTAACATACTGTTAAAAGTATTTTGTAAGGGGCTTCCCTGGTGGCGCAGTGGTTGAGAGTCCGCCTGCCGATGCAGGGGACACGGGTTCGGGAGGGGCGGTCCGGGAGGATCCCACATGCCACGGAGCGGCTGGGCCCGTGAGCCATGGCCGCTGAGCCTGCACGTCCGGAGCCTGTGCTCCGCAACGGGAGAGGCCACAACAGTG
>NW_006778824.1:1368780-1380217 GCF_000442215.2 Lipotes vexillifer | reverse complement strand
GGAGAGCCCCAGTAACAAAAAAAAAAAAAAAAAAAAAAAAAAAAGTATTTTGTAAGTGTGCATTTGAATAATAAACACCAGATTAAGAGCCTGGGCTCCCTCCCGGGACTCCCAGGGAGCTGTCGGGTGCACTTGTCATGCTTTATTTCTTAAGCTGATCTGTAGGGAGTGGCACTGGTGTGTTATTCCCTATTTTTATCTACTTTAAATATTTCGTTAGTAAACAGAGCAGAGTACAGAACAATAAGCAACACACTGTCGTTTATAGACTTCACAAAATGGGCTGGTACTTGTATTTGCACGCATCGTCCAGACGATTCCAGGAAGGCCCGTGAAGGTGAGGATAGCGGTGCCGGATGCGGTGGCACCCGGAGCTGGGACGAGAGGACGGTGCTCGTTTCCTGTCATCAGAGGGTGTGTAGATCCATGTTACTGGGTGCACATAGTATGTTTTCAACTTATAACAGAAGACTTAAATATTTAAAAAGAACATTTTAAGAGAACGAACGCCCTCACTCCTTCTCTCTATCTCCTGTCACTCCCACCCTCGGCCTCCACCTGGGGCTCCAGGCATGGCCCTCCCTGCGATGAGAGCACAGCTGAGGACCCCACTCATGCTCTCCTTGGCCCACCAGCCTCTTCCTCTGCCTGCCTGCAGCCATGCGCGCCCCGGAGAAAGTGACCAGGCAGCTGCCCCCGCTGGCCCAGGCCCACTACCTGCCACCCCCTGCACCCTGACCACTAACCCCACGAATCTGAACCAAGGAGAGCAGATGGCTTGTTTCCTTCCTGAAGATTTAAGAGCTTACCTTTGGAAAAATTTGAATTATGCATGGTTTGGGAATGACCATATTTCCTACATAAAATATTGATTTGATTCTTTTAAAACAAATAAAACACAGGCAAGTGATGCCCAGGAAGTTCAGCTGTGGTGCAGACAGAATCTCCCGGGACTCAGCTCTACCCCAGCAAGAAAGCCCAGCGATTAACAACTACTGGCATGGATTTCATTTACCAAAAACAAGTATTTTATTTATTCACATAAGCCTCACGCTCCCAAAGGTGGTAGAAGCCATTGCCTGAGATGTTCCTACAGAATAAACACAAACCACCAAAGATGCGGTCCAATGATAGGGAGAGGGTCCCTCGACCAGAGCACCTGTCTGCCTGTTCTGTCCCCCTGCACCCGTAATCCCCCCACTGTTCCTCTAATGCACCAGGCACCTTCCCCGCTTTGCCCCTGCTGGTCCCACTTCTCTCCGCCTCCCTGACATCCACGGGGCACCTTCCCACACACCCCCCTCTGCCACTCTGTCTCTCCGGTCAGCGTCACGTTGGGGGCGGGAGGTAACTGCCCAGCTCAGCGGGAGGGGTCTGGCGAGGGTCCCCATGCCCTACCCCCAGTGCAGACAAGGGCCTCCCTGGGAAAGCCGAGCAGACCCCAGTCTGTGTATAAGGCACACCCCGCTCTCTTCCCAATCGGAATTGGACCGGCTCACAGCAAACGTCCGCAGACAAGAAGACACTTAAAATGGAAATGGAGCCAACGGCCTTGAAGGGAAGGAAGGGCTTTCTCAGTGGTTCTGCCTTGGCTGCCCCCCACACCTGGGCCAGCTGGTCGGGAAGGAATCAGATCTTCTAAGTAAACGCATTCCTGAGGCGTTTCCGGGACAAAGACAGCAGAACTTCCTCCTCCTCCAGAGGTGCTTCCATTTCCCCAGAAATCACCAAGATGCCTCATCGCGGGGAAGGACAGCGCTCCCAGCCAGGCCCCTGCGGCAGCTCCCAGAAGCCATCACTTCCCAGGGTTTCTCCCTGACACGGCTGCACCTCCCAGCTTAGGGGAGCATCATTCCAAGACAACAAAAGCAACATTCAAGTAAATGCAGCTGAGCCCCAGGGAGGAGACCCCAGCATCACAGTGCCTCACCCCCGGGCTCCGGCCCCCCGGGGGACTCCAGCGGGGAGCGGCTCTCGCCCCCTGATGATGCCTCAGCCAAACTGACCCCCAGGCCTCCGGGACCAGCTCAGCCTCCCGGGACCCTTCTGAGCTGGGAGCTTGGCGGGGGGCTTGCTCTTCCGTCGGGGCAGAGACGGAACTGGGACCACGCAGACCCACGTGCTGGGGCCCAGCATCTCTCAGCCCCCGCCCCCCGCCTTGGACCAGGGTTGACACCAGAACACGGGCAACCGTGACCTTGGGGCCACCAGCCCCAAGGCTGGTGAGACTTCTCTCCGCAATCACTTCAGTCCAATTGTGACGCACAAGCCACCAGCCGTTACCGGGTAAAATGTGTAGTTAGCAAGGCCAGCAAGCATCTCCATTCTCCACAGAGATTCAGTTAATCTCTTCCCTCCTCGGTTACAGGGAGAGCTTTATTTAAGGGCCCCGAGTGAACCAGAGTCCACGGACGTGTACCGGCACTAGCAGGCCTGTCCCGGGCACTGTCCCTAACCCGCTGCGACAGAGGCACCTGTGCCCTCCTTTGTGGGTGAACAGCGTGGCTTGGGCAGGGACACCACAGCCCACCTGAGAGGAGGCTGCCCCTGGCCCAGAAGGCTGACACGCATGGTCATGGGGTCCTGTTTGAGGCCCCGACCGCGTGGAAGGTCAGGGTAGGAAGATGCCGTCTGTCCTGAGAGCTCACAGCCCGCCGAGGGGCTCGAGCAGGAGGCAGCCCAGGCTTGTCCTGGAGACCCAGGTTTTTCCACGTGGCTCTGAGAACCTGTCTGCTTCCCCCACCCCCGGCACTCTGTTTCACCTCAGAATGGAAGGGAGACCCCAATACTCTGTGAATCAGGGCCGGTGCACCATGGAGCCACTACAAAGAACGGAAGAAAATCTATTCTGGTGATCCTTTCGGTTATTTGGAGACTTTCTGTTACTGTTTAAGTTCAGTAAAATCCACCCTGTTTGGTGTACACTTCTGTGCATCTCGACAAACACATAACATCGTGAAACCAGCAACACAACACAAAGGACCGTTCTGTCATCCCCCCAAATCACTCCTACCATGGCTTCATGGTCGACCCCTTCCTCCAAGCCAGCCCCCAGCACCCACTCACCTGTCCTTGTCCCTTTTCATCTTTTCTGGACTAGGACGTAAGTGGAATCAGGCCTGCATGCATAGCCTTGCAAGGCCTGGCTTCCTGCACTTAGAGTGCCACCTCTGAAGGTGTCTCCCGCTGTGTGTCAGGAGTCCACACCCGTCTACCACAGAGGAGGGTCCATCATCCCAATGCACCACGGCTTTCGTATCCACTCACCTGTTGGTGGAGATCTGTGCTGTTTCCAGTTTTGAGTGATGATAAATAAAGTGGCTGTAATCATTCACACAGAGGTATTTGTGTTAACATGAGCTTCTGTTTCCCTTGGGTAAACACCTAGTCCTGAGACTGTTGCATCATGTGATACATGTATTTATATAAGGAACCTCCCAGCTGGTTTCCGAGGGCATCTTCCACACCACTTTGCACCCCTGCCAGCAGCCTGAGAGGTTCCAGTTTGCTCCAAATGCTCGCCAGCACTTGATCTTGCCCGTTATCGCTGTTCTGTCGTTTGCGTGTTAGTAGCCATCTCTACGGGTGTGAAGTGATGTGTCAGTGTGGCTTTGATTTGCATTTCCCTAGTGACTGATGGTGTTGAGTAGTTTTCCACGTACTCATTTGCCATCTGTGTATCCACTTTGGTGCAGTGTCTGTTCAAATTTCTCGGCCATTTTTTGAGCTGGGTCTTTATTTTCCTACTGTTGAGTTTTAGTGTTCTTTGTACATTCTGACTACAATCCCTTTGACAAATATGTGATTTCATTTGTCTTTTCATTCTCTGCACAATCTATCTTGAAGAGCAAAATTCTTAATTTTGATGAAATTTATTTTCTTAATTTGTTATGGATCATATGCTTTTTTTTTTTTTTTTTTGCGGTACGCGGGCCTCTCACTGTTTGGCCTCTCCCATTGCGGAGCACAGGCTCCGGACGTGCAGGCTCAGCGGCCATGGCTCACGGGCCCAGCCGCTCCACAGCATGTGGGATCTTCCCGGACCGGGGCACTAACCTGTGTCCCCTGCATCGGCAGGCAGACTCTCAACCACTGCGCCACCAGGGAAGCCCATGGATCATGCTTTTGGCATCACATCTAAGAACCCTCGCTTGACCCAAGTTTACAGATTCTCTCCTTTGTTCCTCTGGAAGTTCTGTGGCTTAGGCTTCACATTTAGGTCTATGATGCATTTGAGTTAATTTTTTTTTTTTTATTTTATATTGGAGTATAGTTAATCTACAATGTCGTGTTAGTTTCAGGTGTACAGCAAAGTGATTCAGTTATACATATACATGTATTCATTCTTTTTCAGATTCTTTTCCCATATAGGTTATTACAGAGTATCAAGTAGAGCTCCCTGTGCTATACAGTAGGTCCTTGTTGATTGTCTATTTTATATATGGAACTGTGTATATGTTAATCCCAAACACATTTGAGTTAATTTTTGTTTATGGTGCAAAGACTGGGTTGAGATTCTTTTTTTGTTTGCTTTTTTGCATCTGGATATACAATTATTCAGCACTATTTACAAAAAATACTTTTCTTTATTTAATACTCTGCACTTAGAGGGATGGTTAGGATCAAATGACACTGTGTGGAAATGTTTGGCACCTGGGAATTCTCAAAGCGCTTGATGAACATTAGCTTAAAAATCCCACATTCTCTGTGCCCCAGAAGTCTGCATGACAGGCAGGATCCAGCTCATCTCAGAAGAGCTCTGGAAGCATCCCCTGCTTCGTGGCGTGTGGTGGGGAGCAGACAGTGCTGCGAGGCACAGGCCCTGGTGGGGACTTGGGTGCAGATAGCAATTCCGAAAACCTTCCTACAGGGTGATTAAGGAGAGGTAATTACAGTGCCTGACCCCCCCAAAAGCTATATATAATGTAAAGTGCTTTCTAAACCTGAGATCTTACTGTTAGCACCCAGACAACCATATTTAGAGATGCTTTCCTTAGAAAATGTTTATTAATAATTGATTGGGTGATTACTTTTCACTTTGCCCACTGAAGGCATTATTTGCATTATGTACAGCACAACTGACTTTGTAAACAGAGCATATTTAAACATAACTTGACAACAGTGAGGATTTATTTGATGTTATCCTTTGAAATTATATTTATCAAGCCATAGCTCTCTGGCATTTGTTATAGCTTCAGCCAAACAAAATCACCATGAGTCAGGCCAGCCTCCCAGCAGGCATATAACTCAAAGGACCATGTGACAAAGGCAGCACCTCCGCACAAGGCCACCCCAGATATCAGCTGGGGTCAGGGTTCTGGGTGCACCGAGCGTGCCCCCGGACACTGTGTCCCTCCAGGTCACCCTCCCAGCGCTCTGAGGAGCGGAAGTCAAGACCCGCGTCCTGGAGGAAGCCGTGTGTCTGAGAGGTCGGCTGGCACACCTGAGGTCCAACTCCAAGCCACTCTCCGTTCCCCGTTCTCCCCAGTGACTCCCTGCAAAGAGCCAGGCTCCAAGGACAGTGGCTCTCAGCAAAGTGTCCACTCCACGTCGCCCTGAGAGGTTCTGGCCCAGCTGACGGGGTCCAGGCCTCCAGTGCCCCCCGAGCCAGGCCAGTTTGATGCCTGGGGGGGGTGGGTCCTCAGTCTTTCCAACGCTCACTTGGAGGTGGACATTCCCAGCCCCGTCCAGGAGTCACAGTGTCCCTGCAGCATCTCTGGGATTCCTGGTAAGTGGGACCCGGGGTCCTCAGGGCCTGGCTTTCTGATGCCTCCCTCGCTGGCTCACTCAGGCAGCCCCCACCAACTGTGCTCATCCTGGTGTCTTTGCCTCTCTCTCTCCAACTCCAGCGCGGCACTCACCCCTTTCCACGCATCTGTGTCTGCAGAGAGGTTGGGGCTCTGCCAGAGCTGCCCACACACGCTAACTCCCCAGGGCTGAGGCTCTCGGGGGCTGAACTCTTGCCCTCCCCCCAGCACTTCCTCCATGCTCCCTCCCCGGGGCCCTGGTGCTGACTCCAGGTGCTGGATGCCCTCCCTTCCTGTGTGGACTAGCTCAGCCCTGCTCACTCAGCACCTCCCTGCTCTGCAAACCCGGAAGCTCACAAGGGTCCGTCTCAGACAGAGGCTGAGGGTCTCACTGAGGGTCCACTGTGGGTCTCACCTGTGAGCAGCTCGAACGCCCTCAGAGGCTTCAGACTCTCTCACCATCATCTCCATGGAGAGCTGCCGCCTGCCCCGCACTCACCTGGCCTGTGCAGGTGCAGGGAAACAGACACCTAGGTCACTTCTAGAAGCCATGCCATTGGCCCTTCTCACCAAACTGCCCCAAAGGCCCCGGCACCCCAGGCTCCCCGAACCCCACAGAGATGCATTTCTCCCTGACCCCTCTGCCCCAGTTACCTCCAAATTCCACCCAGCACCCACTCAGCCCGTCCAGCTCCACGGGCCCACCCAGCCCAGACCTTCACCACCACCTGCCGCCTGTCCCCCCTCACAGCCCGCTCTCTGCTGCCCAAGCAACTGTCCAAAAATGTGCTTTGCGCTGGGTCCCCAATAAGCTTCTCTTGCCACCCCTCACCGCCTGCACCCCAGCTGCCCTGTCTCTCTCAGTTCTTGGGGAGCACTGGCCTCTCTTCTGGCTCGGGGCCTGGCACGGGCAGTCCCGCTGCCCACAGGCCACCTCCCGCCCTCATCACGCCCCACGCCCTGCCTGCAGCCTCTCACCTAACGCCTCATTCTCTGAAGGCCTTCCCACCTCCCTGCCAGGTGGACAGACACGGCTCCCCCCGGCACTCGGCCCGTTTTGGAATTGTCCGATGTTCTGTTGCTTGTAGACTGTGGCTCCGTAGGGCAGGAGCTCATCACCCAGCTCATCACCTCCATAACCACGCATTAGGTGAGCGGACGGACAGACGCCTCCTCCCCAGCAGTCAGAGCAATTACGCCCAGATTCGTTGGTTTGCTTTTAGTTGGTACGGCCATTTCCCCTTCCTCTCACTAACTGGTTTCTAGATACCTCATCTCCCCACAGGGCAGTGGTGTCTGAGTAGCTGAGGTTCTTTGCACCAGGGGAGACGTTCTGTGCTCCCAGGGCCTTTGCACAGCCACCCTGTCCCCGGAGTAGCCTTCCCAGGTGGCCTAGGGGATCAGGACTCTGCAGGTGCAGCAGGGTCCCTGCCAGCCGGGCCTTGTGCTCACAAGGCCAGGAAGTGGTGAATAAAATCATTACTGCAGACCTTCTCAGGGCCTTCACCAAACACTGTGACCTCCCAGCGAGAAAAGGGCCCAGTTCCCTGGTGTTTGGACTCGATCTGTTGTGAAATGCTCATTCATCTCTTAACAACTTGGTGAAAGGAAACCATAAAGCCACACCGACAGGGTTGTGGTAGCTCTGGTTCAGAGGACTCACCACCCTGGACGGCCCGAGACTGAGGACTTCCCAGGGGTGGGACTCTCTGTGCCAAAACCAGGAACTTCCACGACAAGCGGGAACAGCTGGGAACCCTCGCTGCAGCCCGACATGAGGACATTAAAATGCCGGGGGCAGGGGATGTTACACCTGGAAACCTGCAGGCCCCCGGCTCACACCCGAATAACCCCATTCCCCCTGGCTGCTGGGGAGCAGGCTCGGGTGATGACTAAGCCTGCTCTGTCCTCACTCACACCTGGGACCCAGGCCCCGGGCCCAGGGCGTGTCACAAGGTTCACCATGAACTCAACCCACGTCAAGCCACCCGGTTCACTCTGTCACTTGCTCCATGAAGACCTTTACCACTTGGTGACGTAGAAGAGATGTGTGTCCCCCAGGGAGGGGCGAGGGGGAAGATGACGAGGGTGTGCGGCCCGCCGTGCAGTCAGCCGCCAAGAGCGGGACGGGGTCATCGCTGTGAACCTCCTGGGGCCCAAATCAGCTTCACCACTGTAGATTTAATCATCTACATTTTTTAGGAGGAGGGTTTTCTTTTTTTTGGCCACGCAGCATGGCTTGTGGGATCTCAGTTCCCTAATCAGGGGTTGAACCCCGGCCCCAGCAGTGAAAGCACTGAATCCTAACCACTAGACCACCAAGGAACTCCCAATAATCTACATTGTTGACAGAAACACACATTTCAGGCAAACGGCTGTGATAACTGTAGTTAACCTTTGTGAGGAAGCAAAACTGGTTCAAAAAGAGAACAACTACATGCATAACATTCTGACCCAGACGTGAGGGAAAATGAAACATTTCGCTTGTTTCAAAATCACCAGAACATTTCAATGATGGCATAAGCCCAGAGCAGCCACGGAGAAAGGACATCCCATGTCGTAAGGTGCGGTCAACAGAAAGGTAGCAAGTTCTGGGGACACAGACCCGTGTCTGGGGAGGGTCAGGCCGGAGCATGAGACACCCAGTCCACTGCAGCATCCAGACGGAAGACACCAAGGACCCACAGGATAAGCTGATTCTAAGTCCAGATGAGATGGCAAAGGACTTAACAGCCAAAACCGTGTGGAAACAAAGGGCAAAGCTGGAGGACTTCCTCTGACCCTTCTGCCCTGGACACGTGCACCCTCGTTTGTTCAAGTTCCTTCTTCTCTCCTGCCCCTGTGTCTGTCTACTGGACTCCTATACAACCCTCAATGCCCTCTCAGTCTAGCCCCCTGTGTTGAGCCCCACCGCCCTTCTCACCGTTTCAGCATCTCCGGAGCCCTTTGCCTCGTACGTCCTTGGCTCTGCTTCACAACACACTGCTTGGACCACGGCAGCCTGTGCCCCTCCTGGTCGGTGCTTCTCTCTCCTCCAGACTATAAGTTCCTTGAAAGCATGAGTTGTGTCTGAATAGTTTTTTCAACTTAGTAGGTTACGTGGTGTGAATACACAGTATTGGTTGGTAGGGCAGCAGTAAGAAAAAGCCATTCAGGGGCTTCCCTGGTGGCGCAGTGGTTGAGAGTCTGCCTGCCGATGCAGGGGACATGGGTTCGTGCCCCAGTCCGGGAGGATCCCACATGCCATGGAGCGGCTGGGCCCGTGAGCCATGGCCGCTGAGCCTGCACGTCCGGAGCCTGTGCTCCACAAGGGAAGAGGCCATAGCAGTGAGAGGCCCGCATACCGCAAAAAAAAAAATAAAGAAAAAAGAAAAAGAAAAAGCCAGGCAGGACCCCTTCAGAGTGAGGGTGGGGGCTCACTGTCACCACAGAGACAGGAGCCAGGCCCTGCAGCCCAGGATGGACCCCGCACCATCTAGGCTTCCCACGACCCGCGAAGCCGGCCCTCCCACAGCCGGGGAGCCCTGCCCTTGGGCCACCCATGCGACGCTTCCAATGCCTCCCAGCAGGCGGGGGCTGCGCCTCCCCAGCAAAGTCGAAGCTTGCTCTGCACAAATGCTGAGCCCAGCATCCCAGGAGACCAAAGCATGAGTAACCCGAATGAGGTCGAGAAGCTTGCAGCTCTGATGTGGCTTAAACTGCAGCATCACAGTGAAAAGAAGCATGACTGCTCTTTGCAATTAAGTCAGGCCTCGGCCTCGCGAGGAACATCAAGGCTCTGAGACCCCTGCAGGCTCTATGCAGCCTCTGCGAAATGTCCATCCCAAGTGCCCGCACGGAGCCCACCTCTGCGTGCAGGCCACGCGCTTATACTATAGAACATATACTACAGAGTATAGTATATAGAGATTATCCAGCTGCTGGCAGACCACAGTGTCTTCCTTACGTATGTGTCCATCAAAGGAAAACTAAAGCCCCAAAGCTGGCCAATGACTATTATGGGAAATCGATTCTAACATTAGCCAAAGAAATCCATCTAATTGTGGATATTATGAAGAATTTATTATTAAGTGGGTTCAAGAAATAATAACTGCCCTCTGCTTTCGGAGGTTCTGATCCCTATGAGAAAATACAGACACACTTATTCTGTCTCCCAAGGTCTGGTTGTGAGCCAGCCCTTCCTGGCTAATGTGGACATCAGTCAAATATGGGCTTTAGCATAAGGCACACAGGCCAATTGCCCCCCGAACATGAAAACCTGAAGCCCCAGATAGAGAGCGAGAGAGAGTGCTTCAGGGAAAGTCATTGCGTACGGTGAGGCGGCAGCCCGCCTGGGGAGGAGACAGAGGGCTGCCTGGGGGTCCACACCCCATCCACGCTGGGGCCCTTGCTCTGGCCTGCTGCCCCAGTGGGTGCGATGACACCCACCATGCACGAGAGCGTGGCCCTCAGTTTACACTCATCTGCTTCCCTCTGCTCTGCCAAGAGCCACAGCCATGACCACCAGTCCTGTAGGGGCGTCTGCTCTGTCTCCGTATGTAGCAGGTCTCAAATGCACACACTTAAAAATTCTGGGGTGGGAGGGTGACTCCCAAGAGCTTCTGTTTACAATGCTTAGTTCTGTCTACTTACATCGTAGTATAAGTTAAAGCTGAGAGAATTTTAAATACTTATCCATTGATTCATTTAAAACTAACAATCATAAACCCAGTGTATGTTAACGTACATAACATACTTTTATGAAAAAAAACTAGATTTTCAAAAACAGTGTACTGAGAGTGTATATACGTTCAGCTCTTGAATGTCTGGCTGACAGAGGACAGTTAGACTCTCATAACTGCCTCTGCTTTCCGTCTTTCATGCTATGTTACTTTTTCCATAATTATCAAAGAAAATGCAACCCCACACGAACAAGTGGGTAGAAAGGACAGAAGTGTGTAAAGCCCTTTTCAGAGACGTACGATCATCTTCGATACTACACCCAACTGGACAAGAGGGAGTTTGTGAGAGGTTGGCAGCGGCATCTGACCCCAAGTAGGTACCTCCTGCCCCGGGCACGGAGCTTCACAAGAGTGTCCTGCACCCTGAGTGGGTCCCCTGCTGAATTTTATACGTAACGTCAGGCCCTGGCCATCGGGAAACACTGGTTCCATGAGTTGTCCAGAACTTCCAGATGTGGACCCATTCCACTGTCCAGTGTCCAGCTCAAATCACCACTAACCCCACTAGGAAAGTTGCTAAATATTGGGAAGCCATCAAACTCAGGGTGACAGACACCAGTTTTCCAAAATTCTAATTTTTGCCTGAAAGCTGAAATTTCATCATTGGCAACAAATATTCTGCCCACTGCTTTCCTCAAAGTGGCAAGTTTACTATATGCTCATTTGGAGAAAAAAATCTGTGAAATATCAAAGCCAGAATAACTGTAGTTTGCCTGTTGGTCTTTCCTTCAAGTATAAAGGAAAAAAAAAAGCAGTTAGTTCAACTCACAGCTCAAACCACAGCCCCGCAGCAGACGCCCTCTGCACGCACATCCCACTTTGTGGGACAGACAGACCAGGAACACAACAAGTCCTCAAACATGGAGATTGCAAAAGGTAATAATACTTTTGCTCCATCGAGGGCATTCTGAGACGGAGCCAGTTCCATGTGACCGCGTGTGTCACCAGGGGCCGCGGCCTGATTCCTGC
>NW_006778824.1:1343574-1368702 GCF_000442215.2 Lipotes vexillifer | reverse complement strand
GACGTCGTGTGTCACCAGGTGCCGCGGCCTGATGCCTGCTGAGGCTCCAAGTTTCCCCATCAGGGCAACGTCAGCACATGAGGATGGGAAATAGCGTCTCTGTGTGATTATGAATATAGTTTTTACCTTCCGGACCGCCGGGAGGGTCTGGGGCCCCCAGTGTCTGTCCACACCCTGAGAAGGGCTGGTCTGGGGACACCCCCCTCCCCAGGCTGGCTGATCAGGAGGGTGCACCTAAGAGAAAAAACACCAGGTTTATAACTGCAAGGAAGGGTCCCTGGCACTGCCACGCTCACCACACATCCCACCTGGGACAGTGGCACCTACAGGGAGCAGAGGCTGTGGCCCTGGAGGGCCGCCAGCACAGCTCTACCCAGAGGAACTGGCACTGGCCACCCAGCTAGGGCCGCCCAGCTTCCCTCCAGCCTGAGGGCCCAGGCATCTCTTTTGGATGGCGCTTGACGCCCAGGCAGCCCATCCTGCTGGGCTTCCTGTTTTCATGTTCCCTTGGCACAGATTTTTTATCTTGCTCCAAAACACTACCCTCAGATCCTCATTGACACCTCTTCGTATCTTCCCGCTGGCACCCAGGAGCAGCTGGGCTGCCCTGCAGAGTTTTCCCGATGGTCCACAAAGCCCCCTGAACTTACGCTGCATCTGAGAGCACTTCAGACCTTAAGTTTCCCTGCAAGAAGTTGTCATCCAGCAGCCCCTATGCAGAACGAAAGCAGAAATTCAAACTGAAAAGCGTGCAATCCCGCCCCATGCCAGAGCTCGGCGTCATCAGGACCAGCGAACAAAACACAAATATTCAGAAAGAAAAGTGCCTCCCTGAGGGGAGGAAAAGCGCTTTCACGGTTACAACATACTGCCCCCAAATTTATCCAGACTGACATTCTATGTTGGAAAACATGGAAGTGACAAGACAAGTTGTGTAAGTTACTCGAAAGAGAGCTGTGTTTTGGTTAAATACATCACAGTGACCAGTGAGGGACTTTAGAACCTGGAGTCCACTCAGGAGGAAGAGGGCTTGTCTCCGTCCCCGCAGCCCCGCCATGTTAGGCTTCAGCCTCTGCTTCTCCACAGACAGATGGAGGTGCAACCTGTCCCTTGTCATCTTTACCCCTCTCAACCCCTCCCAAAACCTCGTGCGTCTAAAAAGTTCCCTTGACGAGAGCAGCCCTGTGCTGAACTCAGATAAAAAGTGGGAGAGGCGGTGAACGTGTGATCGCTAATTGGCTCCAAGGGTGATCTGGGTGGAAATGAGCTTCGCTCCGCAGCCTGCACGCGCGGGAGCCTGGTGAGGACTCGCCTCGGGCAGTGGCTGCCGGCAGATCGCCTCTTCTGGGCAGGAACGGCACTTGAGCGACTGTAAAGATGCGTTTTCCAGCAGGATTCCCAAACCCCTCTCAGGGCGCCTGCCATGACTATGATCCCCAGGAATCCTCGCAGGTGTCACCTCTGGGGCCCGTCGTGGAGAAAAGCACTCTTGCTGTTCAGAAAGCAGAGCCCTTCAGCCCCACTGAGGCAAGTTTAGCTACAGAGGCTAGAAACGTCCCCAAGTGTGTGATCCCAGTAAGGTCTCTCTGCCTGGACTGTGCCCGGGGACAGGCAGGACCCTGCCCAGGCCGCCTCCGCCTGCCCATCTCCCCACGGCCCAGCCCTGTGCCGACAAGGATGAGCAGGCCTCACCTGTGTCTTCACCTGATGGGAGCAGGTGGGACCCCTGGGCCAGGGAACGCTGGCCTCTTGAAAAGTGCACACACACCTGGCCACACGAGCACCCCCTTGAGCCGCGTCGGGCATTTCCCATAAAGAGCAGGGAGACGGTGGGCGGCCAGTGTGATGGGTGGGGACCCTGCCGCAGACACACGGGGGACAGGAGTCCCGACTCTGCCACTGGCTGGTTCTGGGTCTCTCTGAGCCTCAGTTTCCCCCTCTGCAAAAGGGAGATGGTAACAAGACCTGGCCATAGGAGGGTCACAGGATTGAATGCGTCAACATGCACGAAGAGCTCAGAGCGGTTCCAGCCTCGCAGTGAGCGTGATTTTTGTGCTTTCTAAATAAACGGGTGTTATCTGGGCTCCATCACTAAGTAGCCTCGGTTGCAGTTTCCCATTCTTGAGTCTGTGCTGCACCCTTTCTGAAACCATAGCGATGGACTCAATCTACTTGCGCAGAGGAGCCTGTGTCCGCTGCTCAGGTGTCAGAAAGGGCTCGGCTTGTTCTATTGATACAAAGTTTCCTTCTCATTCTGTGGTGGCAGCAACTCTCCAGGTCCAAGCAGCGGACGTTTTCTCCGAAGTCACGCAGGTAAACAAGGAAAAGCCAGAGGTCTTCTCCTCGTAAATTATTTCTGCTTCTCAAACACGGAAATAAGAATGAGGGGAAAGTCTACAGCTATGAAAGTAAATAAGCCAGATGAGGTGGCTAACTTGAAAGCCAGGTTTCAAGGGAGATTAGACAGCAGATAATTTCCTGGTTTATTTCCTCCCATTTTCCCAGGTTAGACTCCAGGCAGCTTGGATTCCTCAGTCTTTTAAAAGAATAATACATCACAATCAACTGGGGTTTGTTCTGAGAATTCAAGGTTGATACACATTTGTAAATTGATCAATGGAATCCACCAGGTTAATAGACTGAAACAAAAACCACATGATCATATAGGTTGAAGCAAGAAGAACATTTGACAAAATTTGACAATCTTTCTTTCTCAACAGGAAAAGAACTTCTTTATCTTGATAAAGAGGACTGACCAAAAAAACTAGAACAAAAAACAAACAAACAATAAAAACCAACTATGAATAGCATCATACTTAATGACAAAAAACTAACTACTTTTGCTATAATATTAAGAACAAGGCAAAGATGTCTTCTCTTTCTTTTGCCATTCCTGTTCAACATCCTACTAAGTCCTAGCCAATGCAGTAAGAAAAGAAAATGAAATTAAAAGGCATAGCATATAAAGGAAGGAAAAAAAAAACTGTCCCTATGCACAGATAACATGATTGCCTATGCAGAAAATCCCAAGGGATCTACAAAAGTTTTAGAACCAACACATGAGTTATGAAACTCCTCACAGAATACAAGGTCAACATACAAAAAGCAACCATTTTTCTATATACTAGCAATGAATAATTAGAAAAGAAAATTTTCTAAATAATGCCATTTACTATAGCTCTAAAAAAATGAAATGTGTAGGCATAAATCTAATAAAAGTGAAAGATTATTGGCTAAAAACTATAAAATGCTAGTGTAAGGAATCAAAGAAGTCCTAAATAAATGGAAAGACACACCATGTTCATGGATTGGAACACTCAATTTAGTTAAGATGTTAATTCTCCCCAAAAATCATCTATAAATTTAACACAATCCCAAAAAAACTCACAGAAGGATTTTTTAATAGACATGCTTATTCTAAAATTTATATGGAAAGGCAAAGGAAGCGTAAAGGACAAAAATATTTTTGAAAAAGAATAAAATTGGCAGACTCATGTTGCTAGATTTTACTTACCCTAAACCTGCAATGATTAAGGTAGTGTAATATTGGTGAAAGGATAGACACATAGATCAACGGAACAGAAGAGAGAGACCAGAAATAGATTCACAATATGATCAATCGATCTTTGACAAAAGTGCAAAGGCCTCAGTAGAGAAAGAATTACCTTTTCAAGAAATATTTCTGGAACAATTAGACATACATATGCAAAAATAAAAAAATGGACCTCAACCTATACCTCACACATTATAGAAAAATTAATTCAAAAGAGACCACCAGGGCTTCCCTGGTGGCGCAGTGGTTGAGAGCCCGCCTGCCGATGCAGGGAACGCGGGTTCGTGCCCCGGTCCGGGAAGATCCCACATGCTGTGGAGCGGCTGGGCCCGTGAGCCATGGCCGCTGAGCCTGCGCGTCCGGAGCCTATGCTCCGCAACGGGAGAGGCCACAACAGTGAGAGGCCCACGTACCGCAAAAAAAAAAAAACAAGAGAGACCACCAGCATAAATGCAATATGAAAAGTTATAATACTCTTAAAGAAAACATAAATCTAACTCTTTGGGTTAGGCAAAAAGTCCTTAATGGGACACCAAAAGCACGATCCATAAGAAAAACTTGATAAATTAGACTTCACCAGGATATCTACTCTTTCAAAGACACTGTTAAGGGAACAAAAAGACAAGTCATAGACCAATAGAAAATATTTAAAATCATATATCTGATAAGGGACTTATATTCAGAATATATAAATAATTGTCTAAAGCATAGGAAATCTAACGACCATATACTTTGAACATATACTTTGCCTAAAAAGAAACATGGACAGCAAATAAGCTCATGGAATGTGATGGTTTTTCTTGCTCTTTCACTGGAAGCTGCTCTCCTGGGGCCTCCTAGGCAGTCACACAGTCTGCGGGTGCCTGTCCTGTGCAGCCTCCTGGCCACCCGGGTCCCCACGTCTGTCCCCGCATTTTGGCACTGGCACGAAGCTCCTGGCAGCGGTCGTAATGGGGAAGATTTACAGCGAGCCAAGCACATGGCACACGAGCGTATCAGACAAATGACTAAGATGGCGCTTTCCTCCTTGGCCTTTTCTCTGATGGGCAGGATTTACGAGCTTTGGTAATGGGCCATAGCAAGAAGGCCAAGTTTGTAAAACACAGTTCCGTTGTCGAAGGACACGGGCTGTCCAAACTGCCAACTCTCCAGACGTCACACTCGTGCACCCAGCCCTAGAGCACACTGTAGAGATCAAAGGCACCCCTGGGTGACAGCTAACGCAGAGCCCCACACTCTGTCCAGGTGCAGCTGCCGCCACTGTGTGGATCTCCAGCCTCAGCCCGCTGTGGTCTGATGGCACAGGATGGTTAGCAGCCGGCATGGGGACGTAAATCATATTTAGCTTTGACTCAAGCTCCCAGATCCCCACAAAGCCAGCAGGCAGTAGGACGCCAGGTCTGGGCCAAGTTTCCCTGACAAATCAGCCACCAAGCAGCAACTCTGCCCAGACCACCAGTTATCAGCAAGGGTTTTCAGTACTCCTGTGGCTCGTGAACACACACACGCTCGCGAGCACACACACACACACACACACACACACACACACACACACACGCACACACACACACAGACTCCCTATGCCCACAGGTGTGTGAGGCTGTCCCAGGCAGGCAAAGGGGCTTGACCTTCACAGCGGGGGCAGTCGAGTCTCAGGCTTGTGGTCAGCACAGAGTCCCTTCGTGGCACCTCTCAGCCTGGCCAACTCTGAGGCCAGTCCCCAAGGACAGAACCATCCTTTGGTGCCAGGCCACACCTCCAGTCATAGCCAGCCAATGGGCCATGCCCACATCCACACACATTGCTGATGGGCTGCCCAGCAGGCTGGGCAGGGGCGGGTGCAGGCGGGGAGGGAGGACCCCCGCTCAGGGCTAGCTCAAGCTCAGCCCCATCACCGCCAGTGGAATTCCAGTGTTTATTTCACGTCGTCATGGTCCTTGTGAGTGTCACCTTCCTGTCTGTTGGCAGAGCTGATGTTCAGCCGGGATGTGCCCCCTGCATTTGTTCTGATGTCTGGGCAGCCACTGCGGGGTCAGCGCCCAGTCACTTAGACTCACCCTCGGCTCTGTCCATATTCTCTCTGATCATTCTCCAGGCCAAACTCCCCCAGGTGAGCCTGTGGGGGAAGAACCCCACATGTGACAGGAGACCCAGCTGGCACGGCGAGACAACTCGTGCCCTTGCCTTGTTTCCCGTGGTCCATGCTATGAACTTGCTCATCCTCGTATGGAAATCTCAGCCCGCACACTCCGATTCCTCGTGTCTGACGCTAGAACCCACATCTTCTGTAAACCACCCGACCCTGCATCACCCTCGTAAAACCCCCAGGCTCCAGAGAAGAAAATGTTTCCGTTAGCAAGAGAGGCCTTGAGAATGGGCCTCCCGGTGGGTGGTACCATCTACAGGCTAGAGCTGCATTTCCCAGGGGCCCCTCCCTGTGTGCTTCCAGGTTGGGGTTGGCCACAGGCAAACTCTGTGAGGTTGTGGAAGGCAGAGGTGAAGCAGGTGACTTCTGAGGCTGGGTCACAAAAGACAGTGTCACTTCCTCTTGCTCACCAACCACTGGTGCCTGGCCGTGTGCCACCTCAGGCCGCCCTGCCGTGAGGAAGCCAGGCCACCTGGAGAGGTCCCGTCGGCAGTCCTAGGTTTCTGGTCATCCAGACAGTGCCCAAGCCTCCAGATGATCCCAG
The DNA here is from genome assembly GCF_000442215.2 of Lipotes vexillifer. Classification (NCBI taxonomy): domain Eukaryota; kingdom Metazoa; phylum Chordata; class Mammalia; order Artiodactyla; family Lipotidae; genus Lipotes; species Lipotes vexillifer. The sequence goes on along the minus strand of NW_006778824.1, from coordinate 1,362,459 downwards.
CGCCCAGCTGTGCTGTCAACCCCCACCTTCAAGTTTTCCCAGCTGAGGTCCAGACACTGTGGGGCAGACACAAGCCATCCTCTTTTCCCTGTCCAACCCCCAGACCTTCTGAACCCGTAGGCACAATGAAACGACCGTCAACTCCCAGAGTAACTTGTTACACAGCAGTAGTGACCGGAACGCTGCCTGTGTCAACCACAGTTTAAAATGTCATTTGTACCCAAGAGATTCAAAGCTTTGGACAAAAGGGAGACATCCCAGGGAAGTAATCCCACAAAACATCTTCTGTCTTCTCATGCTGGTGAGGAAATACTTTTCTGGTCCGAGCCCACCGGTCCATAGCTCTCCTCTTCCATGTTACAAAAGAGGAGCAGTGACAGCACTTACCAGGGAGTTACCATCCCTTTGCCCAACCTGGCTGAGCCCAGCAGGTGCCTGGCCCTGGTTAACCTTCTCAGTCGAAGGCCGTTCGGACTCATTAATCCCAGGCTTCTGGGTGACAGCAAAACCTCTTTGGTGGGTTTTCTCAGGTTCCTGCTCTTTTTCGCCCTCCTGATCTGTGGGTGCCTCAGGCAGGTCTGCATTGACAAGCCCAGTCTGCCCCTGAACTTGACACCTCATTCCGTGCAGGGAAGGACGGTGTGTGTGCAGAGCAGAGCAGATCTAAAGCTGGCATTCAATTTAGAGAATGTTTGTTGCAATAAATACACCGAGATATGTTTCTTCAAGGGTGTTTGACAGACCATCTCTGGAGGCCATCTTCCCACATCATTTTTCTAGCAAAAAACATGGTCTTTATGTCTTTATTCTAGAAGGAGATTTACTTCCCTAATAACGGGAATCCCGATATCGGCGGATTCGTCGCGTGCTAGAGTTGATGTTTGCCTTTGCGGTGCCATTTCCATTGTGAGAGAGGTTTAATTGACAACTTGAGATTTAACATAGCGAAGCTATGAAACATCTGGGAAACTGGAGAAACGCATGTTTTTATAGCCTGAAGGCGACCAGCAATTTGATAAACATAAGAGGTGGATCATTTAAATGTTTAAGCATTTAATTACTATTAAATGGGGATGTTTCGTTTTATGTTGTGTAGCTTATTATTTCATAAGTTTCCATTTAAGGATCCGCGAACAGGAGCCAACTTTCTGTCTTAAACTCTCTCTTCCTAACAGTGCTTCTTCTGAAAGCAGTGCCCTGGAGAAGCCTGGACGGGCTCCAGAGTGGACTCCTACTCTCTGCCACCAGCATCGTAAACAAGACTCGCTCCCTCTCTCCTTGCGGCCCCCAAGAGCAGCCGTGCCCACAGAGCCCGAGACCAAGACCCTGAGACGGAGCTCCCTGGCTGCTGCCAACAGCTGAGAGATGCTATGCTGAGACCCAGAGGGAAAGACAGGACCAGCCTGTCCTGCAAGGCACAGACCTGACCCTCAATCAATTCAGACAGCGAATCTACCAGCCACATGGGCTTTTAAATGTCTTTATACAGGTATCCACAGATGTACAGTTTAACAAAATTGCATGTGTGTGCCGGGTCATATGAGCTCTACTTTAAAGCCTAGCTGTTTTTCTCTCCACTTTTTTACCTGTTTTTACCTGCTGACAGCTCTACCCACCCACCCACCCCCAGCTCTCCCACCTGCCCCCAGGTAACCATGTTGAAGATGTCATAGGAATGTGTCCATATTTTTCTCTTCAATCACATAGACATAAAGGTACAGCTATTTAGGCAAATATACATTTAGAGTGGGTTTGCCTTGTTTGCACTACAAAAATAAGAACACGATATGCACATTTTTCTGAGACTTGCTTTTCTCCTAAGGAACCCAAGACACCCTGCTTGAGCCCCACTTAGTTCTTGGTATTAGTTGGCTACTCCTCCGTGTCTGTGCCCCCTCTGCCTGGGCTTTTGAGGTGTTCCCAGGGCTTTGTCTCCGTGAACAGGTACCAGTCAGCATTCTGGAACAGGAGACCTGGGTTCACGAGTTTTCCTTGTAGAAGGTAGATACTCAGTGAAATTACTGGGTCAAAGGACACGTGGATTTTCAATGTTAATAGTTGATACAAGATAAAGCCGTCATAGGAGCAAGTGTGATGGGAGGAGCCCATGTACAAACACTGTCACTATGGTGATGGGAGGAGCCCACGTGCAAACACTGTCGCTATGGCGAGAATGACAGCCAAGGGCAAAGGGGGTGGCAGAGCCCCCCCAGTGCACCCCGTTGCAGCCCCCACTTTCAACTCTCATACTCTGGCTGTTGACGCTAAATTCTCCACGTGGGAAAAGGAGTGAAAGGTAAGGTTCACACTAGGCGCAGACGTTAGGTGCTGTATTCCCCCCGTTATGCCAGAACCTGAATAGATTCACAAGCCCCGGCCAAGCTGCCAGCTTCCAGCTCTGGCTCTTGCAACCACTGCCTTGCCACACTGCACACGGGGCTCCCCCAGTGGCGCCTGCACCTCACCAGCTCTCCCAGGCCTCACTGGCCAAGTCTGCCTGCTGGGCAGGCTCCATCGGCCTCTGTGCACCTGACCTGCCCACAACTGCAGCCTGATGTCTTCCAGGGCAGTGCCCAGAGCCGGCCGGCCACCCATCCCCCAGGGCAGACACCCCACTCCACCACCACCTGCTTGATGAGTGACAGACACTCTGAGGCAGACACTGGGCTGTGCTGGTTTAGGGGGGTGTTATGCGATGAGAGCTGGGAAGGTGCCGGTGATGACCCGCCCATCGTCGGGGGCAGGAAGGGCAGGCTGCCCAGGCTGGGGCAGGCCTCCCGAGGGAAGGGAAGAGGAAGGGACAGACCATTTCAGCCAGCACGTGGGTCCACCAAATGGGGGAAGCCCAGGGTGGCTGGCGCTCAGAGGGGCGAGGCCCGGGGCAGCACGTGCAGGGCGTGGTGGGGTGTGGGTGTTCGGCCAGAGTGACGGGGCCCCCGAGGTACCCCAGCTCTCAAACAGGTGGCAAAGGCCCTGCCTGGCCAATTTCCAGTCACCAAGCACAGGGGGAGATGGAGGGTGACCACAGCTCCTCCCGGGGCAGCGGGACCCCAGGCCAGCGACCACAGCGCCACCACAGCCCCACGCACGCTCCAGACTCACCCCAATTCAGAACTGACCTGCATCAGTCTGAACACTGCACTGACTTTTAAATCTGGTTACCGGCACAAAATTATGGTCAACACAGAGAGACCACGGATGCTGAGAACAAGGTCGTGGCGCTGGTGGGATGGAGGCCTTCTGACTCTCAGCCCAGATTATCTACCACTTCAAAGTGAAGAGCAGCTTCCGGTTATTTTACAGCAAAACTTAATCCTCCAAAATCCGCTAAGGAAGCCGCTAAGCACCAACGACAGAGTCCACGCTCCCACGGAGGCCCCTGGGTGGCGGGGTCAGGTCATCGGTGCAGGGCACTGAGGAGAAGCCAGTTCACAGCGCTGTTGACACGGCTGGAGAAGAGGCTCTTTAGGGACGTGAATGGAAAACGGAAAAGCCCACAGTCATGCTTAAATTATTTTCAACTCTGCACAGTTCTGGTGGCATTTGAGGTGCAGAAGGGCCAGGTGAAAGTGCAGGTAGAAAGATGAGCTGTGTCCAGCCTGCACCTCCCAGCAGGCGACAGCACTCGGGGACCTTCCTGGGGTGCAGTGGGCACCCCTCCTTCCCACGCCCACCCCACAGGATCTCCCCACCACCCACCAGTCACCTAAAACAAGTCATTCTAATCCAGCTCATTCTAAGATTAACAAATATGCTGTCTAGTTTTTAAAGATTTGGCATCATCAAGTTAAAACGTTACCTAATCCCCTCAGAAGATGCATTTCATGCAAAGCCCCCCGAGTCCTGTACACATCTGGGAGCAAAACCTAAAAATAGAGCAGTTCCAAATTGAAATCAACGTGAAGGCAGGAAAATCTATGCGCGATATTTATTCCATCCAGGTCACTGGTTCCCCCAAAGCAGAGAAACACAAAAGGTGGCCTTTAGTTTGAATTTTAGATCATCAGACAAAATAAATGGCTTTTCTACATTCTATAACTCATTTTATTGCCCCACAATAAACCCCATGTGAGGTAAAATAGTAAAATGCTAAATAATTAATACCCACACGTGATGCCTAAGCTGCCCATGAAGATGTTACCTCTTTAGACGATGGAGGAGGACGTCAATCCAGCTATAATTTACCAGAGCCGAAGCTGCCTGGGCAACAGGACCACCAGACACGTCCACACTCACCAGTCCAGGTAGGAGGGGCAGGGATGGGCCAGCGAGCCACTGGTTCCAGAGCAACCCTTCCACTGCAGCACCTACCACTCCCCCCAGAGATGCACCTGCCCCTCTGCATGGAAGCAAGGTGGAGATGGGGGAATGGAAGGCTCGGGGTGTGCTGGGGGGAGCCCCTCCCCAGAACCAGCCCTGCTGCTGCAGCAGGAACAGGGCCTGGGCAGTCCTGTAAATCGTCGTAGATCCCACACCAGAGGTGGGAAGCAGAGCCCCCAAGGCTGCCTGACTGCATCAGGCCCCTCTCTCCTCCCTAAAACACCCCTAAAACCAGGGACCCTAACACTGACGGTGTGCCCACGTCATGCCCTGCCCCTGCCCCAGGGCCTCTCCACGCCTACTTGCTCCTTGAGATTTTAGAGGCCAGTGCCTCTCCCTCTCCCGAAAACAAAAGGATGTAAGGCATTTGCCTCCAAAAGGCTCATTCCCCAGAGTCCCAGGGGGGCTGACAGGTGGTTCGGGCAGCCCCTTCACCCTCTGTCAGGAGTGGGGTGCACACTGGCAGCCGGGCTATGGAGCTGATGCCCAGCACCTAGTGCCGGGTGACAACCATCGACGAAGGGAAGGTTGTCCCATCCCACGGGGGCTGAGCGGGGCTGAATGTGGGCGGAGCCGGAGCCACCTTCCCCTCAAAACCACCCCCTCTGGCTCTCTCCAGCAGGCCCCCCGCCCCCTGCAGGAGCACACAGAACCCCTGCGCTGGGGCCCGCCCCTGCCTTCGGGGCCCGCCCCCGCCTTCCCCCACAATCTGTCTCCCATGGACGTGGCAGGTTCCGGACCGCTGTGGAAGACAGCCCTGTTTAAAACACCAAACACAAGCCCCAGCTTTAAGAAGCACATGCCAGGGCTTCCCTGGTGGCGCAGTGGTTGAGAGTCCGCCTGCCGATGCACGGGACACGGGTTCGAGCCCTGGTCTGGGAAGATCCCACATGCCGCGGAGCAACTGGGCCCGTGCGCCACAACTACTGAGCCTGCGCTCTAGAGCCCACGAGCCACAGCTACCACCGGGCCCGTGAGCCACAACTACTGAGCCTGCGCGTCTGGAGCCTGTGCTCCGCAACAAGAGAGGCCGCGACAGTGAGAGGCCCGCGCACCGCGATGAAGAGTGGCCCCTGCTCGCCGCAACTAGAGAGAGCCCTCGCGCAGACCCAACACAGCCAAATAAATAAATAAGTAAATAAATAAATAAAATTTTAAAAAAGAAGCACATGCCACACACAAATGCATAAAACCTCAGGGGAGAATCCATCAGGAAGGTGTCCTGTGTACCTGAGAAGACGAGGGGAAGGGGCAGCTGCCGCTCTTCTGTTACAGTGAGTGGTGCCGGGGGAGGGGATCGGACCCCGCAGCGCCCTCGGGTCCCCTGGGGGCCCATAGTCGTACTCCCTAGCGAGTGCGGAGGGAGCCCGGCTCCCTGGGGGTCAGGCCACGCTGGAGGCCAGCACTCTAGAGCCTCCACCATCCAAGGCAACCCCCTCCCCCCACCCCCGAGGCCACACCCCCGGTAGCACGCGGGGGCCCTGGTGGCTCTCTGGGGCTCACAAGGCCTGAGCGGGTTGAGGGGAGGCCAGACCTGGGCCTGGGTGCAGGCAGCCACGTGGAGCCCAACACTGACCCCGATGTCTGCCTGGCTGGGTTGGCAGTGACGAGGTCCACTTGAGCAGCTCAAGGGCAAGCCCAGGTCAGGCCCTGCTGGGGAGGACCCCAGACCCCAGACCCTGAGCTGTGTGTTTGCAGAGAGCAGGACCGGGCTGCCCCTCTCCACCCTCCTCCCGAGAGCCACCCGCGGTCCCTCGCAGCTTCTGTTCCACCAGCTCTGACCCTCCAGGGTCATTGCCCAAGTGACCAGTGCTTTCTGTCTCGCTTACATCAAGGCCATAAGATCTAGACCATCTGGCCAGCTAGACTTTTTCCACTGAACCTGGGGTCAGAGGTCACTGACGAGCCTGGCACCCTTGACCCCCACCTGTGACCAGGGTCCCCAGCACGGCTGCTGTGCCCAGTAGAAGCTGCGAGAAGGACGTCTTCCTCAGCAGTGAGAGCTCAGAGCTCGGCCAGCCCCAGGTTGTAATGTGATCACATGCCACCCTAGGAGTTTGCCATGAAAACAAAAGGGAATGAAAAGAAATGGGGGAAGAATCTAGGGGTAAGACGGGAATAAAGACACAGACCTTCTGGAGAATGGACTTGAGGACACAGGGAGGGGGAAGGGTAAGCTGGGACGACGTGAGAGAGTGGCATGGACATATATACACTCCCAAATGTAAAATAGCTAGTTAGTGGGAAGCAGCCGCGTAGCACAGGGAGATCAGCTCGGTGCTCTGTGACCACCTAGAGGGGTGGGATAGGGAGGGAGGGTGGGAGGGAGACGCAACAGGGAGGAGATATGGGGACATATGTATATGTATAGCTGATTCACTTTGTTATACAGCAGAAACTAACACACCATTGTAAAGCAATTACACTCCAATAAAGATGTTAAAAAAAAAAAAGAAATGGGGGAGGTGGAGCGTGGTGTCCCACTCCCCAGTCTCGGCCTCATGGGACACTTGCTGTGTCTGGCAGTGCCTTGACCCCGGAACAGGCCCTCCTGATAGGCAGCTGCAACCGCACCCAGAGTCCAGGGCAGCGGGCAGGTGCCGCCGGGGCCAGCACCCAGCCCTCCTGTCCTCCCTGGGAGCAGCCCACTGGAGAGCCGCTCACTGATGCAGCCGAGGCGCCGGCCAGCGCCCCCTGGACCCGCTAGTGCCTCCAGGTGCCCCGTGGCACCCCGGCTGGGGAAGGGCGTCAGACCCTCTGGGTAGCTCGAAGAGGTTCCCGTTTAGTGATCCAAGAGGACTGTGGGTCTGAGACGGCTCAGAAAGGCCAGACCACAGAGGAAAACAAACACTTGACTTTAAACACGCGGTTTTTGTGAACAAGTGGCTATTTTTCTTGAAAGCATTAGCACGGTCTAACCCCACGACACACAAGCAAACAGACCTCAGGACGAGGTGTCCTGCTGGCCGCACACCCGGCTCACAAGGCCTTTACTACAGGAGAAACCATTTATTTCATTCCTTTGAGATGCCTTGACACGTAAAACACCTGCCCATGACACAGCCCCTCTGCCCAAGGAAGGGCTGCCATTTGCAGAATGGCCCCGGCCTGCTGGCCTGTGTGGCAGTGACGTGGTCCCTGGGCCTGAGAGCCACCATAGCTCGCCCGGCCCCACACGGGAGGAGCAGAGCATCCGGAGCTGGCCCAGCTGGAGCCCGGCCCTCTGGGGCCCAGACCTGCTTCCTGAGAGAGGCCACCCCCCACCCACCAGGGCAGAGGCCTGAGAGCTCCCGCTCCCACCATGCCAGAGAGCAGAGCAGGCTCGACCCTGCTCCTAGGGGTCCCACCAGCGCTCCCCACATGTCCTGCTGTGACCCTTTCCACCCCGGATGCAGCAACCCTACCCCCAGCCAGAGCTAGGCAGCCCATCCCCCAAGCAGCTGCAAAGAACAGGAACCCTACGCCAAACCCAGAGACCCCGGGAGGAAAACGGTGGGGACACAGGGGTGCTGCATTGAAAGCCTGAAATCGTTCGTGCTTTTTACCAAAACAGCCCACTTCTGAGACCTCATCTTGGGGCACAAATGGGGGTTTCTCTTCAAACAAAGGCGTTACGGCCACTCCGTCCAAAGACCCCCTGAAATGACAGAAGAAATGTTTTGTAAATATGAACCCACAAGCACAGGAGGCCACCAGAGAGAGATGGCGGGAAAGTTTCCGGAGAGCGGCAGGGGTCTGGGCAACGTGGGAGTTCTAAGCGTTAAGCTCAGCCCCCAGGTGAGGTTGGGGGTCATCAGGGCCCACACTGAGGAGACCCACAGCTGTAGGAATTGGAGCCCAGCCCCCAGTGTCCAGGGAGGCCCCACAGCAAGGCCCCTTCGGGGACCCTCTGGTCCCTCTCACTTGCCTCATTCTTTGACACTGATGAGCCACCGAAGACCAGAAGATGCTTGAGAAAAAGCCTGTTAAATTGAAAGAGGAAATACGGTGGGGGAACAGAGCAAGTGCAGGGTACCGGAGGAAACTTTTTAAAGTTATAATTATTCCTGACATTGATAAGAAACGTTACTGCATCTGTGAAAAATCCAAAGGGTCCCCTCTGGGGAGAAGCAGGGTGCAAGGCATAGGGTTTTTGTTGCCCTACAGAACAGCCACAGTCAAAATACAGGACACTTCCATCACCCCGAAAACGTCCTCCTGCTGGCTTTTTAATCAACCCTCTCCTCACCTTCAGTCCCTGGCAACTACTGGCCTAATTTCTGTTCCTCTTGATTTTTCTTCTCCTGGATGTCGTATGAATAGAATCATCGCATTTTTAATCTGGTTTCTTTCACTTCACGTGACATCCTTCGGGTTTGTCCATGGCGTTGTGTGGCTTCGGGCTGTTCCCCTTTCCTGCTGTGTGTCATGGTCCTTCGCACAGACAGGCCACAGTTTGCCCATCCACTCGCCAGTCGAAGGGCATTTGGGTTGCTCCTTGTTAGGGGCAGTTACGAATAAAACCACTCTAAATATTCGTGGACAGGTTAAGTGAAGGTAACTTTTTCAGATACATGATTTGAAAAGATCTTTTTCCCCAGTTTGTGGCTTTTGCTTTTTCCTTTTCTTAACAGCATCTTTCACAGAGGAGGAGTTTTTCATTTTGATGAAGTTCACTTTACTGGCTTTTTTCTTTTACGGCCTGTGATTTTCGTATCGTAGCTAAGAAGATTTTACCAAATCCAAGGCCATAAAGATACCCTCCTATGTTTTCAACTGGTAAGTTTTCTGTTATTCCAATAGGTATTTAAAGTTAAATTTGAGAGCTTGTTGGGACAAAAGAAGCAATGAAGGAAATAAAATGGAGGCGGGGTGGGGGGGATAAATTAGCCATTATCAAGTAGGAAAGAACTGGAAAATCACATAAATTTTCTGGATGGATTATCTTGTGGATACGCCTGTCATAGTACTAGGAAAATGCAATTAAAGCCGAATACATAAAATCGTTCCTATAGGGCAGATAGAGTCCGAAAATCAGAAAGCAAATCACTAAAATTACAAAATTTGTTTAAGCCACTGAAAACGAGGGGCAGGTATTGGAATACATTAGCAAAGTAGCCAATCTAGACATCTACCATTAACTGTATTAGGTACATTTTTAGTCTGAGTATTTTACTGGCAGGGAAATGTACAAAGTGATCTTTCACGGTACTTTCTAGCACAGATGATTTCCAGAGCACAGGTGGGAAACTTCCTTTCTTCATCAAAGGAAACCTTCTCTCAGGAAAGTGCCAACCGTGACTGTTGCACACGTGTGAACAGCAGCTTGGTGCTTTAAAAAAAAGTTCTGAGTCGGAGGCCAAAAACTGAACGACATAAATACATTTTTTTAAAGTTTAAATCACAAAAGCGTGGGGGGGGGGGGAATCTCATTTGACAACCATCCTAGAGAAAAGGAAACAGTTCCACACTGTAATAAATGCAGGGATTTAAAATGTGGGGCAGAGGGAGGGGAGACAGAAAAAGGAAGAAAAATCCCCGGCAAAGAGGATGTGAAGATGGATGAGAAGAACGAGGAAGAGGGGCTTGAAGACCAGCCAGAGCGAGGGGGAGACGAAGGGGAGAAGTGAGCTCGGCGTTCGCGTCAGACTTCGGGGAAAGTTGTCCCTTCCAACAGTGTTAAAGATGTAGCCATTTTCTTGGCAATTTATTATGGATTATCTATGTGTGAAATAGATTTAGGTTTTAGAAATTTATTTTGCAAGCACATGTGTCCGTCAGGTCTGGACAGATGTCCCTGGGTGGTCAGCACTTTCCCCATCGCACGATGCCTGATTTCGGGGGTCCTCATTCCAAACCGAGACAGCTTCATTCCTCAGCGTCTGAAGGCTGGGCTGGAAACCTATATACATGTCAGGTATGAAACGACTTTTCCACTTCACATCGAGCTTTGATTTAGTTAAGGGACGTTCAGGGAACACGCGTACTGAGAACCTCTCCCCTCCAGCTCTGATCCAGAGCAGTTAACAGAGCGAAGCCGGCCTGGTCGCGGGAGCTCCCGCCATCCGCGTCGGAACACTGCCCTCTGCTGCCCACGGGGCGAACGGCAGGCCGTCCCCAAAGCCCAAGACGGGCAAGACCCTCAGGGTCCCACACCCACCCCGAGGCCGCCCTCGTCCGCCAGGAGCCGCCAGGAGCCCACGCTCGCGGCCCAAGAGGCCGGTGCAGGATGCCAGCAACCCTCCCAGACAAGAGGGTGCGATGCCTGGCCCCGGCTCCCCCCGCCCCTCTGGGCTGTCCCCCTGCTCTGACTGTTCCCTGTAAAGTGGGAATGAATGAGTGAATGAATGAACGAATGAGTGAGTTAACAGAATGATGTGAAGCAAAGGGCCCCGTGACCCCTCCCCTGGTACCTGGCACTAAAAGAGAGAGGAGTTTCCAATTCAAGCGAGATTTAAGGAAAAACAACCTCCATTGACCCACTTCTCGAATTACTGAGAATGGAATCTAAAGAACGGATGCTAAATATTCACAATGTTTTTGCATAAAAATGTCCCTATACTGACGTGCGGGGCCTGGGGGCCGCTCGAGCGCCCTCCGATGGGGCACGGGCAGGACATTAGGCTGTTGTTAAAAACGATGATCAAAAAGATTTTTTAAATACGGGGGAAAGCAGGATTCAAAGTTGTATCTATAATTTAAAGCAATTAAATTAAAATTACGTATGAAAATTAGCTAAGCTGACTGTTTAGGAAGGCAAGAGGGTAGCGTTGCCCTCCTTTGGGTGGTAACTTCCCAGCTACTGCAGTAACTCATCTGTGTAGACGTGCAGTTGGGGATGTTGATAAATAAATGTCTTTAAGATACATGGCCCCCAGGCAGGTCACAACCTGGACCGAGCCTTCGGCTACAAGGCCAGAGAGTCGCGCCCATTCTGGGGAGGGGCAGAGTGTCCCCAAGAGGCTGAGCTGCCCTTGATTCTCTGAAGGTGGTTGTCACTGATACACACACACAGGACACCACTGCGACACTTGTGTCCCGAGGCTGAAAAGGAGCAGAGGCCTGATGGGGGCCAGGAAGGAACCGCTGTCAGGACTGTGCGGCTAGGAGGACCCCAGGTGGGCCGTGAGCCCAGGACAGCCTTCCATGCGGCTGGCACGGGCACCCTGCCTGCAACCCGAGTCACCGCCTCAGCACGCACCTGCCAGGTGCGGGGTCCTGAGGAGAGGGGCAGCCTCCTCCAGCCACAGAAAGAGCGCCTGCCTTCCATCTGGAGGGTGACTTGAGTCTGTAACAGGGCTGATAAGGACACAGAAGAGTCACTCCCTGAGTTGGCTTCTCTCCGAATCCATCAGAAAACTCCTGTGGGCTTCCATTCTTGCTCCAGTGTCGCCAAAAGACACTGAGAAGACTCAGTCTTTTCAGAAAAATAACCTTCCCCCAAAATAAATAACCTTCCCGATTGAAGCCGCTCTGTCGGAAGGCGTTTGTGAAGTCTGGGCTCCCACGATCCCCCTTCCTCCAGGGCCACACTGAGCAGCCTGGCTGAATGGCAACTGGCTGTGACCAAGACACTGAGCCGGGGGCTCCCTCCATCCTTCTCTCGTTATAACTGTGTAAATTATAGGTAACTGATAATGCAAATAATTCTTGCCTATATCCATGCAAATACGTTCTGTCTGGGGGGGGGGGGGGGGGGGGGTTCCGGGCTGTGTCTGCTGTGGCCACCCACAGGGGCGAGCTGGGCAGAGCCAGGAGAATGACAAAGAGGGGATCACACTTGAGGCCTCGACTGCCACCCGACCTGGAGGAGGGGCCAGGCTGCCTGTGCCTCCCTGAGACCTGGAAATCCCTTCCCAGGCCCGGAGTCACTGCCAGGGGGCCCAGAGAGAGGGTATTCCACCAGAAACCCACAGTCCAGCAGCCCCTGGGCAGCAGTAAGGCAGGCTGGGGACAGAAAGGGAAACAGTGCTGGCAGAGGCCACGGGGACTCTCCAGGCGGTCTACAAGCCTGGGCTACAAGCCTACCACACCCCAGAATTCACACAGCACCCCTGAATTTACAAAGGTGGCTATGAGGATAAAACAAAGGAGTGGGTATGAAACATCTGCAGACAGTGACGGGGGCCCTGGGGTGGCCTGGGGCAGCAGACTCCACATCCTTTCTCCGAGGGGGAGAGAGGAAAGAAACAAGTTGAGTAAGAAAAATACACCCAATCCAAAAATGGGCAGAAGACCTAAATAGACATTTCTCCAAAGAAGATATACAGATGGCCAACAAACACATGAAAGAATGCTCAACATCACTAATCATTAAAGAAATGCAAATCAAAAGTACAATGAGATATCATCTCACACTGGTCAGAACGGCCATCATCAAAAAATCTACAAACAGGGCTTCCCTGGTGGCGCAGTGGTTGAGAGTCTGCCTGCCAATGCAGGGGACATGGGTTTGTGCCCTGGTCCGGGAAGATCCCACATGCCACGGAGCAGCTGGGCCCATGAGCCATGGCCGCTGCGCCTGCGCGTCCAGAGCCTGTGCTCTGCAACAGGAGAGGCCACAACAGTGAGAGGCTCACACACTGCAAAAAAAAAAAAAAAAAGAGAGAAAGGAAAAATGGAATTACTATATGAACCAGCAACTTCACTTCTGAGTATAGACCCAAAAGGATTCAAAGCAAGGACTCAAACAGGTATTGGGTTGGCCAAAAAGTTTGTTAGGTTTTTCTGTAAGATGTTATGGAAAAACCCAGACAAACTGTTTAGCCAACCTAATACTTGTAGACCCATGTTCATAGTGGCATGATTCACACTCACCAAAAGGTGGAAAGAATCCAATCCATCAGTGATGAGCAGAGAAGCAAAATGTGTCCATCCACATAATAGAATGCTATTCGGCCTCTAAAGGAAGGAGATTCTGACACAGGCTACCACATGGATGAACCTGGAGGACATCTAGCTAAATGAGTTAAGCCAGTGACAATGTGGGATTCTACTTATATACGATACATAGAGATAGAAAAGTAGATTTGAGGTTACCAGGGGCTCAGGGAGGGGGTAGAGAGTTAGTGTTTAATGGGCACAGAGTTTCTGTTTGGGATGATGAGAAAGTTCCCAAGATGGAGGGTGGCAATGGTTATACAACATTATGAATATACTTTAATGCCACTGAACTGTACACTTGAAAAGAGTTAAAATGGTAAGTTTTATGTTACATATATTCACCACGATTTTTAAAAAGTAAAAGTAAAAATAAAATGTACTTTTAAAAAGTTCAGGGTAGGTCCCTTGACAGCCCCTAGACCAGCCTGGACAGACTGAGACAGGCTGGGACCTGGGACCATTTGCTGCAGTGCTTGCACCTGGGCAAACCTCTCCTAGAGCAACAAAATACAAAAAAAAAAAACTATAAGGGACTAAAAATAACTGTCATGTGCAGTTGGGGCAAATTCTAGACAAAAGATACAAAAAGACCAAAAAAGCCCAACTGCCACTTCTGAAGAGCTGGGCGCAAAAGCAGGGGTCAGGAGCAAAAACAGGGCACTGCACAGGCCCCCTGCACACAGCACCGAAGGGCTGAGCAAACCACCGACGCCACCCTTCCGGCCCAACCCCTGGATGCGCCCCTACGCTCCCTGCATATAAGGAAGCAGCTGGCTCTCCATTGGGGGGGGGGGTTCCGGGCTGTGTCTGCTGTGGCCACCCACAGGGGCGAGCTGGGCAGAGCCAGGAGAATGACAAAGAGGGGATCACACTTGAGGCCTCGACTGCCACCCGACCTGGAGGAGGGGCCAGGCTGCCTGTGCCTCCCTGAGACCTGGAAATCCCTTCCCAGGCCCGGAGTCACTGCCAGGGGGCCCAGAGAGAGGGTATTCCACCAGAAACCCACAGTCCAGCAGCCCCTGGGCAGCAGTAAGGCAGGCTGGGGACAGAAAGGGAAACAGTGCTGGCAGAGGCCACGGGGACTCTCCAGGCGGTCTACAAGCCTGGGCTACAAGCCTACCACACCCCAGAATTCACACAGCACCCCTGAATTTACAAAGGTGGCTATGAGGATAAAACAAAGGAGTGGGTATGAAACATCTGCAGACAGTGACGGGGGCCCTGGGGTGGCCTGGGGCAGCAGACTCCACATCCTTTCTCCGAGGGGGAGAGAGGAAAGAAACAAGTTGAGTAAGAAAAATACACCCAATCCAAAAATGGGCAGAAGACCTAAATAGACATTTCTCCAAAGAAGATATACAGATGGCCAACAAACACATGAAAGAATGCTCAACATCACTAATCATTAAAGAAATGCAAATCAAAAGTACAATGAGATATCATCTCACACTGGTCAGAACGGCCATCATCAAAAAATCTACAAACAGGGCTTCCCTGGTGGCGCAGTGGTTGAGAGTCTGCCTGCCAATGCAGGGGACATGGGTTTGTGCCCTGGTCCGGGAAGATCCCACATGCCACGGAGCAGCTGGGCCCATGAGCCATGGCCGCTGCGCCTGCGCGTCCAGAGCCTGTGCTCTGCAACAGGAGAGGCCACAACAGTGAGAGGCTCACACACTGCAAAAAAAAAAAAAAAAAAGAGAGAAAGGAAAAATGGAATTACTATATGAACCAGCAACTTCACTTCTGAGTATAGACCCAAAAGGATTCAAAGCAAGGACTCAAACAGGTATTGGGTTGGCCAAAAAGTTTGTTAGGTTTTTCTGTAAGATGTTATGGAAAAACCCAGACAAACTGTTTAGCCAACCTAATACTTGTAGACCCATGTTCATAGTGGCATGATTCACACTCACCAAAAGGTGGAAAGAATCCAATCCATCAGTGATGAGCAGAGAAGCAAAATGTGTCCATCCACATAATAGAATGCTATTCGGCCTCTAAAGGAAGGAGATTCTGACACAGGCTACCACATGGATGAACCTGGAGGACATCTAGCTAAATGAGTTAAGCCAGTGACAATGTGGGATTCTACTTATATACGATACATAGAGATAGAAAAGTAGATTTGAGGTTACCAGGGGCTCAGGGAGGGGGTAGAGAGTTAGTGTTTAATGGGCACAGAGTTTCTGTTTGGGATGATGAGAAAGTTCCCAAGATGGAGGGTGGCAATGGTTATACAACATTATGAATATACTTTAATGCCACTGAACTGTACACTTGAAAAGAGTTAAAATGGTAAGTTTTATGTTACATATATTCACCACGATTTTTAAAAAGTAAAAGTAAAAATAAAATGTACTTTTAAAAAGTTCAGGGTAGGTCCCTTGACAGCCCCTAGACCAGCCTGGACAGACTGAGACAGGCTGGGACCTGGGACCATTTGCTGCAGTGCTTGCACCTGGGCAAACCTCTCCTAGAGCAACAAAATACAAAAAAAAAAAACTATAAGGGACTAAAAATAACTGTCATGTGCAGTTGGGGCAAATTCTAGACAAAAGATACAAAAAGACCAAAAAAGCCCAACTGCCACTTCTGAAGAGCTGGGCGCAAAAGCAGGGGTCAGGAGCAAAAACAGGGCACTGCACAGGCCCCCTGCACACAGCACCGAAGGGCTGAGCAAACCACCGACGCCACCCTTCCGGCCCAACCCCTGGATGCGCCCCTACGCTCCCTGCATATAAGGAAGCAGCTGGCTCTCCATTGGGGAGCGAGCAAGGGAACCTGTGGTTCTCACTCTGCCCTGCTGCAGCAGGGGCCCCAATAAAGCCTTGTCTGAATTTCTTGTCTGGCCTCTTATCAATTTCTATTGATTGGGGAAGGCCAAGAATGCTGTCCGTATCAAGACAACAGCCCAACTAGTCTGACAAGACAAATACAAAAGTCCAGAAGGCTGTGAGTGGCACTGCCCGGGCCTGGGAAGGGAGGATGCCTGCAGGCGTGGGTCATCGTAGTCTGTGCCCAAACCCCCTGAGACCTGAGAAAGCACTTTTCAAGCTGACCACAGGAAAGAATGAATATCATTTTATGTTCTAACAATAATAAACTAAAATTTCAACTTGATTATATTGAAACTGTCCCGAATTTATAACCCACCACATTTTGAGATTGAGGCAAAACAGACTCTGTGAGAGCTTTTGCTCTGTGACTCAGCAGATCCTGTGTCCTTTAAGGCCACAGAGCAGACCTAGAGCCCCGAGGCCCAGGGCCGGGCCCAGGTTGCCCTTTTACACAAGGGGACAGGGGGTGTTTTGTGGTCTGAAAACGTCTCTGAGAGGTTGAAGAGATTCTGTACCCAGCCTGAAGATCTAAGCAGTAGACTCATCTGGACTCTTTAAGGACCTTTATCATAAGTGATATACAAATAGACGAACAGCAAAAAGCCTTCCAAGGAGGTCTTTGAGTCCTAAGGCCTGGTAGATGGATTGGCTTCCCCATCCTCCCCCACAGAGCAACACCACTGCTACCCTGAGGCTTTGGGAAGAAAGGGCTCTGGGTTTCTTGAGAAGCTGAGGACAAATGGGGATAGGTGTCCCCAGTGGCTCCCTGATAATAATCATTGTGAATTCTGTCCTAAACCTACATTAAAGAACGTGAGAAGATTTAGGAGAGGGGTGGACAACAGGAGAAAGATGGACTTGCCAAGAGTGGGCGGCAGCCATGCGGGGCCACCTGATCCCCGCGAACCCTTCAGGGCAGGCCTGATTCTTCGAGCATGCCCCGGGTGGCCTGAATTCTCCCTGAGTCTGGGATTCTCTCAGCATGCACAGCGATGGCCTGACCCTTCCATGATCCTGGGATTCTCCCAGCAGGCACAGCAGTGGCTGGACCCTCACTGGAGGTGGAAATGCAGACCAGCTGCCCCAGAGGCTCCTTGCCCTTCTGTAAAGAGAGGGATGAGCTCTAGGCCACCTACTCGAGTATATCACCCAATACGGTAAACCATTAGCCACATAAGCTAGTTCACTTAAACTTAAATTAATTAAAATCACATAAAATTTAAAACTCAGTTCTTCAGCCACACTAGCCACATTTCAATAACACCATTTCAACAGTCGCTAGTGGCAACTGTACTGGACAGTGCAGACCTAGAACATTCCATCTTGGCATGAAATTCTATTTGCAGAGTTCTCCTAGGTGTAAAACTCTGATTCTCACCTCCAGGCCACACCCTCCCAGTCTGGGTATCAAGGTCACCTCAAGGATCAATTACTTCACATCTATTCAGTGGGCCCCAAGAATTGAGCAATTCCAGAAGCAAGAGGGAAAGCTCCAGAGCTCCCCCTTTCTGCCCAGTGGATGTTTCTGGAATATCCCTCAGTGTGTTAAGCAGCCAATGAAACCACAGTCATGTTGGTGTCCCAGGAAGACAGAGGACAGCTTGAGAAGGCTGGCCAGAGAGAATGACACTGCCGCCTCCCTGCTGGGGCGTACTCTCAGATGACATAAATCCACATTTACTAAATAAAGCTGCAGCATTATCCATTTAAGGCATGGAGTTGACTTTCCACCTCCTAAAGCCTTCATAATTGCTTTTATTATTATGCCAGAATTCTATCTCAGTTGAAATTTTCTGTTTTTGCATACTATTAAAAGTGTTAATAAGCTGTATTTAAGACCTTACCTTGACACAGACCTACTAGAGAATGGACTTGAGGACATGGGGAGGGGGAAGGGTAAGCTGTGACAGAGTGAGAGAGTGGCATGGACATATACACACTACCAAGCGTGAGATAGACAGCTAGTGGGAGGCAGCCGCATAGCTCAGGGAGCTCAGCTCGGTGCTTTGTGACCACCTGGAGGGGTGGGATAGGGAGGGTGGGAGGGAGGGAGATGCAGGAGGGAAGAGATATGGGAACATATGTATAACTGATTCACTTTGTTATAAAACAGAAACTAACACACTATTGTAAAGCAAGTATACTCCAATAACGATGTAAAAAAATAATAATAAAAATAAAAGACCTTACCTTGCACTTATGTTGAACAGACTAAATAAATCAACACTGGCTCTAGTCCATTCAAGGGAAAAAACTGAACTGCTGCTAGTTTAACAAATATTTCAGAAGTCAGAGCTGATGAACATTTAATGCCATCCAAAGCATATTTGATCTATGGTGCTAAACACGGGGGGCCATTACCTGCAAAGCCCTGTGCCAGGGGTTAGGGGAGGTAAGTGGATGGGCCTCGCGCTAGACCCCAGGGTGGGAAAGAAGGAGGGGGTCACAGAAAGGGGAAAGGTAACACGGGTGATTTGACAGGACCCGGGCTTCCGAGGCTCGGGTGTCCACGTTCCTCTTTCTTATTGACGACCAACGGGCTCATCTGAGAGCAGCATTTTTAAAGAGCTGCCCTCCCCCCTTTTAATCAGCCATGTCCCCGAGAGGTCCGTGGCGGGGAGTTCTGCAGGGGCCCCTCGGATCTCCAGGGTGCAGCTCGCCGGGCTCTTTCCACAGCTCTGTTCATTCTCGGTAGTATTGCTTCTCTCTTCCTCCATATATGACATGGAGATCATTGTTAAGAGGTAAAAATGAGCCCTAAGACTAAAATCCCACCAATTCCCAGACAAAAGTTTCAACACACTCAGGGAGTCACATCTCCAAATAACGCCACCAAAGCCCTGAGTGGCTGAACCCGGGGACAACCTCC
>NW_006778824.1:1329494-1343564 GCF_000442215.2 Lipotes vexillifer | reverse complement strand
GTGGTAGTGAAAGAGAGGGGCAGGGGCACAGGGCCCACAATCGCCCAGGAAGAAATGACAGGGTCCATACCAGGGAGGCCATGACAGGTAGGATGACACCTAACCCAGGGCTGCTTGAACTTTCTCCAAATTCAGAGGCAAGTGAACTCACCACGCCAGCAGTGATCTGGGGTGTGACCCAGGACTGCCCGCCAGGCACAGAAAGTATCGTACAAGTTTTATTCGCGATTTTTTAATTCTAATACTGTATTTCACTCTATGTATAATATGCTCATTCACCTTCATATAGAAATACTGCTAAGTGAGTTACCATGGAGTAAGACGGTGGTCCAGGAAGGTGCATCCTTTTTACCCAGTGGGTTGTGTGCTTGGGGGCCCCAGCACGGAGGGAAGCAGACCAGGCTGAGAAGCAGAGACAGAAGTGCTGCCCAGCAGGTGGAGACCTGGCCAAGGACGATCGCTCTTCACGAACACTTGCGCTATTAAGGATGAAGGACTCGCCTGCACCTTCCCGCGTCCGCAGGCAAACTCCGCTGCTGTAAAACGTGTTGCCGGTCAAGTGGCCCCGAGGGTCCAGACTCAGCGCACCAGCCGCCTTGGACACCTGTAATTGTGTCCAACTAACGGCAACGATGGGGCACCATCCCCAGCCAGCATGCGAGTGCTCTGTATTCTACAGATGTACCCAAATTACTCAGTTATTGTTATTTATATTATTTATGGAGTCTCGTTTTTCCAAACCAATTACTGAATATTTTCTCCTCCACTCTGATATACTGATCTAAACTGACGAGCGTAGAATGTTGAACACAAACTGAGATCCAAATTACAGCGAAATGAACCTTCAGGTCTTGTGATAGACATTTCTGAAGCCCATTTGAAAACTGTGTATTTTTTTTTTTTTTTTAACATCTTTATTGGGGTATAATTGCTTTACAATGGTGTGTTAGTTTCTGCTTTATAACAGAGTGAGTCAGTTATGAAAACTGTGTATTTAGAATATCAGATAATTGAGAGATGGTAGAGACAGGCTGTAAAATGTAAGGAGCTATCGCTTCATCACTGGAACTCCGGTGAGATTACAGAGCGCTCGCGGGCATCACGTGTTTATGATGTGGGACATCCATCACTCGATCACTCATTCAGCTGCAGAGGTTAAAGCTCCTCAAAGGCCAGGTCTAACCAAGGGGAGATCCAGTGAGTGGGCAGATAAGCCCACCAAACATCACCGCCGTTCACAGCTCAGCCTCTGGGCCCAGGGTCCGTGCAAGGCTCGCTCCTGTCCCCCAGTGTTTTATGACCGCCTACCATGCGCCAAGCCCAGGGGAGACTGTGGGACTCCAGGCCCACGGGCGGGGCCTTACTTAGGGGTCCTCTGTACCCACCAGCGCAGAAGTGGAGAAGCAAGGGCCCACCGGGCCCTCAAGCTGCTCAGTCTGGAGGAAAGCACCAGACCCTGTGCTTGGACTCGGGAGGTAACAGCCATCACTTCACATCTAGCTGCCTAACTGATGTCTTTCCTGGGCCCCTGGCATCTCCACCTGGGGGCTGCCGGTGCCCCTCCCTCAAATCCCACCTGGGAGAACGTAAGAGGCGTGGTTTCTAAATCCGCCTGCTACTGCCCCCCGCTGCTACCAAGTGTCACTGCAGCGACAAGGTCCAGGGTCCACTGTAGCCCGTGGAGCCCTCTACCCGGTGCCCAGTTGCCCAGGCTGTGAGGTTCACAGATGTCTAGCCTCTGCTTCTCCAGTCCTCGCTGACCACCAGCCATTCCCACAGCCCGCCATGTCACCACACCGCCCAGGCCAGCCTCCTCGGGTGGCCCAGGTCCTTCCTGCCTGGGGATCTAAGTGGGGGGTCCCATCCACCGAGAACCCCCAAGGCTGAGCCTCACAAACCTGAACCCTGGCTGCCAGGAGCCCACCTCCACGTGGGGAGGGGGAGGGTTGGCCTTGGGGGTCCCCTGACACCCCTCCATTAGTGTGACAAGGAGTGCTGGTCGTGGACTCGACGCAGCCCAGAAGGGTGACCCTCGTCTCATCCACCGGACAGTGCTGAGCTCCGCGGCCTCCCAGCTCTGGCGGTCCCAGTGGCTTCACCCCGAGCCAGGGTGGCGGGGCTGCAGGAGAAGGAGCCCAGGCCTGGGACACACGGGGGCCCTGCGCCGGTCGCCAGGTGAGGGCAAGCGGCTGGCTTTGGACCGCCAATCCCCCCAAGAGGAACTGCCTCTTCGTGGCTGATCCTGGTCAGTCGCTAGCCAGTGTCCCTCCTCCATCTTAGGAAGCAGCTTTGATGCTCTCGGGGGCCGTAAGTCTGCATGAAATGTGGGCCGAACGTGGTGGACAGGTGGTTCCTGCAGGCGGTGAGGGCCCAGGGCCCAGCCCCTCGCAGCTGGGTGTGTCCAGCGTGGCTCTGGCTCAGCTGTGACCCAGGACCCTGGGGACCAGGGTGGGAGGTGCCCATCGTCCCATCCAGTCGCGTGGGTGGCTTGGCCTCTTTCCTCTTGCCTTATGGAGCCTGATTTGTGACACAAATCAGGAAAGAAAGCTCTAAGCCCTGTGAAGAGTCACCGAGGACAGTTTCCCGGCACCCTCTGCTCAGGGTGCTGGCGGAACCCCTCCACGGGGGCGACGACGCAGCCGGGGCAGTTTCATCCGTGTTCCCTTCGGGTAACTGTGTTTCCCGCGTCCACCCCAGCAGAGGGACCAGTTCCCGAGGGAGTCCTGAGAAACTGGCATCTTCCTCCAGAGGGGGCCAGGCAAGGCCTGTGTCCTCATCTCTAAAGCAGGGACAGTTACAAGAAGACGATGAAGATTGGGGGATGGGGGAATAACCTCGGAAAATACAACCGGGAAGTCCTAGTAAACTCAACAGCACTGTCTCATCTCACACGTCCTCTGGTTTTCCGCAAATTAGCAGAAGTCCAGCAAAAATTAAGGCACTAGAGCAGAGGCCGCAGAGGCCCACCCTTTAAATGAGGTGCAAGGGCGCCACCCTGTGGCAGCTCTCTCTCACCTGGTTTGCAGCCACTTTCTAGGTTCCGGCTCTGATACGGCGAGTTCTGCATCTTCCTTCTTTAAGTTTATTTATTTGGGTGCCTGGGACGTCCACACGCCCCACGCGGCACGTACAGTCCCGCATCCTGCCGGAAGGCCCGGGGAGCCAGGCGGTCAGCGGACAGCGGCTGCGCCCTGCCTTCTTTCTGCCCCGGGGAGTCCGGACCCCGCCCCACCCTGGCCGAGGGGGTGTCTCCTGAGAGTGTGTCCCTGGATATCTCCCCAAGTGGTATGCGCAGA
The DNA here is from genome assembly GCF_000442215.2 of Lipotes vexillifer. Taxonomy (NCBI): domain Eukaryota; kingdom Metazoa; phylum Chordata; class Mammalia; order Artiodactyla; family Lipotidae; genus Lipotes; species Lipotes vexillifer. The sequence continues at coordinate 1,340,268 of NW_006778824.1, read as the reverse complement.
GCTCCAACCACAGAGCCTGGAGGATAAACAGTGAAGGGGGCTCAGCCATGGGTGGGGCTTTCTGCCCCCGGGAGAGGCAGGTACCAAGTCAGGGAGTGTGTCATGAATCCAAATTAACTTAGGGCTGGTCACACAACCCAAAAAGGATGCTTTGTCTCTTTGGGGCCCAGGGATGGATGCCAGACTTTGTCTCCTATCCCCAGCTGTTGGCCTGACCCCAACCCCAATCCTCCAGACCCCCAAGGTCACCTCCACCCAGCAGCTTCCCTCCTCCTATAGCAGCAAGTGGACCTCGGCTGGAAGACTTAGCAGAGGCTGTGTGGCTCCATCGGGGACCCTGGTCAATGGCACCGTGCCCTCTCCCCCAGCCCCAGGGTCAGTGATGGGGGACCCCTTCCCGGGATGGCCTTGAGACCCAGGAGATGAGGGAACAAAGCCTGCAGGGAGGGGCTGGCTGGGGAAGAACACCCCTTCTGGCCCCCTAGGAGCAGGGCTGTTGGGCCCCAGGGTAGCCAGTTCTGGGCCAGAGTCCTGGGCCCCAGGCCCGAGGGTGGAGCCTAAGGAGTTGAAGTGGGTCCCCCTTCCCATGGTGGGAGGAGACACTGCTCCCCACTCGTAGTCTCTAGTGCAGAGCCGGGCTCAGAGCACGGCAGGGGCTGAGCTGATGTGTGGAAATGGAACAAGCACCCCAATTCCCGCCATCACTTGCTTTAGAAGGCGGTCACAGGGTCGCCCAAGGAGGGGCCCGCCTCTGTTCTCCCCAGCGGGCTCCTGGGCCAGAGGAGGAGTCCGGGGTAGGTAGAAGGGCCGGGCTGGGGCAGAGGCTGACTGGGGACTGGGAGACGGGGGTAGGGTGTGAGCGGCCCCGGCTGAGACCTTTGCCAGGGACAGCAGATCATCCAGGAAGCCTGTGGTCTTCAGGTCTCTGCTGCCCTCGGAGGGAGGTGATGCCCGCCCCCATACTCCCACTGTCACCAGTGCCCACCCTCTGAGGCCTGAAGGACCCCACGCAGGAGTGCCACTGCCCCCACTCAGGGGCCGGGTCAGCACCCTGGACCCAGCCGTCCCTGCCTCCTGAGCTTTGGCCACATGAGCCCATCAGTTCCTCCCCTCCTGGCCCCAGCCGGCCGGCGGCGGGGAGGGGTTTCATCGGCCCCAGCGGGTCACCCCTGTGTCCTGGGCCTCCCTGCAGACCGGCCTTGCGGTGGGAGCTCACCTGGATTTCCCAGTACATCCTCATCTTCAGGGTGTCTAAGTTCCACGGCGCATTTAGAAGAAAGGCAGCACAGAAATGGGGCCGACATCCAAAAGGAATAGGAAACCATTTAAAATCTTCACTGCGGCGCTCAGAAAGCATCAGGGTGGACTCTGCCCCACAGGAGTCCTTGCTGTCTGCCTCTCCATTGCCCATGGGGCCTCTTTCCAGGCTTCACCCCAACTCTTCACTCAGCCAGGTAGCTGCAGTCCACTTGCTCCCCCTGGGTGTCTGCATCTGTCATTGTCTCCTCTGTGCTGACCCTTCCTGCTGCTGACCGCTCAGAGATATGGGCCCAGGTCCTAATCTCTGGAACCTGTGAAAATGACCTTATTTGGAAAAAAGAGATTTTGCAGGTGTGGTTAAGCTAAGGATCTTGAGACGAGACCATCCTGGATGATCTGGGGGGCCCTCACAAGTGTCCTTATGAGGGAGGCAGAGGGAGACAGATGCACGGGGTCGGGGGCGGCCATGTGAGACGCAGGCAGAGGTTGGAGTAATGCTGCCACAAGCCAAGGGATGCCAGCAGCCACTGGAGCTGGAGAAGACAAGGAACAGTCTCTCCCCTCCAGCCTTCAGAAGGAGCATGGCCCAGCCGGCATCCTGATTTTGTCCCAGTGGTACTGATTTTGGACTTGTGGCCTCCAGAACTGTGAGAGAACAAATTTCTGCTGTTTTAAGCCACCACATCTGTGGTGATTTGCTACAGCGGTCACAGGAGACTCATACTCCACCCTATCTAATTTCTCTGGACTCCTTTGTATATTTTGGATACAAGTCCTTTATCATATGTTCCTTTTGCAAGTATGTTCTCCCAGTCTGTGACTTGTCTCTTTATTCTCTTAATAGCGTTTTTCACAGGGCAGAAGTTTTTTAATTCTAGTGAACTATAACTTGTACATTTTTCTTTCTTGGATTTGCCCTTGGTGCTGCATCTAAAAACTCATCTGCAAACCCAAGGTCACCGGTATTTTCTCCTATGTTATTTTCTAGAAGTTTGCACTTTGCATTTAGGTCTGTGATCCCCTTTGAGTTAATTTCTGTGAAGGTGTAAGGTCTGTGCCTAGATTTGTTCTTTTTTTTTTTTTTAGATTCGTTCTTTTGCAGGTAGATGTCCAGGTGGCCCAGAGCCACTTGCTGAAGACTATCTGCTCCATTGACTGCCTTTGCTCCCTTGTCAAAGATTAGCCAACTATATTTATGCGAGTCTGGTTCTGGGCTCTCTAGTCTGTTTCACTGGTCTATTTTTCTCTTCTCTCACTGTGCCCATTACCACAGCTTTGTATTAAGTCTCGAAGTTGAGGAGCATCAATCCTCAGCTGTGTTCTTTGTTCTCCTTCAGTATTGTTCTGGCTATTCTGGGTCTTTTGCCTCTACATATAAACCTTAGAATCAGTTCACTGATATCCACAAGACAACGTGGTGGGATTTTGAAAGAGCTTTGCCTTGAATCTATAGGTCAAGTCAGGAAACTGACATCTTGCCAATACTGAGTCTCCCTATCCATGAACATTGACTATCTCTCCATTTATTTAATAATTCTTTGAGGGCTTCCCTGGTGGCGCAGTGGTTGAGAGTCTGCCTGCCGATGCAGGGGACACGGATGCGTGCCCCCGTCCGGGAGGATCCCACGTGCCGCAGAGCGGCTGGGCCCTTGAGCCGTGGCTGCTGAGTCTGCGCGTCCGGAGCCTGTGCACCGCAATGGGAGAGGCCACGGCAGTGAGAGGCCCACGTACCGCAAAAAAAAAAAAAAAAATTCTTTGACTTCTTTCATCAAAGTTTTGTCATTTTCCTAATATAGATCTTGTATATATTTGTTAAATTTATACCTCAGTGTTTCTCCTTTTCTGTGCTATTGTAAATAGTGTTATGCTTTTAATCTCAAATCCCATTTGTTACTGATGTTATATAGAAAAGCAATTGACTTTTTATTGAAGTCTAGTTGATTTACAATCATGTGTAGTTTCAAGTGTACAACAAGGTGATTCAGTTACACAGATATATATTCTTTCTCATACTCTTTTGCATTACAGGTTATTATAAGATATTGAATATACTTCCCTGTGCTATACAGTAGGTCCTTGTTGGTTATCTATTTTATATATAGTAGTGTGTATCTGCTAATCCCAAACTCCTAATTTATCTCCCCCTGCTCCCTCTTTCCCCTTTGGTAACCATAGTTTGTTTTCTATGTCTGTGAATCTATTTCTGTTTTTGTAAATAAGTTTACTTGTATCTTTTTTTTTTAGATTCCACATATAAGTGATATCATATTTGTCTATCTCTGTCTGACTTCACTTAGTATGATAATCTCTAGTTGCAACCATATTGCTGCAAATGGCATTATTTCCTTCTTTTTTATGGTTGAATAGTATTCCTTTGTGTATATATACCACATCTTCTTTATCCATTCATCTGTCTATGGGCATTTAGGTTGCTTCCATGTCTTGGCTATTGTAAATAGTGCTGCTATGAACATTGGGATGCATGTATCTTTTCAAATTAGAGTTTTCACTTTTTCCAGATATATGCCCAGGAGTGGGACTGCTGGATCATATGGTAGTTCTATTTTTAGTTTTTTAAGGAACCTCCATATTGTTTTCCATAATGGCTACACCAGTTTACATTCCCACCAACAGTGGAGGAGGGTTCCCTTTTCTCCACACCCTCCCCAGCATTTATTGTTTGTAGACTTTCTTTTTTTTTTTTTCTTTTTTGGCCCCAATGATTGTGGGATCCTAGTTCCCCAACCAGAGATCAAACCTGAGCCCCCTGCAGTGGAAATGCAGAGTCATAACCACTGGACCACCAGGGAATTTTTTTTTTTTTTTTTTTTTTTTGGCCCCAATGATTGTGGGATCCTAGTTCCCCAACCAGAGATCAAACCTGAGCCCCCTGCAGTGGAAATGCAGAGTCATAACCACTGGACCACCAGGGAATTCCCTGTAGAATTTTTTAATTATGGCCATTCTGACTGGTGTGAGGTGGTACCTCATTGTGGTTTTGATTTGCATTTCTCTAATAATTAGCAATGTTGAGCATCTTTTCATGTGCCTGTTGGCCACCTGTATGTCTTCTTTGGAAAAATGTCTATTTAGGTCTTCTGCCCATTTTTTTATTGGGTTGTGTCTTGTTGTTGCTGTTTTGAGTTGTATGAGCTGTTTGTATATTAATATTTTGGAAATTAAGCCCTTGTTGATCACCTCATTTGCAAATATTTTTCCCATTCCATAGGTTGTCTTTTCGTTTTGTTTATGCTTTCCTTTGCCGTGCAAAAGCTTATAAGTTTGATTAGGTCCAATTTGTTTATTTTTGTTTTTTTCCTATTGCCTGGGGAGACTGATCTAAGAAAACGTTGCTACAATCTATGTCAGAGAATGTTTTGCCTATGTTGTCTTCTAGGAGCTTTATGGTGTCATGTCTTATATTTAAGGCTTTAAGCCATTTTGAGTTTATTTTTGTATATGGTGTGAGGGAGTGTTCTAACTTCATTGATTTACATGCAGCTGTCCAGATTTCCCAATACCATTTGCCAAAGACATTGTCTTTTCTCCATTGTATATTCTTGCCTCCTTTGTCATAGATTAATTGACCACAGGTGTATGGGTTTATTTGGGGGCTCTCCATTCTGTTCCATTGATCCATATGTCTGTTTCTGTGCCAATACCAAGCTGTTTTGATTACTGTAGCTTTGTAATATTGTCTGAAGTCTGAGAGGGTTATGCTTCCAGCTTTGTTCTTTTTCCTCAGGATTGCTTTGGCAATTCTGGGTCTTTTGTGATTCCATATAAATTTTCGGATTATTTGTCCTAGCTCTGTGAAAGATGTCATGTGTAATTTGATAGGGATCACGTTAAATCTGTAGATTGCTTTGGGTGGCATGGCCATTTTAATAATATTAATTCTTCCAATCCAAGAGCATGGGATATGGAAAGCAGTTAACTTTTGTATGTTAACCTTGCATCCTGCAACCTGGCTATAATTGCTTATTAGTTCCAGGAGGGTTTTCTTTGTCAATTTTTTCAAGTTCTCTACATAGACAGTCATGCCATCTGTGACCAAAGAGAGTTTTGTGTCTTCCTTCCCAATCTGGATCCCTTTATCTTTTTTTCTTGGCTTTCGGCATTACCTAGGACTTTCAGAATGATGTTGAAAAGGAGTGATGAGAGGGCACATTCTTGCTTGTTTCTGATCGTAGAGGGAAAGATTCTAGCTTCTCACCATCGAATATGACATTAACTGTAAGGTCTTTGCAGATGTCCTTTATCAAGTTGGGGAAGTTCCACCCTATTAAACATTTACTAAGTTACTGTGTGTGTGTGTGTGTGTGTGTGTGTGTGTGTGTGTGTGTGTAAGACCACATTCATAATGATACAGCTTGACTCTTCTCAGGTTTCCATTTATAGTCTTTGGTTGAAGTTTGCATCTCTCACATTGAAAGCCTTGGTTCTTACCAACTTGGCCAAATGGCTCATCTGCTTCGTCCCACAAGGATGGGCTGTGGTGAACACTGGATTCTGGCTCTGCTCCCTGGCAGGGATGACCAGGAGGGGAGCTGGTGTCCCAGAAGATGGGCAGCCAGCATCCCTGGCTTCCTAGAGAGAGCAGGGGTTGGGGGGCAGAACCCTCCCGATGGGCCGTGGAAGTCATTCCCGGCTGTGATTTGGCCTGTGTCCTGGGGCAGCACAGGTGGCACTAAAGGGACCCGGGTCTGGCTCCCCTCTGCCCCTCTCAGCCTGAGCCCTGAGCCTCGCACAGGGCAGGGCAACTCGTGCCTTCTACCTCTTGGAGTCTGCACTTTATTTTTTTAATTCAAATAAAAATAAATCAAAGGATGCGTTTCCTCCCAGGATGTATCACATTCATCAAACTCACACTCTGCAAGACAGTGGCCATGGGGCAGCCATGGCCTCCGAGCAGAGGCTGTATTTCAAGAGCCACACCCTTGAAACCAGTGGCCTGAGGACCAGCTCCGCCTCCCAAGGGGGCCACCCACAGCCCTGTTCACGGAGACCCCTGTCGAATGAGGGCTATGCTTCTGCTTTGCTATCGGTGGTTTGGCACAGGTCAGATGAACTGTCCACCCCGCAGGCGGTCCTGGTCGCCACCACGAGGCAAGTCTATGCTAACACGCAACCCCGTGGTCCTCCCCTCCACGTAGGACGCAGACACATAGGGCTCTGTATCTGCTGCTGCCCCTCCACGGTGCTCACCCACCCAGAACGCTGAGCCTCCCATGTGGCCCCCGCCCCGAAGGTCCCCCCATTTCCAAGATGCTTTTGTGGGCACAGTGCCCAGCTCCGGGAGCACCCTCTCGCCTGTCCCCAAAGCGCCTTCGCACTTCCCCGCGCGGCCAGCAGAGGGCAGCAGGCAGCCGAGGAAAGGTGGGCAGGGCCCGGGTCCAGCCAGTGCGGCCGCTGGTAGGGCAGCCAGAGCCCCTCGGCCACATCCTCCAACCTCGCCCCCGCTTTAGCAGTAAGCGCTGGGGGCCGTAGCATGATTCCCCTCCTCTCTAAAGCTCAGCGACCAAAATCACCCACATTTAGACACAGGCGACAGTTTTCAGAGATTCTGCCTGTCTTTTCTTGCGACCGCGTGACCTCTTGCGGCCGAGCGGGCATGGCCGATGCTCCTGTCTGCCAAGCATGAGGAGACAAACTCGGGCCCGGGATCCCTACGAGCCTGCGGCTGGAGGCGCAGAGCGGGATTCGGAAACTTGTGACTCAGAGTCCAAGCGCCTCGGCGCCCCCGTCCCCCGGAGGGACGTGTAGACACCAGCACCCAGCCGGGGCTGAGCACTCTGGTCACCACGCTCCCAAAACAGGGGCCGCCTGGGGCGCGCGTCCATCCCAACTGCGCGCGCCCACTTTAGAGCAATTCCCGGGGGCTGCTGTAACGGGGTCCACACCCCCAAGTTCACGACCACGTACTGGGACTTGTTTTTAGAGCTCAAACTGAGCTCCTGGGAACCAGCATGATCCAAGGTTGGGGCAGGTGGGAAGGGCACACCCTTGCACTTTGCATTTTCAGTTGATTCTGGAACTCTGTCTGAACTTGGGGGCGTGAGATCCAGTAGCGTGCCCGAGTGAACCCCTAGGTGTAATGGGCGCTTTGCACCTCACGAGGCCAGTGTCTGAAGCTGACGGCCGCCGCAGGCAGAAAGAAAGAGTTCAAGAAAAGGGGTCTCATCACAAGGCATATCTGAGCTGATGCAGGAGACGGAGGACAAACGAGTGGGTTCTGGAGCGCAGCTGTGGTGGGCGGGCCCTTCCCTCCGGGGCCTTCTGCAGCCTCTCAGAGTCACCTGATCAGTCAGGCTGACTCATCTCCCTCAGGAGGTTGGGAGATTCAGATTGCCAAGGAGCCTTTGAAGAACAAAGATCTTTTTCAATATACAGAATTCCTACGTTACTAAGATAAATGGGGGAAGATCTGACATTTCTCGCACATAATTTAAAATTCAAATCTGCTCCCAGTAAAGGAAAATTAAAAGATATTCTGAACTGCGATTCAGATCCTTTTGCTGACATGAGGGCTCGAAGCTGCTTTAGATCTGCCTTAACTTCTATCATCTAGAGAACAAAACCACGTTATGGAATATCATGAAGTTAATGTTTTTATGTTTGAAAGGAAGTTATTCTGGATCCTTTCATTCTGCGTAAATTTCTGAGTCACCCCTCTTGTTTGTATCTGTAGCTGCTTCCCTGTTATTACTGAGAAGTGTTCCCTTGTATGAATAACAGTAAGCTAGACTCTAATACGCACCAGGCATTTCACAATCTGGCCATGAGATCTACAAATAATGAAACAAGAAAAATGCTTTGCGATACCCAGTGACTTGTAAACACCAATCCGAATCCAGAGTAACTCACTGGATATTTAAAGTTCGCTGGCATTATGCAACAGAATGGTTTAAAATCTCTTGATATCAGCTGAGGCACAGTGGGACACAAAGGAGGCAGCTCTCTTTTCAGGAATATGTTCCTTTTGTGTTATTTTTGTTGTTTTAAGATTTTAATTTAATGGTAGCTAATTAACCAAAGAATGCAGTCTAAACTAAAACTAATTCTCTTGCTATCACTTCCAAAGACCTATCTTTAACACACATTAAAGCAATTGCATATAAGAGAGTCTGAGAGTTAACCTGGGTTTTCAACTGCTCAGGGAAAGACCAGCTAAACCTATCAGTAAAAAAGGAGATTACAGCCCCACTTCTCCACTCCTATTCACAACAAAGGACTGTTGCCCCTCACTTCCTCCACTCTCGTCTTACTTTCTCTTCAAGCCTCTCAAGCGGGATGCACCAGCCACTCCACAGTGACTGCTCTTGTCCAGGTCAGTAAGGGCGTCCCAGCTGCTACAACCAAATGGTCCCTCCTTGGAGGTCCTCCCACGGAGCTTGAGAGCAGACCCCTTCCTGCCCGTCTTCATGGGCTCGGGACCCCACGCGCTCCTCGTTCTCCAGCCCACCTCCACCTGGCTCCTCCTCCTGGGCTCTGTCCTCGGTCCTCTTCCCCACCTACCCTCCCTCCTGGGGTGAGCTCACCCAGTCTCTTCTGGCTTGAAATGCATCTCGATGCTGATGCCTCCAGAACCTACAGCTTCAGGTCACGACTTCCCCAAGAGCTCCACGTCTGGATGTGCAGCTACCTTTGCAACCCCTGTGCAAGTTCCCAACCAATCTCTCGATCGGCCTGCACCCCTGCACCGGCCCAGCCATTCTTCCTGCAGCTGTTCCCATCTCGGCGCCAGGAAACTCCCTTGTACCGGGTGCTCAGACCACGGGTGCAGTCATCCCCAAGTCCCTTCTCTCTCACACCGCATCCACTTCACGGTCAGCCCCCGGGGCGCTCCGCCTTCAAAATGCCTATCTCTGAAGCCTGACCGGTTCTCAAGCCCTCTCCCCAGGACCACCACATCCATGACCACTCGACCTTCATCCCTCTGCCTGGACGACCTTGGCTCCCTACAGTGCATCCTCAGCAGAGCAGCCACAGTGGCCCCGTTCAAGGCCAGGTCAGCCGGGACCCTTCCCTGCTCATGGCCCCATAGCTTCCTATCTTGCCTGGGCTCCATCCTGCTCCCCGGCACAGCCTCCTCCCGACGTCCGCGTGGCTGCCTCACCTCCTCGAGGTCTTCCCCAGTCAACCTGTTTAAGACTGCAGCCCTCCCTAGATGCACTCCCTTGCCCTCCTTCCTTGCTATTTTTCTATCCAACTTCATCTGACTTACTACCTACTTTGCTTTACTCCTGCTATTTTCTTTTCTTTTATATATAAATTTATTTATTTATTTATTTATTTTATTTTTGGCTGTGTTGGGTCTTTGTTGCTGCACACAGGCTTTCTCTAGCTGCGGTGAGCGGGGGCTACTCTTCGTTGTGGTGTGTGGGCTTCTCATTGTCGTGGCTTCTCTTGTTGCGGAGCACGGGCTCTAGGCGCGCAGGCTTCAGTAGTCGTGGCACACAGGCTCAGTAGTTGTGGCTCTCAGACTCTAGAGTGCAGGCTCAGTAGTTGTGGCGCAAGGGCTTAGTTGCTCCGTGGCATGTGGGATTTCCCGGACCAGGGCTCGAACCCATGTCCCCTGCATTGGCAGGCGGATTCTTAACCACTGCACTACCAGGGGAGCCCACTCCTGCTATTTTCTGGATCTCTAAACTGAGATGTAAGCTCCCTGAGGATAGGCATTTGCTCTGTTTACCCCCGCATCTCCTGGGCCGTGAACAGTGTGGCACAGAGCACGAGCTGATCAAAAAATAATATTTGTTAAGTGGACAAATGTTCCTGATTTGGAATCATCATCTTCTAGAGGTGCCACATGGTAACTACCAACTTCACAATATCACTGAAAGAAGTTATGATTTCGGACACATAAATCCCACGAATGAATAATTCTTCCGTAGGCCACAGAAAACACACCCAGGAATGAAGGAACGAACGATGGGCACGCTGTACCGCAACACCGTTTCCCTAAGATTGTACACTGATGGGGGCTCAAGGAACCCTGGTAGACAACGTGAGCTCTGTGCAGGGCTGCCGTCAAAGGTGTACACTGATTACCGGGGCTCCAGGTGTGTCCGAGGAGAGTGATTTGCAGGGCGGCCAGGGGCGGTGGGCCGGCATGATGCTCTCAGGTGCGGGGCGCTCAGGTGCGGCCCGGCCCGGAAGCTACGCCCACCGGCCACTGAGCGCGCTCTCCATTGGCTGCTCCGCCGAAGGATCGCGCTCTCATTGGCCGAAGTCTCTAGGGACGGGCCCGGTTCGGCCTCGCGGCCTCCAAAACTCCCCAGAAGGGCGGACGGACGGCAGTAGCCCCGCGGCCGATCTTCAAGGGAGCATCAAGCTCCGGGCTCACAGCCGCCCGCCGGCTGGGGCGTACCCAGCGTCCCTGAAGCCCCGTCCCCAGGGGGCGGGGCGCGGCGCAGGTCGCGCAGGCGCAGTCGGCGCACCGGGAGGCCCCACCCCCGCGGCCGTGCGTCTCGCCCCGCCCCCCCCCCCCCCCCCCCCCCCCCCCCCGGGG
>NW_006778824.1:1314761-1329222 GCF_000442215.2 Lipotes vexillifer | reverse complement strand
GAGGGTCCGCGCGGGGCGGGGCCGGGAGCGGGCGAGGGGCGAGGGGCGAGGGGCTAGGGTCGCGAGGCTGACGCGCCCGGTGTATCCGCAGGAGCCGGAGGAGGCGGCTGCCCTGCGGGCGGCAACGACTTGCAGTGGTGTTTCTCGCAGGTCAAGGGGGCCGTGGACGAGGACGTGGCGGAAGGTAAGGCCGTGCACCTGGGCGCCCCGGGGCCCAGCTGGGCCGCTCCTGGCCGGAGCGCGGGGCGGGCGTGCGCTCGGAGGTCCGGTCCGCCGGGGAGGCAACGCCGGTCCGGTCCCTACGGGAGGCGGCCCCGGGGGTTATGTCAGGGGCCCAAGGTCGCGGAGCGCGCAGATGTCGGGTCTCCCGAGTGGATTTTGGGTTCTTTGCGCTGCAAGTGGCTGCCTCCTGCGTTTGCTGGAGCTCCGGAAATAACTGCAGAAGCCGGGGACTTGAGAAACGTAAGCTTGAGGTAACTGCAGACTGGCAGGAGTCGGGTGGGGAATCGCCCCGGCCTGGAGGTCGGGGCCTCTGTCCAGTCACCTGTACGATGGGGGCATCCTGTCCGGCCTCAGTTTCTTCTTTAAAAACAGGGTCGGACCCCTTGGTGCTTTAGATTGCTTTATAAGGTTCCGAAGTTTTTCAGTTTTCTTATCAGCTCCTTCTCCGGAGGCGTGTTTTAAAGTTCCTGCTGCAGATTTTGCACTTTTGAACTTGGCGGTGTTGAGGTTGGTTGGTCTTTTCCGTAACGATGGTCGCAGGGAAGCGGCGTTGCGGGGGGCGGGGGCGCTTCCCAACGGCGCCGCGTGTCGTCCTGAAGGAAGAACGCCTAGACTCGTGCCCGTGCGCGCGGTGCAGCGGCTCGGGAGTGTAAAGTTAGGCAGTGACTCTTGCTGTTCAGCCGTCTTACTCAACGTGGTGAGCCTTTAATCCTCTCTTAAAAAGTTTTTGTGTTTGCGTCAGCTACACCTTCTTTGTCCCAAGTAACTAGCAGCCTCTGGTCAGGTGTCCTGCGCCTTTCCTCCACCGTGCCCGCTCCCGTGACCTTTGGCTCCGTCCTCCTTTGCTCTGCACCTCCCCCTGGCAGAGTTGACATCTGGAGATCCTCTGACATCTGGAGACAAACTGCCCAGATCAGTAAGCAGGTAAAACGGTGCTTCAGAAATTTGTGAAGATGTATCTGATTTGAGATTGAGATTTTTCTTTACATTCACATAAGGTACGTTTTTTTTTTCACTTTGCAGTGCCAAGTGGGTGACCGGTCAGCTTACTCAAAATTCCTATCAGGGATAAAGCAAAACCCGTTTACTCACGGGTAGGAAGGTGGGAGGGCTTAATGCCTGTCTTAACTTCTGGTTTCTTTCCCTTTTTATAAGAAGATTTAGTTGATAAGCCGAATGAATTAAAATGTAAGTCTAACTAAAATGGTGTATTTTAAGTGTGATGTTACACTTCGAGAATGGTATTCTTTACTTTAAAAAGTCTTGACGGAAATATTTTGTTCTCTGAATTAAACTGGAACTTTTTGCAATTTTACATCCCTACTTTAAGTAAAATTTTGACTACATCTAAAAGTTTGGTATTTTGAGTTATCTATTTTGTAAGATCGCTTTGTGGTAATTACCACATTTTGTTTGTTTGTTTTGCGGTACGCGGGCCTCTCACTGCTGTGGCCTCTACCATTGCGGAGCACAGGCTCCGGACGCGCAGGCTCAGCGGCCATGGCTCACAGGCCCAGCCGCTCCGCGGCATGTGGGATCCTCCCGGGACTGGGGGCACGAACCCGCGTCCCCTGCATCGGCAGGCGGACTCTCAACCACTGCGCCACCAGGGAAGCCCCACATGTTTTTTTGATCGTGTGTATTCACAGCTCTCTGTCTTACTTCATACTTAATCCTCTGTCAGGGTTAACACATTTATAACATTTATTGTTTCGTCAAGTAGTCGTGATGCTACCTGTTTGAATTGTACTATTTTCATAAAAGCCCCTGAGAAAGAAGAAAAAAGTAATTGTTAACAGCTAGCGACTGTTAAGCAACGAGAATAAGGAAGCTGGTGGTGAAGCTTGTGCCCAGACTCAGCCTTGGTGGAGAAGTGTTAATAAGAGATAATTAACGGAGATGAATTTAAGGGAGGTCACTGGGCGTCGATACTTGGACTGTAGGACTAGAGTATATAGTGCAGATATATAGAGTATATTTGTGCAGATTTGTGGGTGGTGAGGTGTCTCGTTCTTTAAGGTTTTGTTCTATTCCAAGCTCCACTTTGCAGAGTTCTCTGGTAACCCTAAATTTTGTACCGTCTTTCTGCTTTCCGCTGCTGTGAGTGATCAGAAAGTGACTGAGGTGGGCCTCTCCTTGCTTAAGTATGGACATGAGGGGTACAGGGGCAAGTGTGGTCTCCCCTGACTTTTGAAGGTTGAGGAGTGGGTATAGTGGAGAGAGGCTTTTGATTTCCTTTTTCTTTTTAAAGCTAATAGAGTTTGGGGGGGACACCTGAAGAAAGTATTGTAATATGTAAAATTTGATGATGGCTTTTTTTTTATAAAATATATCTTTATTAGAGTGTATATATATATATATATATATATATATATATATAGAGAGAGAGAGAGAGAGAGAGAGAGAGAGAGAGAGAGAGATCTCCACAAAATTGTACAATGCTGTTATACTGCACACACATGGTTTAAGAAGCAACAGGGTTTTGCTTGTGGGTCAGGTCAGCCCATCGTGCTACCAGGGATTTCCCATCTTCCTGCAAATAGGGATAGAGGTGGGCTCAAGAGGAAACTAGTAATTGTTCTGCTGGTGACAAGATGTGTGAGTGACAGTCCCTGGTGACTTGCCCCCTCTCCTTCCCCTATGACAAGCTGGCCAGGGTGGTAGTCATCGCCCCTGAAGGTGGGATAGGTGAGCTTTTATGCCTAGATGAACAAAGAGTCAAAATAGTAAAACCAGGGTGAGGCTTCCAGAAGGAAGTGAGAAAGTAGTTGTTAGCCTGTACCTCCAAATACTTATGCTCTAAACAGTGACTACTCTTTGGAAGTTGTTAAATATTTATACACATTTTTCACGCATGATGTTTAGTCACCATCACCCAGCCCCTACTCCCTTTTCTTGGGCAACACTCACTGCATGAACATCTTTTGCATGTGTTGTCACACGATATTACAGTCCTTCGCTTGTCTGTCTTCAGCAGTGTGAGCTCTACTTAAAGCTTGCGGGCTGGGTGCCCCTCCCTCACCCCACAGCGTTGTAGAAGACCCAGCCTGGAGGTAAAGATGGTTAAAGTCTTATTATGTTCCCGAGGTTGCTGCAAGTTACTTGTGCCCGTTAATTCAGGCTTCACACAACCCTGCAAAGGAGGAACTCTTGTTCTTCCCAGTTTTAGATGTGGAAGCCAAGGCCCAGAGGACAGATGACTTGGTCAGCAGAGTGGCCAAGCCAGCGTTGGAAGCTGGGCCACCTGGCTCCAGGGCCCATACATGCTGTGCTGCATCAGTGACCATTTGTGGCCGGTACTGTTGAAGGCCCACTGTGGGGTGGGGCTCCCCAGCCGCGGGATTGCTGTCCTTCCAAAGCTCAGGAGAGGTCTCACTACCAAGAATTACAGGAAACGACCTCTGAAAGCAAATGAAAATGAGCTGTCTTTAAAGGGAGTGCCTATCAAAATGATATAAGATTAGTAACAAGGGTTTCAGAACGGGCATTCTCAAAGTATTTTAAGAATAGATAATACAGAGACAGTAAGCAGGGGGAACACCTGGATGTCAAGTGAGTGGTACAGTAGCCTTGCCTGCCGAGTTACTCTCACAGGACCTCAGCTGCCCTCTTGCAGGGAAGCTCTGGGTCTGCTGCTTTTGTACATTCATTGCTCTTCTGATTTTCTGGAGGAACAGGGGGAACGGGTTAGAGGAGGGAAGGAGTTAGAGGAGGGAAGGGCTTGTCATGAACTACTGCCTGGATTGACAAGTTTTTTGCGTAGCTTGAGAGCAGCTGGTTCTTTTCATCTCAGAGTGTGTAGGTTTAAGTGTCTAGACTTTCTATTTGATGATTTTATTTTAACCCGTTTCTGCATCCACGATCTAATCTATTGCTTTGAATTAGACATTAATCTTTTTCTAAAGACATAATGCTTAACAAAACTAAAGGTTCATCTGCTTAATTCAAGCTTGAGTCTGGGAAGTTGTGTAAATAATGTAGGTTTCTGGGTAATCTGGTATGGCCAGCTGTTATGAAAGAAAGAAACATTTAAATTTGCGAAGGGTAACAAAAATTAATAGCACTTGGGCGTCAATAGCAGGAAGTTATTGTGTTTCATTGAATATAAGATACATGTGATTTCAAAGATGTGAAAGTGAAGGAAAATGTGCTTCTTAGAATCAATGAAATACCATATTTGTGAATGCAAAACTTTTCAGTCAGGCTTCCCTGGTGGCGCAGTGGTTGAGAGTCCGCCTGCCAATGCAGGGGACACGGGTTCGTGCCCCGGCCCGGGAAGATCCCACATGCTGCGGAGCGGCTGGGCCCATGAGCCATGGCCGCTCCGCAACGGGAGAGGCCGCAACAGTGAGAGGCCCGCGTACCGCAAACAAAAAACAAAAAAAACTTTTCAGTCATAGTCATTATTTCTAGAGTACTGTGATAGTTTTTTCCTGTGGAGAGTCTGCCTTAAATCAGATGTGTATGGTTTTTCTAAGATTAATGCATTCAGTGTACCTGCTGAGCACAGCTACATTGTAGTGTCTCTGAAATCAGGCTGTGCATTCAAGAAGCTGGACTGATCTTAGTTAGATAATCAGGTGCAGGTTTATGGTAGTATCAAATCATACTTCTTGATTTCTTTATTCCTTGATTTTAAAAATCTGTTGTTTTGATGGGAAGTTGTGGGTTCAGTTCATGTCTGCTGTTTATCAAGCTTGAAGGCCCTTTCTAAACCTCAACTTGCTTACCTAGAAATCACATCATAAGATTTTTGTTGAGATAAAACAGTGCTGTGCTTTTGAACCTGTAAGGTGTTGTTGAAGTGTTAGGTACAGCTGTTCACTAATTTTCATGTATTTTAAGGTGTTTGGGTTTAGTTGTAGCTATATTTAAATGTGAAAGTAGCAGTCTCTTAGTTTTTCCCGACCTCCCACAATCTCTCCACTCACCCCAGATCCCTTCCATAGGGCCTGACCTCTTGGTTTTTCCATCATTATTCAGTGATCTTCCCACGCCTTGATCTTGGCTCATATTTCTTTCCCAACGTAGAGTACAGCTTTCCCCTGCTATCCTATCTGGAAGCAGAGCATTCCTACAAAACCGTTCGTAAGCTGAAATGGTGTAAAGGGAGAAGCAATAATTACCTTAGCCATAGGTGTCAATTACCTTATGACACAGGCACGAAGGAGTCAAGGTAAAGCCCAGACGCTCAGACACAGTTCAAAGCTCTAACAGCTTGATGCTGAGATGCTCTGTGTAGCTCCTGGAGAAGGAGCTTGGTGGGGCCCCTCGCTGCTCAGTGTGCACTACCTGTATAATCATTTCCTGCGAAACAAAGGCTGAAGGCTTATTTTGCCCTTTTTTTTTCCCCCGCTAAAGTGAAATCTTCACATTTCTTTCCGTTAGCAAGCCGTAGGTCTTTGGTAAAAGCGAAGTGACATACAGCGAGCTTTCAAAAAATGGGGGATTTCTCAGGAATTCTCTAGTAGTCCAGTGGTTAGGATGCCGGGCTTTCACTGCCTGGGGCCCAGGTTCGATCCCTGGTCGGGGAACTAAAATCCCGCAAGCCATGCGGGGCGGCCAAAAAAAAGGAAAAGGTGGGGGATTTCTATATTCTTTGAGTTTCCTCTCCTCCTTCCACACCTAGTCGTCCATCTCAATCCGTCTCAGATTCCACTTAGCATGTCGTGGTGTTTAGCACCGGCTGCATGTATCCTGCTTGTTCCCTAGTTTCATCACATGGGTTAGGCTTGCCCTTCAACTTGACGTCAATCAAGACATTGAAAGATTTTGGTACAGATTCCACGTCAGCCCTCTTTCTAGCTTTGTGTTAACGTGACAGTTACTTACCTTCTGTTCCTCAGCTGTAAAACAGGGTGCTATTTCCTGTGACCATTACAGGTTCTTAGAAAGATTCCAGGTAATGCAGGAAAAGCTTTGACAAACTGGCTCACAGTAACTGATAACTGTTAAAATGTTGGTGTCTTTTTTTTTTAATTTTTTCATACAGTTTTTAAAGGTTACTTTCCATTTACAGTTATTACAAAATATTGGCTCTATTCCCCATGTTGTACCGTACATCCTTGAGCCTATCTTATACCCAATAGTTTGTACCTCCCATTTCCCCACCCCTATATACCCCCCACACCATAACCACAAGTTTGTTCTCTATATCTGTGAGTCTCCTTCTTTTTTGTCATATTCACTAGTTTGTTGTGTTTTTTAGATTGAACATATAAGTGATATCATACAGGGTTTGTCTTTGACTTCACTTAGCATAATGCCCTCCACGTCCCTCCATGTTGTTGCAAATGGCATTATTTCATTCTCCTTTATGGCTGAGTGGTATTCCATTGTGTAGATGTGCCACATCTTCTCTGTCCATTCATCTGTTGATGGACACTTAGGTTGTTTCCATATCTTGGCTGTTGTAAATGGTGCTGCCATGAACATTGGGGTCATGTTATCTTTTCAAATTAGTGTTTTTGGTTTTTTTCGAATATATACGCAGGAGTGGAATTGCTGGATCATATGATAACTCCATTTTTAGTTTTTTGAGAAACTGCCACACTGTTTTCCACAGTGGCTGCACCAGTTTACGTTCCCACCAAGAGTGAAGGAGGGTTCCCTTTTCTCCACATCCTTGACAACAGTTGTTGTTTGTGTTCTCTTTGATGATAGCAAAATGTTGATGTCTTAAGAGACCCTCTTGCCTAGGAGAGTAACTTACTCTGTGTTGCTCCAGGGAGCCACCTTAAGAAAATGAAGGGTGTTATGGGGGCTAGCTTTCAGCTTAGTTCATCTAAAAAGTTGGCAACAGCGTCCTGAAGGTCTGCTCGTGCTGAATGTTGCAGTGGAGAAACCCAGTTTCTGCCTCACGCAGCCATGTGTTTAGACAGCGACTGGCAAGCAGTTGGGTCCTGGCACCGTCGTGAGAGCAGGGTATGTGGAGGGAATGTGATACAGTGCCCAGTACACAAGACTTGGGTGGGGAGTGAAGGGAAGGAAATCAGGGTGTAGGAAGAGGGAGGAAGGAAAGGGAGAAGAATGTTCCAGATTGAGGGGGCTTGGAGTGGAGATTGCAGAGAGCGTGGTGCATTCTGGGAAACCAGAGTAGTTGGTGTGTTTGTCTGGCAAAGAAGGGGAAGGCCCGAGACAAGGGGCAGGCTGGCAGGGACCAGAGTGATGAGTAAGAGCCTTGAATGCTGTGCTGAGCACCTTGAATTGTGTTTCGAAGTAAATGTGATCATAAACGTTTCAGATTCTCACTAGAGGAGTGACATCAACTTTACGGAAGGTCACTCTGGCCTTTGGAAAATGGGTGGTGACGGGGTACCAGTGGAGACAGGAATGCAGCTGCTCAGCTGCTGCAACAACAAAGGCTGGCGATGTGAGCTTACACTAAATCAGAGGTTTTCGGATTCTTTTTAAAGGACCCAATAGTAAATATTTCGGACTTTGCAGGCCAGTCTTGTCTCATCTCCTCAACTCAGCTGTGCCTTTGCAGCAGGAAAGCAGCCAGAGATCCCAGGAACATAAGGGTGTGACAGTGGACCAGTACCACTATTTACAAATCAGCAAGGGCCAGATTTTGATTTCACGTGGTAGTTGGCCTGCCCTGTGCTAAGCCGGTGGTTCTCAAAGCCTTTTGGTTCCAAAACCTCTTGGTTTTATACTCTTAATAATTTTTGAGGACCAGAGAGCTTTTTGTTCATGAGGGTTTTGTCTATCAATATTTACTGTATTGGAAATTAGGACAACTGAAACTATTTATTATTTCACTTTAATAATTAATCTATTACATGTTATCATAACATTTTTAATGAAAAACAACTTTACCAAAACCAAAAAAGATTGAGTGCCATTGTTTTATACTTTGCGAGCGTTTTAAGTGTAGGGCTTAATAGGAGACACAGGTGGATTCCCAGATCTGCTTCCACATTCAATCTGTTACAATTGTTTTATTGAAATATGTGAAGAAAATTTGGCCTCATACTTACATGTAGTTAGAACAGGGAGGGGTGACTTAATAGCCTTTTCATGTAATTGTAGGTATTTCACTTTAATACTACAACAGAACTGCACACGTGGTGGTTTCTTCTAGTTACACTTTGGAACCTGAGACCATATCAATGAATTGTTTACCCCCTGTTAACATTAAAGTCCATAGTTCTATCTTGTACTTTGACTGTATCCCTTGCTCATGTGGGTAATTTGGTAGCATCACACCTTGGTCATTTAGAAATACATATTGGTACACTGAGTTATTCAGATCTTCTAAATGTTGATACGTTTCATTGTACAAGATCAAGAAAATCACCACTGATCTCATTAGAAAAGTCTTAAAGTGGGAAGCTGTCAAATTAATAGTAGTAGAAACCAGTTTTCCAAAATTCTGATTTCTCTTGAAAGCTTGGATTTTATCATTGGCAACAAATACCATCAGTTGTTTTCTGTGTAGTGAGTGGCTCACTTTGTTTATTTTTAAGAAAATTTCTGCCAGATGTCAAAATCTAAACAACCATAGTTGGTCAGTTGTTCTTTCAGATAAACGTGGCATTCCATGAAAATGGCTGGTTCAACCTGCAGCACTGACAACCGTGCACATGCTTTTCCTTGAGACAGTCACTGCACTAGAGGGTACAGCAAACCTGCTGTGTGCCTAGCGCCCACCTTACCACAAAGCATATTGAAAAGACTCATACTGGAGGCTTCCCTGGTGGCGCAGTGGTTAAGAATCCGCCTGCCAGTGCAGGGGACACGGGTTCGAGCCCTGGTCTGGGAAGATCCCACATGCCGCAAAGTTAAGCCAGTGCACCATAGCTACTGAGCCTGCGCTCTAGAGCCCACAAGCCACAACTACTAAAGCCTGCGCACCTAGAGCCCATGCTCTGCAACAAGAGAAGCCACCGCCGTGAGAAGCCCACACACCGCAAAGAAGACCCAACGCAGCCAAAAATAAATAAACTTAAAAAAAAAGGAAAGACCCATACTAATGGGTTGGGATTGAGTAAAATTAATTCGTTTGATGGTTCATCAAGGATATTCCTCAGTAAAACTGGCTTTTTTCCTTTCTTTTCTTCCTGCCCACACGTGGTGTGAACAGCAGGACTGCTGGTGCGGTTCCATGCTGCTGAGTGATGTGTGCTGGACACCAGCAGTTTCAGCCACATTGCTTTTGCTCTTCCATGCAGATGACAGCACAGTGAAAATGGCAGCGTGTATTATTGTGAAAATAGTTTTGACCTTGTGGTCCTCGAAGAGGTTCTTGGGTACCCGCAGGGGTCCACAGACCACACTCTGAGAACTACCGCTTTAAAGCTAGCTACTAGCAATAGGAATAACAGAACAGGGCAGATTTTAAGATTAACTGTCCCCTCTCATCTTTACTGGATTTTGCTGTTTTTGTCTCAATACAAAAGCAGAGCATATTCATTATTTAAAGCAGCTCAAGTGATGCAGATGTAGAAAGAGTAACAGCTCTTCTTCATTCCTCCCCAGAGGTAACGACCCTTAACAACGTGGGTATGTTTTTTAGACCATTTGCTATTCATCTGTCTATGTACTTTTGTTTTAAAATTTAGTTTGCATGTAAGCAGCAGTTTTTAAATCCCTTACAAAGTGTGAATCCTATCATAAATGTTGTTTGCTTGCTTGTTTGCATCAGCAGTGTGTAGTTTGAGATCGTACAGTGACCCGGGCTTTCTGCTGAGCTGTGCACACACTTGAGCCTGTTTGACCCTGGATATAGCCCCTGGAGATGTCAGTACTACTGTTGCCTGTGTTTACAAATGAGCACATTGAATCTCAGAAGATGTAGTCACTTGCCCAAGGACACAGAGCTAGTGGGTGCTGAGGTCAGGATTTCAGCCCAGGTGTTCTGGGTCCAGAGCCCATACGTCGGTATTTTTAACGGTGCTGCCTTCTTGCATAGCTCGATTTGATCCTTTTTGATGACTACAGAGTATATAGTTGTACAGACTACTCATTTATTTAACAAGTCCTCTGTTGGTGCGTTCCAAGTTTTGCTATTACTAAAGGTGCTGCAGTAAAGAGACTTGTCCATCCATCTGCCTGGGGCAGGCGTTCCTGTGGCTAGAGTCCTAGAAACAGACACACTCAAAGGCCTCCAACATTTACCTTTTTAGGCTGCCAAATTGTCCTCCAAAAGACAGTGCTGACTTACACCTTCCCCAAACTTTTCCTTCTCCACTCATGCTGGGAATATCAAACTTTTTAATTTTAGCTATTTTAATGTCAATTTTAATGTTGTAGTTTGCATTTCCTTACAGTTAGGCAATTGAGATTTTTTTTGTCAACTATTTCTATTCCGTGAATTGTCAGATTGTATCTCTTGTCCATTTTTCTACTGAGGCTTTTAGAAATGAATTTTAAACGCTTTTTAATACATTATAAGTACTAATCTCTGAATATTTTTTATTAACCTTGAGTTTTAATTTTTCAGTTATGTCCCCTGTATGTGTGTCTTCTATAGGCGGGGTTTTTTGTTGCTGTTGCCGCTGTCGGGAACTAAGAAAAGCTGAGATCTTTGTTGGGTCAGTAGTGGTGTGGAAGAGGAGCAGTGTGGGACAACAGGAGTGATTCATAGGCTGGACTAAATATTGAGAGCTGGAGCTCAGAGAGTGACCGTGAGAACACAGAAGAGCTTGGAAAGTTCACAGAGAGCTTTTGGTAAGGCTGTTAGACTTACACAGACTGGGGAGCAGACTTTAGCCCATCTTATCTAGATCTCCAGAGATAAGAAAGTCACAACTAAAACGCGGGTGTACGAATTCTATATCTTGTGCTATACGTAGCACAGTGCTGGCACATAGGAAGTATTTTAATAAATTGTGAATTCTTAGTGAGTCATGATACCTGCCCCAAAGGTATTAAGTTCCCTGATAATGATGTGGAAAATTTGGGTGTAAAAAAGGAACAAACGATGAGTCCTCATTTTTAACCGTATCTGTAAATGTGTCATTCATTTTTTTTTTTTTTTTTCTCTTGCGTTATGCGGGCCTCTCACTGTCGTGGCCTCTCCCATTTGCGGAGCACAGGCTCCGGACGCGCAGGCTCAGTGGCCATGGCTCACGGGCCCAGCCGCTCCGCGGCATGTGGGATCTTCCCGAAACGGGGCACGAACCCGCGTCTCCTGCATCGGCAGGCGGACTCTCAAGCACTGCGCCACCAGGGAAGCCCTGTCATTCATTTTTAAAAAGGAATAAGAGAGTTCATATAAATCATCAAAGAAAGGGCATTAATGGGCAAAGACTTCTTTTTTAATTTATTTCATTTATTTTTGGCTGTGTTGGGTCTTCGTTGCTGCACGGGGGCTGCTCTTCATTGCAGTGCATGGGCTTCTCATTGCGGTGGCTTCTCCTGTTGCGGAGCACGAGCTCCAGGCATGCGGGCTTCAGTAGTTGTGGCTCGCGAGCTCAGTAGTTGTGGCGCACGGGCTTAGTTGCTCGCGGCATGTGGGATCTTCCCGGGCCAGGGCTCGAACCCGTGTCCCCTGCATTGGCAGGCGGATTCTTAACCACGGCACCACCAGGGAAGCCCACAAAGATGTTTTAATTAAAGCAGTGGTGAGGTTTTATTTTTGCTTTACATTTCTGGAAAGAGTATCTCTACGCTCATTTTTCTGGAGGGCAATTTCACATGTATCTATCAGACCTTAAGCAAGGGTTGGGAGCCTATGATTCATTCCACTTACAGGAATATGCCAGCTTTTTTGTTTTTTTTTTTTTTTAATTTATTTTTTTGGCTGCATTGGGTCTTTGTTGCTGCGCACAGGCTTTCTCTAGTTGTGGCAAGCAGGGGCTGCTCTTCGTTGCGGAGCACGGACTATAGGCGTGCCAGCTTCAGTCGTTGTGGCACGCCGGCTCGGTAGTTGTGGCTCATGGGCTCTAGAGCTCAGGCTCACTAGTCATGGCACACGGGCTTAGTTGCTCGGTGGCATGTGGGATCTTCCCGGGCCAGGGCTTGAACCCATGTCCCCTGCATTGGCAGGCGGATTCTTAACCACTGCGCCACTAGGGAAGTCCTGTGCCAGCATTTCATGAAGATGTATTTACAGAGTTGTGCATTGCAGCAATAAAATATCAGGAAAAAAATGCCCAGAAGTAGTGAAGTGATTAAATGCATTGTGGTGCACCCATATTGTGATTTAAAGGGGTCTGTGCCTGCCGGAGAGAAGTTTGTGACGTCTTAGGTGAAAAAAAGCAATTCACAGAACAGTGATCGCTTGTAAATCTGAGTGGGGTTGTAAATGTCTGGAAGATGCAGGATGGCTGACATCAGCGGGGACCTGGGGGTAGTGAGGGGTCAGATTTGCATCAGAGGGACTTTGGCTTTTATTCTACATGCTTCTGTATTATTTAATGTTCCACACCAAGGCAGCATTGTTTTTGTGATGATAAAAAGAAAAAGACCAGTTAAGAAAAGGAAAAGACTAGCTTTATAACAGTGGAGGAAGGGTTCCCTTCCTGCTACTTATGAACACCTGCTGTTTAGGCTGCCACTTGAAAACACCCTAAACATTTTTTGTAAGGTTTTTTGTTTCTTAGGGGTTTTTTGGAGTATAGTTGATTTACAATATTGTGTTACTTTCAGGTGTACAGCAAAGTGAGTCAGTTATATGTATATTTTTTCCAGATTATTTTCTGTTATAAATTATTACTATACTATAAGATACAAGACACTGACTATAGTTCCCTGTGCTGTACAGTAAATTCTTTTGCTTATCTGTTTTATGTAGTTTGTATCAACCCCATTTTTCTGAGTTTTAATTGTTCTGCTCCAGGTATCTGTGATGACAAAATAGATATCCATAAGAATATATATTACTGAAGCTCTAGTATTTGTAACTAGATGTAAAGCAAAGCAAAATGACAGCCCAGCTGACGATGATTGTTGAAAGGGGGGCCTTCAGTGCCTGGTATATCGGTGCGTTTGTAAATGGACCTAACTATCCATCTCATGGGGGCTGCTTGTGGCTTGGTTTCGGCCATTTGCAGTGTCCTGTGTATCTACATGTTTTAAAGAAATGTCATAATCTCTTTTTTTTTTTTTTTTTTTGGATATACCTTATATATAGGAGAAATTTTTTTTTATTTTATTATTTACGTTTTGGCCACGCTGTGCAGCATATGGGATCTTAGTTCCCCTACTGGGGATAGAACCCATGCCCCCTGTGGTGGAAGTGCAGAGTCTTAACCACTGGACTGCTAGGGAAGTCCCTAGGAGAAATATTTTAAATCTTGAGACAACCATTTGCCACCTCACTTTTTTTTTTTTTTCCTTAACAATATCTGTTTTCTTCTCTGTAGCTTTTTTTTTTCTTTTTTCTTTTTTTGGTCCTCTGGGTCTTAGTTGTGGCTCGTGGGCTCCTTAGTTGCAGCTTGCCAGCTCCTTAGTTGCGGCAGGCAGTCTCCTTAGTTGTGGCTTGTGAACTTTTAGTTGCAGCATGCATGTGGGATATAGTTCCCTGACCAGGGATTGAACCCTGGCCCCCTGCATTGGGAGCGCAGAGTCTTAACCACTGTGCCGCCAGGGAAGTCCCTGCCACCTCACATTTTGATAAACATTATAGTTTTCCTTTAAAATAAGTAGTAATATACATATTATTAACATAATATAAATAATTATTATATAATTATTATACAGTTACATATAAATGTAAGGTATATTTATTTATTAAAATATATATAATATTATATGCTAATTGTAAACACCCATGTTCTCAACATTTGGTCATATTTGTTTCAGATTTAAGATTTAAAAGTTACAGTTGAAGTTCTCGCTCTCTTTTTTTAACTCCCCAGTTCCATTTCCTGTACTTTTCTCTCCTTCCTTCACCAGTGGCAACTTCTACCATAAAGTTGGCCTATAAATTCCCTGCTTCTGAATTTTTATCGAAATAGATGTACTGCTGCTGCTTTTTCTCCAGTTGTCTTGCTTTTGTTAGACCTTAAGGATCTAATTGAATGTTAGAGGTCAACATTTCTTAGATTTTGACTTTGGTTATGGTAACAAAAAGCATGTATCTGTCAGTTGTTGAAGTCATCTGAAATATCAGAGATAGTTCTTGAAGTATATTAGCCACAGCGATCATTCATTTTTTTCTGCCATCAAGCCCTGGTTATGTTCAGGTATATAGTAGTGATATCAATCTGAAAATGAGAGAATGCAAAAAGTCTTTATTTTAACCATTCTCAGTTTACTTAATGTCCATTAAAGCACAGTAGAATTCAGC
>NW_006778824.1:1272236-1314705 GCF_000442215.2 Lipotes vexillifer | reverse complement strand
AGCAGGAAAAGGAGAAATTGATTGGAATTATGAAATTATCCACTTAGGACTTTCTATGTGCCTTTTAAAGTACTGTTCAGGGTAAAATGTGTTCCTAAGTAAAATAATATAATTGTATGAATTGTTGTTTTAGAAATCCATTGAAAGTTTACCTTTGGGGGAATTCCCTAGTGGTCTAGTGGTTAGGACTCTGCACTCTCACTGCTGAGGGCCCAGGGAAGGGCCCAGGTTCAATCCCTGGTTGGGAAACTAAAATCCCACAAGCTGTGTGTGGCGCGGCCAAAAAAAAAAAAATTTACGTTTGGGGTTGCTGGCTGTGCAGGCCTGGTGGTGGCCGGCAGAGGGCAGGCTAGGTTTAGGGAGAACAGGTGCCCCTCACCTTTCAGACTTGGCTCCTGAGGTTGCATCTCCTTGTTTCATTTGACCTACAGAGAAAAAAATAACACTCAGGGTAACGTGGATTTGGCTTTTTTTTTTTTTAAGGTTTGTGAATTTTTTTAATTGCGATAAACTATACATAGCTTAATATTGATCATTTTAATTATTCCTGCGTGTACAACTCAGTGGCATTAATGACATTCACAGTATTGTGTGACCGCCACTGCCTCCGCCCAAAACTTCATCATCTCCAACGAAAACTCACCTGTTACATAACAACTCCCTCTTCTCTCCTCCCTGCAGCCCCTGGTAAATCTCTCTTCTGGTTTCTGTCTCTGTATTTTCCTATTCCAGGAACTGCATATAAAACTGGAATTATACAATATTTGTCCATCTGTATCTGGTTTATTTCACTACAAATAATGTTTTCAAGATCTACCCAAGTTGTAGCATGTATCAGAATTTTTTAAAGATTTTATTGTTCTGGAGCTATTTTAGGTTCACAGAGAAATTAAGAGGAAGGTACAACAATTGCCCATATACCACCCTCCCCCTTCAACCTCCCCCACGGTCAGCACCCCCTGCCGTAACAGCATGTTACACGTGTTGCAGTCAAAGAGCCAAGATTGGCACATCATCATCACCCATAGTCCATAGTTGACCTCAGGGTTCACTCTTGACGTTGTGCATTCTGTGGATTTGCACAAATGTGTAATGACACGTCTCCATCAGTATAGTCTCATAGAGTCGCTTCCCTGCCCTCAAACTCCTCTTTGCTCAGCCTGTTCACCCCTCCCTTCCTCCGCCGGCCCCCCACCCCACGCCAGCAACCACTGATTGTTTCTTTTACTGTCTCCATAGTTCTGCCTTTCCCAGAATGTCATAGAGTTTGAATCATACAGTAGGCAGCCTTTTCAGATTGGCTTCTTTCACTTTGTAATAAGCATTTAAAGTTCTTCCCTGTCTTTCATGGCTTGGTGGCTCGTTTCTTTGTACGCTGAATAATATTCCATTGTCTGGATGGACCACAGTTTATTAACCCGTTCACCTACAGAAGGACATCTTGGTTGTTCCAGGTTTTGGCAGTTATGAATAAAGCTGCTACAGACATTTGTGTGGATGTACGTTTTCCACTTCTTTGGGTAAACACCAAGGAACAAAGTTGCTGGGTGGACCATATGGTAAGAGGACGTTTATTTTTGTTAGAAGCCGTCGAGCTGTCTCCTGCAGTGGCTGCACTGCTCTGCTCTGCGTTCCCACCAGCGATGTAAGGGAGTTCCTGCCACTCCACACCCTCTCTAGCACTTGGCGGTGTCAGTGGTTTTAGATTTTGACCATTCTAATAGGTGTGTAGCGGTATTGTGTGTTGCTTTACATTTTCCTGATGACATATGCTGTGGAGCATCTTTTCATATCCTTATTTGCCATGTGTATATCTTATTTGGTGAGGTGTGTGTTAAGGTCTTTTGCCCATTTTGTAATTGGGTTGTTTTCTTATTGTTGAGTTTTAAGAGTTCTTTTGTATATTTGGATACCAGTTCTTTATCAGATGTGTCTTTTGCAAATGTTTTCTGCCAGTCTGTAGCTTGTCTTCTCATTCTCTTGAATGTTTCAGAATTTCATTCCATTTTAAGGCAGAATTAGATATGGATTTTTTGAAATAGAAATAATACGTTTCTAACCTCATTTTTTTTTTTTTTTTTTTTTTGGCTGTATGCGGGCCTCTCACTGTTATGGCCTCTCCCGTTGCGGAGCACAGGCCCCGGATGCACAGGCCCCGGATGCACAGGCCCAGCGGCCATGGCTCACAGGCCCAGCCGCTCCGTGGCATGTGGGATCCTCCCAGACCGGGGCACGAACCCGTGTCCTCTGCATCGGCAGGTGGACTGTCAACCACTGCGCCACCAGGGAAGCCCTCTAACCTCATTTTTTATGTTGTTTTTGGTCATTGAATGTACTTTTTAAATTTTTACCCTTAAACTATAAATGTATTCCTGAAAAGGTATTTGGAAATTGGATTATTTATATGCATGGAGTGAAATTACTGGTCAAAAACAGCTTGTTATAAGTTTTTTCTATAGTAAAAAATCACAAAGTTGGGGTGGATAATTGCTTAAAGTTTGGTAAACTCTGACTTGTTTTATCATTCACCTGGTAAAGTTCTCACTTACTTGATAATCTTGCCTATTTTAGGGTTTCTCTAACTTAGATATCTGTGAGTTCTTTCATGTGTGTTTAAATATACTTAACTTTGTACTTAGTTATAAGGAAGAATCTCAGGGCTGTGTGTGTTCCTAACAGATGCTAACAAAAGTTGGCATTTAAGGAGAAACATTAGCAGCCTTGTTTTTCTAATGTGATGGACTAGGTTCAAATTTAGACACAGGTTATTCTTCTTTTGGTACCAGTTCCTCAAGGTAATGACCTTTTTACTGTAGATGACAAAAATACTAGTCACTGTCTTCTTGCTAGTTTGACTGAGTCTGAAATCCAGTGAGGGGCTGTGTGTTGTTACATGTCTAGGTATGCAGCAGTGGAGAGGGGCTGAAAGAAGAACCTTTGCTGAGAATAGTTAGTGACCCGAGGCAATAAATGAAGTTTGACCTCCTCATTCTTGCTTCTTGTGCATCCATCCATGGTGTGGAAGGTACCCTGAGCAAAGCACTGCTCTTCAACAGACACGGTCCTAGGATGGAAGCAGTTAACTAGTTAATTGCCATTGTGATGAGGGCTCCAGAAGGAGTCAAAGGGGTTCCCTGGGCAGTGGCCCTTTGAGCTCTAAAGTGAAGGATGGATGGGCATGGACTGGGTTGAGGGATGGGAGGCGTGGTCCAGGCAAAGTAGAACGTGGAAGAGGGCTTGAAACAGGAAGAATTACGACCAGTTCAGGAAACTGAAAGAGGCCTGGGTGATCAGACCATAGAAAGGAAAGGGGAGAAGAGAAGGAGGATTCTGATCTTTCTCCTAAGGGCCGTGGGGATTCACGTGATGTGTCTTAGTGGGAAAATAGCGATCGCATTTGTGTTTAAAAATAAAAATTGCTCCAGATGCAGTGTGCAGAGGTGGGCTGGAATCATTTTAGGACAAGATGCTGCTTTTTAATTTTCAAAAGAGCCTAGTAAGTACTTCGATGATTGTGTTACAGAGACATTGCCCTGTCCTTCATAGTTACAGAGTGCTTTGGCTTGCTTTGGATCAGGCTTCTGCCGTGGACCACACAGTTCTAATTCACCGAAAGAATTACTAGTATTACTAGAAATTAAGCATAAAATCTCCTAGCTGTAATTCAAGTGTGGGAGAAAGGTTAAGATGGACAGTCAGATAGCCTTTTGGGTTAAAACTTTCTAATTTTTAACATGTGGTGGGGGGAATAGAATGGAATATTCTGTATGAATTGGATTTTCCTTGAAAAGAGTGATTAATTTTCCAGTGGGCTTTAATTTTAATAACAGGTTAAATGTGGTTTCCTAAGTTTTGAAGTCTACTGAACTTCATTAGGCAAGACATCTAGTTAGGGAATGATGTAAACACGAATTTTCCTGATAAACAACAATAAAAGATTCACCATATCCTTCTGCTGCCTTTATCTCCTTATGCACATGCTTTGCAAGAAGTAACAAAAAAGAACAAAACCAAAAGCAAGGGATCTTCAGGTTTAAATGGAAGGGGGATTTAAAATAGTGTTTTGTTGAAAAATTCATAGCAGGGTTTTGTTTAGAAAACGTTGAAATAATGTAGTCTACTTTTAGCATATAACCGAGAAAGGTTACAAGTCACAAAGACCCTTTTAATGACTTGATCCAATCATTTTATGGTGTACTTTCAAAAAACAGCTTTATTGAGATATAATTCACATAGCATGAAACTCATCCTTTTAAAGTGTACAGTTCAGTGTTTTTAGTATGTTCGCAGAGTTTGCAGCCATCACCACTAGCTAATTTTAGAACATTTTCATCACTCCCAAAAGAAACTCACAAGCAGTCCCTTCTCAATCTTTCCTCCCCCACCTCCTGGCAACCACTAACCTACTTTCTGTTTCTATGGATTTGCCTGTTCTGCACATTTCATTTAAATGAAGTCATATAATATGTGGCTGCATGCCACTCTTGACAGGTGCAAGGGAGTATGAGATAAATGGCCACACCCTCAGTTCACGTCTTACACGTTCATGCACGGGGAAAGTTGACTGGTTTGGTGATGGTGGCAGAGGAGCTGGGTGGGTTGAAATAGGTGCGCTTGCCAAGTGGTGGGAGCAGACAGTCCTTAGAGGGGGCTCAGGAGAGAGTGGAAGGCAGTGAGTGCAGTGAGCCAGCCGGCTCTGCTTTAGGAGGACCAAGGTGCGGCAGAGGCCAGAAGAGGGGTGGGGCCACTTTTTTCCTTAAGGTGAGAGATTGCAGCGCCCCTGTTTGAAAATGGGGGCAGAGTCTGTTAGAGGGGACAAGAGGGAAGATTGGCAGAGGAGCGCGTCCTCGAGGGGCCAAGTAGCATAGGGCCTCCTGCTCTGGTTGGTCCCAGCGAGAAGCAGCGGCGCCTCCCGCTGCCACAGGGAAGCGGGGGTCAGTCCCCGCAGGTGCTGTATTTGTTCGTGGGTGTGTGTGGACGATCTCTTCCGGGCATTTCTGTCTTTCAGAGAAATAGCACAGAATTATTAACAGAAAGTGAGGTGTGGGTGGCTGAGGTGCTGGAAGTGTGAGAGGAAAAGGTGTGAAGGGGGTGTTGTGAAGCAGGAGGGATCAGTGGTCTGGGAGCATCAGACGAAAATCTGAGCGGGCGTTGGGGAGCAAACAGCCGCCACCGGAGAGGGCTTTGGGGGAGCTCAGGGATCAGCATGTCTCAGAGCAGGAAGATGGAGGGAGCATTCCAAGGAGAGGGTGAGGCTGTAGTCAGAGAGAGGCTTGGGGAGGGTGGACTCTCGAGCCAGGCTGCGGAAGCACAGGGCCAGATGCGGAGGAGATGGATAGGAATAAACAGGACACGGGGAGACGCCCGCGTGTGCGGCGCAGTGGTGCTCACAGATGCAAACATCCTTGGAAAGGGCCCAGATCAAGAAAGCACCTAACCCTTACCCGCAGCCCTTTTCCACCCCAGCTGCTGACGTTATGGATTCCATTCCCCTGTTTCTGAACCTAATATAAATAGGATCGTGGTGTAAGTACTCCTTAGTATTTTCTTCATGAAACTAATCCGTATTGTTGTGTGCAGTGGTTGTTTGTTCACTTCCACTGCTGTGTGGTACTCCACCATGTGAACATTCCACAATTTATGCATCCTTTCTACTGTTGATGGACATTTGAGTCGTTTCTCTTGCAAACATGCTACTGTGAACATTCTTGTAAGTGCTTTAATGGTACACATATGTGTTTCTGGTGGCTGTGCATCTAGAGTGAGATTTCTGGGTCCTGGGATGTGTGGATGTTTAGCTTTTGTGGATATTTTGCCAGTTTTCACTCCCGCAAGTGGTGTGTGAGGGTTCCTGTTGTTCCCTATCCTTGCAAACACTTGGAACGGTCTTTAATTTCAGCCGTTTCCCTGGGCGTGTAGTGGTGTCTCAGTGTGGTTTTTACTTGCCTTCTTTCCCTGACAGCTGAAGAGGTTGAACACCGTTTCCTGTTTGATTGGCCTAGGATTAGTGTTGATGATACCTTAGTGGGGAGTAGATGACTGATTTTAATAGTGACCACTTCCTGGGACTGATCCTAATGCAGTTCCTAGTAGTGAGGAAGGGGGGTTGTGGTCTCATGAGGGACATGCAGACATTAATCCTGCTGATGGCTGTGTAGGTCAGCAGAGCTGTGTTCCTTATCAGGAACACACTGTGATCACAGGCTGGGAGGTGGTGTTTAAGTAGCCCTGCACATCTTGAACTAGAGGAGAAGGGGAGGGAGAAAATGAAACAAACTGCTGGAAACTGCATCTCCTGTGTCTGATTGTTGTTGTGGGTTCATTTTGATTGTGAAAGTTGAGTATTGCTAGGGTTTTAAGCAGGGTGGTAATGTGACTTATTCCTTTAAACACATCCCTCCATCTGCCTTATGGAGATCGGACTTGAAGGGGCAAGGTGGGGGGCGGGGGGGGCGCTTAGGAGGCTGTCACAATAATTCAGCCAGAGATTATGGTCACTTTGGACATAAGACAGTGGCAGTGAGACTGATGAAAGTAAAGGAAATGAAATACTCACATCTGTATGTTTTTGTTTTGAAAAGCTTAAAAACTTGGAAAAGTACAAGAATAATATAACAAACACCATACTACCCCTAATGTGACTTATTCCTTTAAACACATCCCTCCATCTGCCTTATGGAGATCGGACTTGAAGGGGCAAGGTGGGGGGCGGGGGGGGCGCTTAGGAGGCTGTCACAATAATTCAGCCAGAGATTATGGTCACTTTGGACATAAGACAGTGGCAGTGAGACTGATGAAAGTAAAGGAAATGAAATACTCACATCTGTATGTTTTTGTTTTGAAAAGCTTAAAAACTTGGAAAAGTACAAGAATAATATAACAAACACCTGTATACTACCCCCCCCCCAGAATCTGCCGCCACAGCTGCCTGTCTTCCTTCATTTCTGTGGCTTTGTATCTGTGTAAGTGATCTGTCCGTGGTTCTGCGCTCCAGGATCCAGTGGCATGGTTCTAGATCTTCTCGGTGCTGCCCCATCTGAGCTAGTCCATAACCCTGTGCGTCCTGGTCGTCACCAGCTGTACCACCTCTGAAATCTTAGTTTAAGGTGCTTCTCCCTGGGGTTTCTGCCTCCCTCCCATGCTTCCAGCTCAGCTGGGCTCCTGCCCCCACCGCACCTTCCTCAGTACTATCTGTCCCTGTCCCTCACCCTTCTCCCTGCTCTGCTCCCTCCCCTCAGCCGGGTTCCGGGGTCTAACGCTGTGTTGCTTCTGGCTCGCTCTTAACCTTCTTGCCTCTCTCAGCCCCTGGGTTCATACTCCTGGCAAAACCCCAAACCTAGTTGAACCGAGCATCTGCCTACTCTCAGCCTACACCCGAGTCACCGGGCAGGGTGGAAACATGTGGCTGCGGGAGCTGTGCTGGTTATTATTCATTCACAGAAGTGTCCATCCCAGGAGGGCAGAGACTTGGCCTTGTTCGTTGTGTCCCCAGTGCCTGTGCAGCACCGGCTTATAGTAGTCATTCAGGACGTTTGCTGGATTTAGAAAACTGCCCTCAAATCTCACATGGGCATTGATGCTATGAGACAGACCTGCGTTTCCCTAGTGCGGTTGCTCCTGACTTTCTGAGAAGACCTCCTTCATATGTTCTTCCAGATTGCCTGTACCTCTCCCTCTGACTCTTAGCAGGTGCATCTCCTCTCATACCTCATAGAAAAAAGAGATAGTCGGACGCGCTCTCATTGTCCCAAGCTCAGGTTCACAGCCTTCCACACGTGTGCCGTGTGCACCGTGACCTCCTCCCCAGATGCAGGTGTCCCCGCTCCTTCCTTCTGGCAGCCCCACCCCCACCCCCCCAACCCCGCTCGCGCTCTGCGTCTCTGTCCCTGCCTGCTCGTCCTGTAACCCTGTTCTCGCTTCTGCCTCCACTGCCACATCATGCCTGTGGCACGCGGACATGACTTTATATCCTCTGTCCTTTAAAAACCCCAGTGACCACATTTCCCCTTCGAGTCCGCCCCCTCCCCGCTTCTTGTCCCTGCCTCGTTGTGTCGCAGTAATGGTATCTGACATCCAGTGCCTCTTTCCTTACCAACTGCCCCCTGCCAGCATCCTTAGCAGCCTCTGCGAAATGTCAGACCCTGCTAGCTTTTGATCTGTGAGTTTGAACAGTAAGTACTGACTTCCTGTTAATGGTAACTGATGATTTATTAGCTTTTTTGCTAACATCACCTTCCACCCACACATACTCCCCTCCTCCCCTAAAGAAAGGCTTTAAGAGAATTCTCTTGCAAGTCTTGGTTACATCAGTATTGTGCTGACTTTGTAAATCTTGTTCATCACAGAACTAAAGTGTACATTTTCGTTTTCATACAACTTTTCATTTTGTCTAGAGCTAATGATTGCTTAATTTTTTCACATGCTTAGTTCTCTGTCTTTAGTGCTTTTTTAAAAAACAGTCACTCAGGGCTTCCCTGGTGGCGCAGTGGTTGAGAGTCCGCCTGCCGATGCAGGGAGCGCGGGTTCGTGCCCCAGTCCGGGAAGATCCCACACGCCGCGGAGCGGCTGGGCCTGCGCGTCCGGAGCCTGTGCTCCGCGGGGGGGAGGGGCCACGGCAGTGAGAGGCCCGCGTACCGAAAAAAAAAAAAAACAGTCACTCAGCAAATCTGTCAGATACCTAGCAGTGACTTTACCCAAACCCAGCAGGTAATCCCGAGCCCTTCCTTCCTTTCCCCAGATGACCTCTCCTGGCCGCAGTCTCCTTCAGGCTGGACTGCCCTCTCCAGGCCTGCTGGCCGCGTGGCTCCAGGTCTTGGGACCCTCTTCACCATTGCTGAGATGTCAGATCCCCGTCTTCCTTCCTCTTGGTTTATTCTCATTTTGCCACATTGCATCTTCCAGTGGTTTCCTGATAAAGGGATTTCGTTGTTTTTGCTCTTTGCATGTTTGAAAACACCTCTACTCCTCCCTCAAACTTGTTTGAAAATTTGGCTAGGTTTAGAATTGTAGGTTGAAAATTTTTTCTTCTCAGAATTTGAGGGTAGATGGTCTTCTGTTCACCATTCTCCTGCCTCCTGTGGGATGCCATCTGATTCCTCTTGTGTGTGACCTGTTTGTTTCCTCTGGAGAATTTTGGAATCTCCCTTTTATCCTTGGTGTTTTACATTTCAGAGAGATGGGCCTTGGGCCGAGTCTGTTCATTCACTGTGCCGGGCCCGCCTTGTGCCCTGTCGGCCTGGGAATGTACTTGCTGCTGTTTAAGGGAATGCTTGTCTTACTCCTCTGATGATTTTTCCCTTCCTTTTTTCTGTCATCTTTCTGGAACTTGGTAACTGGGTGATGGGCCATCTAAACCTATCCTCTCATTATCTTTTCTTTCCTATTGTCTGCTTCTTTGTCTTTTTGTTTTTCCCTTTGGAAGAGGTCTTGAGTTTTTAAATTATTATTATTACCCTTTGAATCTCCAGGAGCACTTCCTTGTTTTTCCTCTCTCCTGGCATGCTCCTGTCTTCTAAGGACGCCGCTGGATGTGCTGGCACCCTGCACTGTGGGATGCAGATAACGTGCCCAGCGCCTGCCCCGTAGGCGGTGGTGAGGCCCCCTGGGTTAGTCCAGGCGAGTGCGCTCCTCGAGGAGCACCTGGCCCCTCTGCCAGCGCCAGGCCCCCTTTCTGACGGCGTCGCTCTCCTTAGGGACTCGCTCCCCGCCAGCGGGAGCCGTCGTTTCTTTGGTCTTTTGCTGGTGCGCTGTCCCTCTTCCCTCCGCGTGCCATCTTCGTTGTGACGTTTTCTCTCTCAGGTCTTTGGACCCCGAGCTCTTGGTTCTTGTTTAAGTGGAGCCACTGTGGAGCAGAGCAGCAGGTCTGTGAGCAGGTGGGCTTTTCAGCTGGAGGGCTCTCCTGTGGTTGGTCATTTCTTTAAGGACCTCAGGTGATTGAATCTCGAGGCCTTTTCTCTCGGGCCTTGGTGTTTTGGAGAGGAGCCCTTGTGGAAACGATCCACTCCTGGCAGCCAGCGTTTGGGAAACCAGAAGTGGGAGTAGCTGTGTGCTCCTGCCTGACCGGACGGGGCCCGGCTTGGGGACCCAGCAGTTCAGCAGAGCAGACAGACTTCCTGCCATCTCGGTGCCCAGCATCTGGCAGGGAGCCTGCCCCAGGCCGTGGATGCACACTTAGACTCCCCCACCATCGTCCACGGCGCTTAGGGAAGCCCACTCACACTGGCGGCCTGGCAGAGGACGCCTTTCCCGTCTCCTCCTGATGCCTTGGGGTGGGGGGCCCCTGTGCCCTGCCCCCACACTTGACTGCAAGTCTCAGGTGCTCCTCAGGGGCTGCTGGGCCTTCGCCATGGTTTTCGCATCCTCCAGGCGGCCACCCTGCAGCAAAGGGCGACATCGCCGCTCTTTGTGCCATCGCGAAGGCACTGCACTCTTGCCACGCGAGGAGCCGTGGGGCACTGGGGCAGAACAAGTGGCAGAATTGAGTCACTGCGCAGCCCGTGGTGCTTTTGAAATGCCCAACTGGGTGCCCTCAGTCAGGACCACGTTTACGCTGTGGCATCAGTAATACCCATCAAATTCATGCTGGTGATTTAAATTTTATTGGCTGTGCAATTTTAGTATTTAGTTTGTCTGTTTATTTTGATTTTAGAGCTCTTCTAAATTCTGCAGAGGGTATTTCTAATTTTAGGTTCGTACTTATTTACATAGCCTAATGAAAATAATTTCTTACCACTGGCAGTCATGCAGTTTTTCTTAAAAGATTCACTCCATTTTAATGAAGTTTGAAAATCACTGACAGGGACTTCCTGGTGACGCCGTAGTTAAGAATCCTCCTGCCAATGCAGGGGACACAGGTTTGAGCCCTGGTCCGGGAAGATCCCACATGCCACGGAGCAACTAAGCCCGTGCGCCACAACTACTGAGCCTGAGCTCTAGAGCCCATGAGCCACAACTACTGAAGCCTACGTGCCTGGAGCCCATGCTCTGCAGCAAGAGAAACCACCGCAATGAGAAGCCCGCGCAACGGAGTAGCCCCTGCTCACCGCAGCTGGAGAAAGCCCGTGCGCAGCAACGAAGACCTAACGCAGCCATAAATGAATGAATGAATGAAAGAAAATCACTGACAGAGCTAGAATACCATTAATTATATTGTGCACCCCCTGGGTATAAATGACATAAATTTTTAGTTCCTTTTAGTCCAATACAGAATATTTTAGTTTCATTTAAGCAAATTAGGTTATTTCAGGTAATTTAATTTAAAAAGTGACACTTCTAACAAGAAGCCTAATCCTTTCCCCGAGGCTTACTGAAGATTTAAGGGGAAAAAAAAAAAAAAGGAATCCCAGGCGGTAGAATCCGGCGTGCTCTTAAATGTCAATAAACCATACCAATGCAGTAAGAACTTATTTTGCAGGAAGAATATCATATATTAACAAATAAATGTATGTGCAGACCTTTAAGAATTGCAGTATATTATGACCACTTTTCGGGAGCATTCTTCAAGTAGTTTCAACTTTGCGGTCCATTTCTCATTAGTAGGTAGGTCGTTTATAACAGCTGTTTAGTGCTATTTGTGTGTAAACACTTAACGACCTCGATGATGCTGGGGCCCTGGCACCCCAGAGAGGTCACTCTCAGTTTCTGGTAGGAAGGATATGCCCCTTGAGCCAGGGACCCGGCAGCAGGGACGGGGCGGTAGTGGTCCATCCCTTCCTCGGAGCAGCCAGAGAGCAGATTTTCTGCGGCAGCTAAGGTGAAGCGTCCAGTTGTAGTCAGAAAACAAGCTCACAGCAGCCCCTTGGGAGACCAGGCCCGTACCTTTGTCTGATTCTTAGTGCTCAGCAAATCTGAACTATGGAGAAAGTGGTTTTCCCCTAAAGCCCAGCCTGGGATATTCTTTCTGATTCAGTAGTCTGTGTCATAAATCCAGATCCGTTTCCTCTACCTGAAGTATTAACCTTAGGACACCTGAGACCTTTCTAGGCTTGACTTCGTTTTTGTACCTTGTGGCCTTTACCCCTTGTGAGCTGTTGTGCAGATCTTGGTGTTGATGGTGTAGAAATCTCGGTGTCTGACCAGCAGTGCCTCACTAGGTAACGATGTCCTCGTTATCAATGGCAGTGACTCTACCCAGACAGTAAGCTAGGTACTGTCTGTAATGTTATTTTGTACAGAAGCCAAGCAGTCACTGTGTTAATGTAATGTAAGAATCAGGTTTATTTTTAAAGGTAATTCAGGCCTGCATTATAAAGTTAGGCAGCAGTCTTCTAGAGCCAACTTTTATCTGTTTTTGTTTTTCTCAAAATTAATTTCCTAAATTTCTACCCTATATCTTATATCAAGAAACCCAGTCTAGATAAATGCTGGTGTGCCAGGGACCAGGCCTTGGATCAGTGACCCATAAATCCACATGGGCTCTGGGCGCCAGAACCAAGAAGTGGCTGCTTGGTAATTATAAGTTTCCCACGAAAATTTTGCTTTATCCTTGGAGGAAATTTTATATGTGTGTACCTTTCTTTTGATCCTTTTTATTGATTTTTTTAATATTTATTACAACCCCTTTCAGAATCATAAACTGGTAAATTGCTTCTGTTGTTTGACAGCTGATGTCATCTCAACTGTGGAGTTTAGTCACTCTGGAGACCTTCTTGCAACAGGAGACAAGGGCGGCAGAGTGGTTATTTTCCAGCGGGAACAAGAGGTCAGTAATGTACAGTCCATGAACCAAGTGGGATCATCCAGCACTTCTCACATCACTTGTAAGGAAGGGAGCACAGTTATTTTCCCAGTGTCTAATTTCATTTGATTCCACTATATCACATTCACCATTTAGCATCTTCTTTCAGAAATTATCTCGGGGCGAACGAGAAGACCTGTGTTTCCACTCACGGACGTACAGCCCCCCAAGTCCCAGTTAAGCCCCCAGTGCCCTCATCTGTAGGGCGGGCGGAGAGTCCTTTCCCCGCCCCAGGTTGTCACCACAGGTGGCGGGCCGGACCAAGTGAAGGGTGTAGGCTGGTGGGGTTCTGGATCTGTCTGCTCTCATCCCGGAGCGAGTGAAACCCCTTCACCGGCCATGGAGGTGCTGGCCTCCAGCCCCGGGGTCTGCTGGCTGGTGCAGGCACTCTGAGTGCCCCGCAGCACTGGCTGCACCCTCCAGGGCCGGGACCTCAGAACGCGGGCCTTGGAGGAGCCACAGATGAGCCTTAGTCACGAACACTGGCTATTAGGTCCTTCCCGTCTGGGGGAAAAGGGGAGAGGAGCGCTACTTTGTCAGTTACACGTAAGAGGAGAATGGGAGCTATCGCCAGGCCTTGCCAGCCCCTGTCGTCTCTCGTTTCTGGCGAGCAGGCCTCGCCAAGTGCCCAGTAAGGCAGGATGAGGCTCTGCTGTGCGGGTGCCCCAGGCGGGAGCCTCAGCACAGCCAGGCCCGGGGGTTCCGTGAGGTGCCCACCTTGCCTTTTCCCGACAGAGCGCCCCTCCTGCCTGCTTCCTAGCTGGTCAGCGTGCAGTTGCTTTTCATCTCCAAATTCTGCCCTCTAACTTCTTGTGGTAAAACAACTCTGGTGTCAAGGCGTGTGGGCCCTTGCTCCCTTCCTTGTGGCAGGGAGTGCCAGCCCTGCACTGCAGAGGGACTATTGGTGGCGTCTGTAGGGGGCAAGCCCTGGGCCCCCAACATCTCCTGGTTAAAATATGCCTGTTACAGCTCCAATGTTGATTAAAAATTTTTTAATTGTATGTTTTCTGGTTCGGGATGGTGAGAATTCTTTGGTGAATATCATATATATTGTTATGAATCTTTCTAAATCTTCACAATTTGATAAGTTTATAATTAGATTATAATTATAATCTTGGAGGCGGATCATCACAGTGCTACTTACAAAGAACTTTTCAACAAGTAAAAGTCGGTGGCGGTGTTTGAATAATACTTTTAGCAGAAGGATTATTTAACAGATTACTTAGCCATAGCTATCTTAAATTTAAGAGTTCACTTTTAGCTCCGTAAAGTCTGCCATTTGAATGATGTCCTTATAAGAAAATGAAGTTTTTTCTTGTTTGGGGAGGTCATTGTTTAAACCTAGAAATATGCTAGCTTCAAATATGAAAGATTATAAAACTCAAGCATCTTGCTATAAAATGGGTTAAGTATTGTAGTTTTGAGAAGCTGTCATATTGTGTTCAGTGAAGATGTATTAAGTCAATGTTGCTACAGTTTTGTACAGTAGCAGGTCCCTAAAGTTGTTTAAATTTGATAAGCCCGACCAACTGTAACTTCATAAATCCTGGGCAACTTTTTTCCCCATCTTTTTCTTCATATTTTGGTTAATATAAAAAGAGGTTTTGTATCCCATCTGCCTTTCAGATATTTTAGTGGTTGCTGTATAATCCTCACTGTGGACTTGAGTGTTTCCAGTGTCTTTATCCATCATCAGAGACAGTTGATGATGTTGCAGCACCACTGGGATGAGGTGCTGCCTGTTAAGCTGCAGCAGCTCTTAATTAGAAACTGCAGTAAGCTTTCAGAGGTGTCAGAATATGTGTTTTAGAATCAGTGAAGCGTAGAGGGTTCCTGGAGGATAGAGCAGCACCCTGCTTGGCTGGGGAAGGTGCAGGACATTCAGTCAAGAGGGAGCCATCAGAAACTAGGTGGCAGCGTGATTTTCGAGCTTTTTTTCCATGTTAGTGGTGGAGCCCTCTGTCCAAGGGACCCTAGCGTGTCAATCTGGGGCGAGCAGTCTGTGGATGTGGCTCCGCGGCTCCCACCCCTCTGCAGAATGCCTTCCCTCTACATGGTCCATCCAGTAACATCAGAACTGTAACTGGGAATCAGCATGTCCCCAGACAAAGCGAGGCCCACCTCCTCATCGTCCCCATGCTCCCCGCAGCTGGACCAGCAGTCTCGGCAGCTCCCGCCCCACTCTCCTGCCAAGAGTCCAGTCGCTGTGCCCTGCCAGCCTTCCTCAGAGTCTCTCCCTCTCCCTGGACAGGCCCTCAGGCGCTGACGCAAGGTCTCCGGTGGAGGACAAGGCCGGGGTGTTAGCAGGGGCCTTGGGTTTCAGGAGTTGAGGGCAGAGATCAGGGCACTTAGTGGCAGCGTTAGAGGCAGGGCGCTGTTCCCGGAGAGAGTGGCCCGGGAAGGATGGGCAGCGCTGTGATGGGCGCTTTTCTTCGGAGACTCGTGTCTGAAGCATGGGACTGACCGATTCCACAGATTTTCCCTTTTAAATATTTCAATCTCGGTTTGTTCACTTGAGAGTTAGAAGTACCCATTGGTGTATTAGGCTTTTTCATAGAGAGCGTGAGGGCCACGAAGCAGGAGAGTAGTGTGAATAGCATAAGCCTCTAATCCAGCACACCCGTGGGACACGGGGTAGGGATTTCCACGGTCCTGCTGAGGAACGCTTGATCGCAAGGGACGCGCAGCACTTACTTACCAGGGCAGCGCGGTAGAGAGATGGAGGTGGTTTGGGGGGCTTTTTCTCATAATACATGATCTTGCTTCAGAAACGTAAAGGGGTATCTATCTAGACATGAAGGTTATTTGTTTAGTTCAGTTTATTTGACACACACACTAATGTGTTAAAAATGTAAGATTTTAGATACTGGTTATAGAACGAGAATTAAAATACTGGTCTCCTTGAGTTTTAATTGTGAAATATTTACTATTTCATAGAAAATGTCATTTTGGACCTGCAGAAGGTTTCGGGGATTAATATAAATACACTTAGGAACCCACCACTCAGGCTTTCATTCCTTGAGAAAAGGAAACCCTGGGCATGTAGATGAAGCACGCCGTGCCCCTCCCCCATTCTTGCCCTGTTACTTCCACGTCCTGTTTTATGATCCCTCTACCTCCTCCGAGTTGGCCATAGCTTGTTCTTTTGTTTTTACTGCAATGTGTAGAATTGTTTTGTGTGTGTTAAAATTTTGCGTGAGAGGGATCTTACTGTGGGTGTGTTTGCGCAGCTTGCTTCTCTTACACGTGCTGCAGGATTTGCCCTCGGTGGCTCCTTTTGCCGTAACTGCTCATTTGTGACTCTGCCGATGGGCAGTCCCCTTCCCTGGCGGTGCAGCTGGGTGCTGGCTGGCTGTCCCAGGTGACAGGGAAGTGGGCGTCCCCATGGCTCAGCCCTGGAGGGCTTGGGCCGGCCCAGCCGACTCTCCACGGGGCCAGATGGCAACCGCTGCCGCCTCTGTGGGCCCTTCAGCCTCTCTCAGAGCTGCCCCGGTAGCACAGAGGCGGCCAGAGCCAGCGTACTGGCAAGGAAGCTCGACTCCACACCCTGCCCTAGAGCAGATGCCCAGCAGTGCAAGAGGAAGCTGCGGAGTCGGCTCTCTTATCTGTTTCTTCCAAGTAAAGTAATTCTGAGCGTCATCTGTTTGACATTTGTTTGACCCAGGATTTATATTAACTTTTAAAAATGTGTGTGGTCATTTGATATTCAAATTGGGAGAACTGAACGTTTCTCTGCACTGTGCTTTGTTCATTAAAACGGCTTCCTGTTTCCTTGCAGAATAAAAGCCGCCCTCATTCCAGGGGGGAATATAACGTTTACAGTACCTTTCAAAGTCACGAACCAGAGTTTGACTATTTGAAGAGTCTAGAAATTGAAGAAAAAATTAATAAGATTAGGTGGCTACCACAACAGGGTGCTGCTCGTTTTCTGCTCTCCACAAACGGTAAGAGCTTTTCTCCTTATGCGGCCCTTTGAGTTAAGCTGGGTTTTTAATTTTCTGCGCGTAGATTCTTTTTGATTTTAGCCCTTCTGGAGGTTATCTCTGCTTTAAACTTCGGGGGGGGCGGTAAAGCATTAGGTAGGCAGGAAGAAAACTCAGGTTGAAAACTCAAAGTACACAAACACACACTCGCAGTATTACATTTCTCAACTCTGCAGACGTTTCTACATCTTTGCTTATTGTAGGAAACAAAATGTTCATATACAGCTGGAAGTACTAATGTTCAAATACTCCTATAGCTTCTAAACCAGCATAGAGCCGCCGAGTTTTCTTGTATGATACTCAGCTAATAGTGGTGCATGATACATGGTTTTTCTTTTAATATGGAGAATATATGAGGTTTTTATTTTCAGATAAAACTGTTAAATTATGGAAAATAAGTGAACGGGATAAAAGAGCAGAAGGCTATAACTTAAAAGATGAAGATGGACGACTTCGAGATCCATTTAGAATCACGGCACTACGGGTATACATCACATTTTCTTTCAACTAGCCGATACTTGTCATAAATTAATCAGTAATGATGCTTAAGTCAGCTGTTTAGAGAATACTGTTACATAGAAATACTGTGGGATCTGTCTTCTTGATCTTGAAAGTTATTTGTAATCATTTTTATGTATACTTGTTAAAATGGGAGTCCTTATATTCTCACAAAAACGAAAAAGTCACTCATCTTCAGAAAATATACTACTACTAAAGAAAAGACTCTGGTTTAATTCCATAACAAATCTTTCTGAATACATCCACTGCCTTTCACTCTGAAGGTTCAGAGTAGCACATTGGTGGGGTTGGAGCGGATGGAACTCAGCACACGCCCCCGGAGGAAGCAGCGTGGGTTGCAGGTTGAGGGACCTGTGGACCAGCAGGACGGCCTTCATGGGATTTCCTGAGTTATAGCTAAGGCAGATTCTGACCAGAGTTCTTTGCCCATCGATCCATGAGCAGCATTATTTCTTCTTTTTGTTTTTTTTTAAATAAATTCTTCACTCCCTCTTTGGTGCCCCCAGGTACAGTATGAAATGACTGTGTTTTATCAATTCTGATACCTCGATTTTTTTCACATTTTAACATCTATGAAATTGAGTACAACTTAAAATCTAGTGTCCTGGGGTGGTGCCTTTAATTAAATGGAGTATGAGAAGGGGGTTAAACGAGCTTGAATCCTGCCCAGATGCGCCCTGATTAAGACCCCAGGGTGCTGCCGATGGGCCGGGCCGCAGCGGAGACCAGCGGTGACTCAGAGGCGCTCCCCAAACCGACCGCCTGGTTCTTTAGAAAGCTGTTGGCCAGTTGGTTGGTTTTTCAGAGAGGTTTAAAACCTTTGTGGAAGTGCGATCTGTCAGGTGAAGATCTAGTGGGTGGACACATTGTATTAGTAGCTGAGGAGCTACAGAGAAGGGCACGGAATTGCGGGAGGCTCCCCATCCCACGCCCCACAGGGCCCCAGCCAGGGTGCGTGTGGTGGGTTTCGGTCTCTTTCCCCGTGCTCTGCTGGCCGTGCACACGCAGGTGCTGGGGCACGCAGCCCAGCGTGCAGGGGTGCTCCCGACAGGAGCACAGTGGGTGTAACAGGTAAGCACTGCCAAGGAGAAGGGCGGGGTGGGAACTTGTAGGTCAGTGGTATCGCCCTGTTTCCAGGGAGTTGAGGCCAAGAAAGCTGTGTAATTTGCTCAAATCGAAACCCTACTTTGAACCAAGATGTTCTGATCCAAATGGTGGTTTCTCTGTGCCATGCTGCTGCTTTCCCACCCGTGAATTAGTGACAGTTTGTAGGTAAATCACTGTTGGTGACAGTAACACTAGTTTTACAGTTACCACCATGTAAACTGCTCCTTGGAAGCTGTAAGTGCGCTGGAAGGATGAGGCCTGGGGTGCCCTGTGGGTGCACCTGAATCCCCTGTCTCGGCCGCCTCTCCCCTGCACCCTCTCTAGGGAGCCCCCTGCCTCCCAGCCAGGCCTGCTTCTCCACCGTGATGCTCACGTCCGTCCCGGCTGTGGGAAGTCTGTAAGGGCTTCTGAGGCCCAGTCTTCACTCTGGTCAAGGCTGCTGTTCTACAGTTCGCCTAACCAAGCTGGTCTCGTCCGGGGCTGTGGTGAAGCATGTGACAGGTGTGAGGTCATCACAGTTGCAGGGTGGGGGGTGCAGCGGGGGAGAGGTCGCAGGCCAGCTCACTCTGTGTGTGGATTTACCTTTGTGAGTTCATAGACTCCTTTGAACTTTAAGAGGAAAACAAAAGTTTGAAAGGGGAACAGAAATTTTGCTCTCCTCTTAAATTATTTTGGTGCCGGAAAGGGGCTCTTTCTCTTACCCATATTACAGTTGTTTCGCGTTTTGATTAATTAGAGACTTGTTAGCGGGCATGACAGATCTGTCCTGTCCCTCGTGGAACCAACAGCTCCTGCACAAGAGGAGGGAAGCGTGTGCTCAGCACTTGGCTGGTTTAAAATGAGGGGAGTATTTTTACACATGTTTCCCCAAGTTCATTTTTACAGCATTTTGGCTGGAGAAAACTCAATTAGGAGATTCTCTCCTGCCCTTTCTAGGTACACTCCTTGGGTTTTTAATTTAAAAAATAGCACACTTTAGT
Organism: Lipotes vexillifer; assembly: GCF_000442215.2. Lineage (NCBI taxonomy): Eukaryota > Metazoa > Chordata > Mammalia > Artiodactyla > Lipotidae > Lipotes > Lipotes vexillifer. The sequence continues at coordinate 1,295,380 of NW_006778824.1, read as the reverse complement.
TTTCTATTTTGATTTTAAAGCTTCTGTTTTCCTTCCCGCTAGATGTCAGTGATGCTGGGCCTTTCGCCTTTGTTCCACACGTGTGACACTGTCACCCACGACTGTGCCTTTAGCTTTGGCCACCCTTGTGCCGGCTCCTCCCTCTCGTCCTTCGCCCGGCCGACCTCTCCTCCCTAACCCTTTCTGTGTGGACGTCCCCTTCCCTGGGAGCCTTCCTGGCCACAGCACTCATCACAGTCGGGGTTTCTGTGCCTTTTTAAAGAAACCTTTTATTGAAGTGTAACGTACGTACCCAACATGCCTCTGCCACCTAAGTGAGCAGCTCCGTGCCGTCTGCAGGCTGGACGTGCCGTGTCGCGGGCACCAGGTCAGGAGAGGCATGCTCCCCCCGCCCAGTCCCTGCACCCCACCCGCCCAGCCCTGTTGCAGGGCGCGGGGGGCGTGGGGGGACGAGGAGATGCGCCTGCTCTCACTCTGGGGGCCGCGGCTGCGAGGCCAGAGGAGGAAGCGGGGCTCGACTCAGGCCCCACATCAGGCGTCAGTGTCAGGGGCCATCTGCTTACCGAGCAGCCAGAAGCTATTGCTTATTTGGGGTATTGTCTGTACATGCTGTTACTTAACTGTGCATACAGATTTGTTCCTTTTTGTTACCTACTGTAAGTGTTCTGATCTTATGCTGCTGGGATCTTTGTTTTGAATTCCTATTTCCTTCCATTTTTAGGTCCCAATATTGAAGCCCATGGACCTTATGGTAGAAGCAAGTCCACGACGAATTTTTGCAAATGCTCACACATATCATATAAATTCCATTTCAGTAAATAGTGATCATGAAACATATCTTTCTGCAGATGACCTGAGAATTAATCTATGGCATTTAGAAATCACAGACAGAAGTTTTAGTATCCTTCATCAGGTGGATATCACAGCATTTTTATAGGATTGTTCTTGGATAGGTCATCTCATCTTCATTATACCCCTTTGTCTCAGAGGCTGTCCTTTGTCATTTTTTTTCTCCTGTCAGAAGCTCACATTTTCTCTCAGTGATTTGTGAGGACTCTAATTCCTGAAGGGTTCATTTATGCAGTCGTATCTTTCATGGTTTTCTTAAAGATTTTGTCCCACCGTCATGCTTCAAATGCCCTTCATTGCAACTGAGATCATACAGCATAGAAACAGGCATGTGCTTTCTGCTATCTGTTAGCACTTTTATATATATACATTATATAATGTTTTTTTGGTTTTTTTTTTTTTTTATTTTTGGCTGCATTGGGTCTCCGTTGCTGCACAGGGGCTTTCTCTAGTTGCGGCAAGCGGGGGCTACTCTTCGTTGCGGTGCGGTGCCTTCTCGTTGCGGAGCACAGGCTCAAGGCACGCGGGCTTCAGTAGCTGTGGCTCGTGGGCTCTGGAGCGCAGACTCAGTAGTCATGGCGCACGGGCTTAGTTGCACGGCGGCGTGTGGGATCTTCCTGGACCAGGGCTCAAACCTGTGGGACGTCCCCTGCGTTGGCAGGCGGATTCTTAACCACTGCGCCACCAGGGCGGCCCCTATCTGTTAGCACTTTAAAAACACCTTGGATCCACTCACAGGGGCCAGTTGGTGCCCTCGTGGCTCCTCCCCTCCCACTTCACTTTCAGCCCAGCTTTGCTCTTTGGCGAGCTCTCGCATGAGCTGGGGTGCCGTTCTCTCATCTCTGGGTGTGGCTCCTTCCCCAGCTGGGCAGTGTCCTCACGGGCCTTTGCCGACCGGCCCTCCAGAGCCTGCTGGCCGCTCTTCTCCGGCACTCGGCCCTGCGTGCCCCGTGTGCTTCCCCGGACGCCAGGCAGTCAGCGGGCTCAGCCTGCTCCCCGCTCTGCACGGTGGCCTGGAGACAGCCACGACGGCGTGCTGGGCACTGTAGGGCTCCAGTCCCTCCAGGGTCCCTGCCCACGGTGTCTGCTGTCTGGAGACTTGAGCTGTAGTGTCACCAAGTTTTTTAGCTTCCTTAGTTGTGGTCTGTTCCTGCTATCCTATCTTGGCCCAAAGCCAAACTGTACACTTCCTTGTTTCTCCAGTTGAGTGATTTCTGTATTTGGCAACCTACCATGTGACGTTGTTCTGGCTACTTAGAGCAAGCTCTTGGTGTCAGATACTTAGCAAAGCAGAATCTTTTGGAACCTGGCAGTACTCTTGTGTCTGTGTCATTTTTGTGGATGTTACTACGGGACTTTTGTGCAAATGGGCACTTGCTTGCTTCCGTATCTTTTAATGTGTGTTATGTTGCTTTGAAAGTCCCTTCCTAGAATGCTAGCAGTAGCAGCGAGATGAAAGCAGCCCTCGTATCTGTGTGGCTGTGGCCCCTGTCGGGCACGTTACTGGAGTCTGATTAGTGTATTAACGTAGATCCTCTTACTGGTGTGCTCCGTCCGGCATACAGTACGTGTAATCGCCTCCTGCACACCTAATCTCTTAAACCTCGTCACATGGGTTATCTCATGCCTGCGAGCGCCCTGCCTTAACTGTGCGCTTCAGACATCGTGGACATCAAGCCTGCCAACATGGAAGAGCTGACGGAGGTGATCACAGCGGCCGAGTTCCACCCGCACCAGTGTAACGTGCTCGTCTATAGCAGCAGCAAGGGGACCATCAGATTGTGCGACATGCGCTCCTCCGCCCTGTGCGACCGACACTCCAAGTGTAAGTGCCGAGCGTGTATATAAACGTCCCGTCTAGAGCCCGTGTTGTCTGGGCGCTGAGCCACCTCCGAAGACTTAGAGGTGCTTTTTGTTACGCATATGCCTGCGCGAGCATAGGCCGGCCTTGGTCCTCGCAGCACTGCTGGCGGGGTGCGGAGTGAGAGGCCCTGCTTTTGTGGCGCTGCGGTGGAGCCCGCAGGTCACTCCTGCCAGCGCTTCCATGCGGCGTCCGCCTCCCTGGGTGGGCCCAGTGAGAGCCCCTTGTCGCCTCCACCTCTGTGCACTAGGACCTCTGCTGAGGCTGGAGACGCAGTCCACCTATGACCTTTCTCGGCTCTCGGAATGGGCTCTGTTCCCAGAGAGCTCCGCTGAACTTGAAGCCAGTTCCCTCAGGTGAAAGTCTAGTCTTTAATCCACTGAGTCTTGAAGTCCTTCTAGGTGAGGAGAGCTTTGGTTTTGTTTTTATTTTTAGCCATAACCAACAGGCCCTACTTTGTAGAAAACCAGAAGTCTGTGTCACAAGACATATAGAGTGTGTCCTGAGAACTTTGCCAACACATTCCCAAGTACTGAGCAGTGACGCCATCCCAGCCTGGAGTGCCATGGGTTTTCGTGTTCTGGACACTTGGTCCTGTGGCTAAGTCAGTGTATCGGTCAGTCTGTCCAGAGTGTCTCCTGTCGTAAAGTGGGGCAGCTCCAACAGAGCCTGATGGGAAGTGTCCTTGATGACTGGTTCTTAGGAGCCTTTTTGCCTCATTCTGTCTCTGAGGCTAAAGTATAGGGGGAGGGGGGTTTTCTTTCGGTTTTATTTTTTGGTTTTGGGGGTTTGTGGGTTTTTTTGGCCACACGTGGTACGTGGGATCTTCCCCAGTCCAGGATCGAACCCGTGCCCCTTGCAGTGGAAGCACAGAGTCTTAACCACTGGCCCGCCAGGGAAGTCCACTATAGTGTGTTTTTTTGTTTTTTGGAGTTTTTAAAATAAATTTATTTATTTTAATTATTTTTTTTTTGGTTGTGTTGGGTCTTCGTTGCTGCTTGCAGGCCTTCTTTAGTTGCGGCGAGCAGGGGCCACTCTCCGTTGTGGGTGCAGGCCTCTCACGGCGGTGGCTTCTCCTGTTGCAGAGCACGGGCTCTAGGCCCGCAGACTTCAGTCGTTGCAGCACGTGGGCTCTAGAGCACAGGCTCAGCAGTTGTGGCGCACAGGCCTAGTTGCTCCGCGGCATGTGGGATCTTCCTGGACCAGGGCTCAAACCCGTGGCCCCTGCATTGGCAGGCGGATTCTCAACCACTGCGCCACCAGGGAAGCCCCTATAGTGCGTTTTAAAAGAACTTCGTACTTTAGTAGAATTCCTGCAATGAAAAATGAGTCCTTTCTAATGTTTGGCCTATGATTTCAAGAGAACACTCGTGCATAACAATCTTAGATTCCAGGAGTAGTTTTACTTGTCAGCAAAGTTATTTATTTGAGTAAATGCTCAGAGTATTGCCGCCAGCTTTCTCATAATCAACTTCAAATGCAGACTCAACAAACATAGGTTCCTACATTAAAAAAAAGAAAATCAGGGCTTCCCTGGTGGCGCAGTGGTTGGAGAGCCCGCCTGCCGATGCAGGAGACGCGAGTTCGTGCCCCGGTCTGGGAAGATCCCACGTGCCGCGGAGCGGCTGGGCCCGTGAGCCATGGCCGCCGAGAGCTGCGCGTCCGGAGCCTGTGCTCCGCAATGGGAGGGGCCACAAGAGTGAGAGGCCCGCGTACCGCAAAAAAAAAGAAAAAAACAAACAAAAAAAGAAAATCATAAGCCGCTGCAAATGAAAAGTACAGAAATCCTCACCCAAAGTTCCCCAAGCCACCAGCTCGACGGTGCACTGGGGGCTCGGGTCTGGCGCCTGGGCAGGGGGTGAGTGAGGGGGCACTCGAGTTACTGCTGAGAAAGCAAAAGTGTCAGGGAAAAAAAAGGTCTGCCATGGTAGCCTGTAGAATCTTTCTGAAACTAGTAGTTTGGTTTTGTTAGCATAAGTCTCGACTATTGAATAGTGAAGGAAAACCCCTTTCCTGACAGGCTTTGGCAGATGGGACTGTTCTGGTGTTAAAATCTGACGCAGGCGTTCGCGGCTAAGGGCCGGGCCCTGCAGTGCACTCGCAGGCTCGTCGGCCCCAGGGCGCTCGGGGCACCGTGTTGGCATCTCCTGTAGCGCCCTTTGTGTCTTTCTGTGCCAGGGACAGGATGGGACGTGGTTTGCTAGGGACTGGCGTTCCGAGGATCTGCAGGGAAGCGTCAGGTTAATGCAGAGGCCTCACCAGGATGCCCTCAGAGTGCCCGAGCAGCGTTCTTTCTGGGTTGCAAGCCAGGGCCTGGGTGAGCCTGGGGCCTATGCTTCATGAAGACGGGAGGCCGCAGCGGTGTCGGGGGAGGGCCCGAGTCTCGCTTGGACTTTAAAATGATTTGTTCTCTGGTTTGTAAACAGAAGCTGAAAACATTGTCTTTCCCAGGCTTTGAAGAGCCGGAAGACCCCAGCAGGAGGTCCTTCTTCTCAGAAATAATCTCTTCTGTGTCCGACGTGAAATTCAGCCACAGCGGTCGGTACATGATGACCCGAGACTACCTGTCAGTGAAGGTGTGGGACCTCAACATGGAGAGCCGGCCTGTCGAGACCCACCAGGTGAGGCCGCGGCGTGGACCCTGCCACGCCTTGCACACGACCGTCCCTCTGACCTTCCTGTACTTTCATTAAGGTCCACGAGTACCTTCGAAGCAAGCTATGTTCCCTGTACGAAAATGACTGCATCTTTGACAAGTTTGAGTGCTGCTGGAACGGCTCCGACAGGTGAGACTTGCGTCGTGACCAGGCCCGAAGCACGCTGATGTCCTCAGAGGCGGGCCGGGCTGCCAGGAGGAGTCCCGATGGGCTTGGTTTTCCAGGCCATCTGTGAGGTGGCCCTAGCAAGGTGGAAACATGGGATGTCTGGGCACACTTCTCACCTTGCTTATGATTCCACCTTGTATTTAAACAGCAAGCGTAGTACGAGGTTCATGTTGGCTGTTTTTAAAACACTTAGTGGATGATAATTTCTTTTTTTGTTGTTATTTCCAAGATGAGTGAAAGGAAGGCGGTGGGGAGGTTAGTTACTGTGGCGTGTGTGGGATGGCCACGTTCCAGTTTGCCTTTGGGGACAAGTGGAGGACGAGACCTCAGAGTCGCTGCTGTGCTTGGACAGAGTGGGGGTGGCTGGTGTGACTCCATGGTCTACCTCGTGATGAGGCGGTTTGAGGCCTCCGCCACCTTTCTGTGCGTGTCTTAGAGGTGACAGCAGCACTAGTGCTGCCAAGAGGCCTGTTTCATATTCTACGAAATGTCACACCTCACGTGATGGAAGGAGATGAGCTTGCATCGTCTGTGATGGATTCTGTGCCGTGTGCTGCTTGTCAAGGGTGTCAGTGAGCAGAGGACCTTCACCACTTTCGGAGAGGGACCGACGGACATTCTGAGAAAGCCTTTGGCACAAACACCTAGAAACATCAGATGTCACACCACAGATCTCTTCGTGGGTATAGTTGAGCTCACAACCAGTAAGGCCAGGAGTGAAGAGGAAGCAGAGACTAGAAGGGAGCCCTCGCTGGCCTCAGGGCACCAGCTGGAACCAGGAACCTGCAGCCCAGGAGGGTACAAGAGCTGTGGCCCTGGACCCACACAGGGTTGGCAGTTGAAACTGGGACCCTCGGGGTTATGGAAAAGGCATCCATCTACGTTCAGATGCGTCCCAAGGGAAATGTATCTGTCTGAGACCTTGGATTGGAGTGGATGAAGTGCCCTGACCTTTGTGACCATAAGCCTCCCTCCCCCCCAGGGACGTGTGTTTGTATTTGTACTGACCTGGAGAAGCTCACTGAGGGTAAGTCCCAGCAGACAGGCAGCCCCGGGCATCTGCACTGTTCACAGGCTGACGTGCCACCTGTTAGTGTCTTCTGCTGCAGACACGGGGCCCCTGGGTCAGAGGAGAGGACTTCACTCCTCACAGCATAGCAGAGCAGCATGAGCTTGGTCAGAGTGCTTTGGGGGGATGACACAAGGGGCCCAGGCAGAGGCCGCTCATGTAGCGGGGTTGGCCTCACACCAGCACACACTCAGCTTGGGGGTCAAGCTGAGAGTGGTAAACAAGGCTGCAGCCCTGAGATGTGGCCCAGGTAGAGAGCGCTGAAGAAACGCATTCTTGGCAAACCCACTGAAAACACGTAGGGGTGCCTGGCACCCGTGGCGGATTTGTCTTTCCCAGTGCTCCAGGGCTCAGGATTTCCCCAGATTAAAATCACTTAAACAGGAGCTCACAGGTGAAAAGCACCGAACACATGGAGGAAAGCCAGTGTGAGCAAGCCAGCAGAAACAACCACAGAACTGTGACCTCTGAGAAATCAGGTACTGAAATCATATGCCACAGAATATAAAATGAGAATGTGGAAATACTCACAGGTTAAAGGACGGAACCAGAACCTGAACATGGAACCACAAGGCCATTAAAAACCACCCAGGACATTTGGAAAAGCATCACGCAGGACTTCTAGAAATGAAAACTTAGTAGTTGAAAAATCACTGTGTGAATTTAGCAGAGCCCGTGAAGCTGAAAAGATCTTGAATTAGTGAACTGAAGATGAGAAATATTTTAAGAAGAAAGATCAGGAGAGATTATCCAGGATGCAGCTCAGAGAGCCAAAGCGACGGAAAAAACATGGAAGCTTGGAAAACACAGAGGGTCAGATAAGGTCCAGCGTGACCTGAGTGGAGAGAAGTGTCCAGAGTGGGGGCTTGAGAAGTAGGAGTGGAGGTGTTAGTGGCCTGGAACTTTCTGTGCCTGATGCAAGACTGACTGAGTGCACGGACTCAAGAAGCACAGAAATCCACTTCCAGACCATAGTGAAGTTACAGGGCACCAGAAGCAAAGAAAAGATCTTAAAAGCAGGCAGGGCAGAAAAGACCCATTACCTTCGGAGAAAGGGTGTTCAGACCGCGAGCAGACCTCTCGGCCCGGCAGTAGAAGCCGGAAGGCACTCTGATGCGGCGTGTCGTGATCCCTTCTGACTCGCTTCCCAAAATTGTGTCCAGAGATAAATGATCACGCAGGAATGTGCCTTAAACAAGGCCCCAAACCCAGACAAAGAGATCCAACTGCATTAAGACTTCAAGCTTCTTTACATCATAATAAAACAGTGGAAATAAAACCCACAAAAGCACGTAAAATTAACAGAGATAAATATCCAGAATATGTGAAGAATCGTAAGTCAGTGAGAAAGTCCTGACAACTCATGAATGGGAATTAACAGAAATGGGGGGGGAGTGAATAAAAACACTCATGCTCATTAGTAATCAGCAGATCAAAGCAACAGGGATGTCCCTTCACATCCATCAGAGTGATGGAAATGTTGGGGTGGAGGTAGAGGCCAGTGGGCATGACCACTGCCACTGCCCTTCTTCTGAGGCTCTCTGGCAGTGGCCGGGTGGGCTGGGAACCTCTCGAATATACAGACAAGAAAACACATTCCAAGACGTGCCCTGGAGGCAGCTGAGCCATGCCGGGGTTCCTCCCTGGGCAGGCAGCCGAGGAATCATCCTCTGTTCATGGTGTGGACCAGACGCAGTGAAAGCCAGGGTTGCAGCTGCACAGACCTGGACGCGATCACACAAGTGACTCATCTGATGTCTAGAGCATGCAAGACGGTTTTGTTTTTAAGACCGTGTAAACTGTTCAAAGGACAACCATGTATAGGAATGTTCCCTGCATGGTTCTTTATGCTTCGCGGTAGATCCGAGATATTGCAAAAGACGTTTAAATTACCCATCCCCGGCACATCCTGAAGCTTTCTGGTGGCGCCTACCTGTTCCCTCACTCCTGCCAACATGCCCTGCCTTCCTGCCTGGAAGCTTGTGTGGAGTTGGGGGCGGGGGCAGAGCCAGGTTTTTGCCACCATCCCAGTCACTCCGCCTGGGACGGCGCTGCCCAGAAGTTAAGTTTTGCCCCACTTCGTCGTGCTCCAGGTTTGTAGCAAATACAGACATCACCATTAAGTTGCAGGTCCACTTACTCCTGTGTTTGGCGGTGTTCCCACCTGGGCACCACCTGGCCAGGTGCTGGGGAAGGCTCTCATTCCCGCCGTGTGGAGCAGCAGGCCGGGGGGACGTCCACGCCCATGCAGGTGCCGTCAGGACTACTGGATAATAGTAATAATCGTAATAAACAGCATGAAGGTTGGTCTGCTTTTATTTCTGTCACGCACCAGCACATCTAATCAACACTGATAATAAAATACTCCTTCCCGAAAAAATTCTTTCACTGGTCTCTGTTCTGAATAATCGCTGCAGTTAAGTTTGTTTGTTTGTTTGTTTGTTTTTATTTATTTTTGGCTGTGTTGGGTCTTTGTCGCTGCACGCGGGCTTTCTAGTTGCAGCGAGCAGGGGCTACTCTTCCCTGCAGTGCGGTGGCTTCTCTTGTTGCAGAGCACGGGCTCTAGGCACGCGGGCTTCAGTAGTTGTGGCACATGGGCTCTGAGGCACAGGCTTGCGGGCTCTAGAGCGCGAGCTTCAGTAGTTGTGGTGCACGGGCTTAGTTGCTCCACGGCACGTGGGATCTTCCTGGACCAGGGCTTGAACCCGTGCCCAGGTGGACTCCCAACCACTATGCCACCAGGGAAGTCCGTGCTGTTAAGTTTAATAACACAAATGTAAGCTTCAGATCAGCACGTTTGTTCCTTATCCTTTTGTGAACATCGTGTTTTATGTGGAAATTAATGTGGGCAAGTGCCAGTTGCTGGCGGCCCTCCTGGGCCCCACTGCATGGCCCTGCTGCGTCCACCGCCACACGGGCCCCTCCATCCCTGAGGTGTGTGCATTCCAGGCTTCAACAGTACAGGTGAGATAAGCCAGGAGAGCTTATCTTTTTTTGTGGTGCGAGGTTTTAGATGAGGCTAATCAGACGCCGAAGGATTTGCACAGTCGGGGTCAGCCCTGCGCCATGTGAATGAGGCAGCACGCGCCTCGCGGGGCCTCAAGATCCGCCCCTGACGATGCGGGGATGGCCCGGGAGCCCAGGGTGCCAAGGAGGAGGCCGCAGGACAGTCTGGTCTTACCGCGCCCGACGGGCCCGCTGAGGCAGGGGCTGGACGCACGTGGAAGCATTTGCCGGCAACCAGTCACTCTCCTCTTAGCTGTGTAGAGAGATCCGAAGTTTTCACCAGTGTGATAGAAGCGCGTCACGGTGCTGTGCGCTTCAGTAGAGACGCGGAAAGGCGTCAGAACCAGCCCGGAAGGGAAAAGACCGCGGGCGCCGCTGCAGCATCTGGAGTGTCGGGAAAGAAGGCCCAGCTGTCTTGCACGCTGACCCTGTGTCTGAGGCCCCTCCTAACTAACTGTATACCTGTTCCTTCACGAGAAAAACGCTTTTAAGATGAAAATGAACTTTAAAACCTTGTCTGGTCAGTTGTGAGCAAAGATGGTAACAGATCTCATGAATGTCTCTCGAGCACGTGTGGAGCCCTGCCGAATCGGGACAGAGTGCAGGAGGTCAGACCGTTACCCGAGCCTGGGGCAGTGACTGTGTTGGGGTTTTTACCTTGTTTGAAAACACATTAATGTAATTAAAAGTGTAAATCCATTACTTTTTTCCGTTGTATTTATTTTTACTGATAGGATTGTGTATACGAAGTTTAGGAAGAAATTCTCACTGCATCTCTCTCCTGACCTTTATGAGTTTTCATTTATTTGTAAAAATGACCCTGCTGTGTAGAATTGGGGGTAGGAGAGGTAAGCAGCCCTATCCATGCGTCCTGGGCCGGGCCGGGCGGGGGCTTGGGGGCGGCACTTAGGAGTCTTCCTCTCCTTGTTCTGGGCAGTGCAGTCGTGACGGGGTCCTACAACAACCTCTTCAGAATGTTCGATAGGACCACACGGAGGGATGTCACGCTGCAAGCTTCCAGGGAGAACAGCAAGCCTCGCGCCAGCTTGAAGCCCCGCAGAGTGTGTGCAGGTGGGAAGAGAAAGAAGGACGAGGTGAGCGTGGACAGCCTGGACTTCAGCAAAAAGATTCTGCACACAGCCTGGCACCCAGCGGAGAACATCATTGCCGTGGCTGCCACCAATAACCTGTACATATTCCAGGACAAGGCCAACTAAGGAGGCAGCGGGACCTGCGTCTCATGCAGAATCGCGCCCGCTCGTTCGGTGCCAGAGGACAGGCGACATCCTCTCCGTGAAGAGCAGGGACGCCCTCCTGCCTCCGCCCAGACTGCACGGGCTGGTGCCCTCGGGCTTCTGCTTCAGCAAGGTGAGCCCTGGGTGTCGCTGCTCAGGTGAGAAGCCCGCTCGAAGCAGAGTGATGGACAGGACTCAGAAGAGGCCGTTGCTAAAATGAACGTATTTATTGAAGTCTGAGCCTTCCTTCCAATTTACAGACCAAACGTTAACATCCAAGAGGAAAGCTGTCGGGTTCAGTGTCTGCTGTCCAGCTCTCCGCCGCCGCCGCCGCCATCCTGGGGCCTCCACGTGCGCGGCTGCTGCCCGCCTTCCCTCGGCCTCTCTCAGCCCAGGCGGGGCCTCAGCTGGCGCGGAGATTCGGCCGAGCGGGCTCAGGCCGCTTTACTCCCATCGCGCCTCTGGTATAACTGCCTAATAAAAGCAACACACTCTAAAAAGTTTTTAAGTCCAAAATCAGTATCGTCTTTTTATTTGGTTTAATTGCATATAATGAAATTACGCAGAATTCAACTTTAAAAATCTTTTGTCCTTCGTTAACAGAATGGTGGAGCGTGTGCAGTACTGCAAACTCTGAACGTATGTATCCACAAACTTCCATAACTTTTTTGTTTCTGTAGAAATGGTACATCTGACACACCAGGTAAGGTCTGGAAAGAGCCTTCACTGCAGCTGCCTCTGAGAAAGAAAATCCCAAGGAGTAATAACAGAATCGCTGCTGAAAAAGTAACACGTGGTTTAAAGTGTGCTTCAAATTCACTGCAGTTGAAAACTTATGTGCTTTTTAAACCTTTTTAACAGTACTTTGTGGGAAGGGTAACATACTTTTAAAAAACTGCTGGATTTATATGCATGCCAAATTTCATACTGCATTTCAAGCCAGCAAAAATTAAAACAATTTTAATTATTATGTAATGCCACCAGTACCTTGGTGGTTTACTTTAAAAGTACGTTGATATCAGAAATCAAGATTTCCCAAGACAAAAAAATACAGAGGTAACAACACTAAGTGATTGGAGCTTGCTGCCGTGAAATTTCACACAGGAGCCTGAGACCCAGTCCTCCAGGGGACGGGACAGCTGGGGCTCACGTGCTGCTCTTGAAATGAAGGTGTATTTTGGTTACTGGTGATATGGAGATGCAAGAACAAATGTCTTGTCAACTCATTCCCCTGAATTAATGTGAACAGGATGCCACGTTCGCTCACATTACATCGGAAATAGAGGATCAACAAGTCCATTTATTTTAATTTAAAGGTACTTCTTTTACTGCGTATTGGTTGACACAGTTCACAAACCTGAGATGTGGAACAGAGTTGTCTAAGCATCAGTCAACCCTGGCCCTTAAGCTAAAGCAGTTCTAGTAAAGATGGGGTTGTATTTACTTGTTCAACTATTTTGACCAAAAAGTTTAATAAATTTCTGATGTTTTACCAGATTTTTTTACGACGTTTTTCCATCTTTCCTTTAAGACGTACGTATTTCCTGCCAAACAGGAAACCAGCCTTCTGCCTCTCAGACGGCCCCGGGCAGAAGGCGCATGCGTGGTGGCCGCCACCGGCCGGGCGGGGGTCCCTGTGTCTGTGGGTTCTAACCACCACCACCCCCGAATCAGGCTCACGCTCCTCAGAGATGCTCCTGAGAAACGTGCAATTTAAGAGGTCCGTGTTCTTTTCCGTTAGACACTTCCGATTCCATTTAAGCCTTTTCCTGATGAGGTAAAAATCCTATGCGTTTCAGACTTGACGTTTATTTCTTCTTTATATTCTTTGTTTAAAAAATATCTGTTGTTTTTCTTGTTCTTACAAAGCTTACCCCTTTTCTCCCGTTTAAAGCTAGAGACAGCTAGAGAAATGTTATCTGTTCCTGAAAGGTAATTCTGTGAGTTTTCATCGTTCCTTAGAATTCTGTGCTCTTGTTTGTCCTGAAGCTTTAACGCTGTCTAGGTTGATGGCCTGGGTTGGATGAATACGCTTTACTGGTGTGTGGATTTAGACGTGCACTTTTTAAAGAACAGTGGCGGTTCTAGAAGCCAGTACAGGACAGGACTCAGAGTCTGATTTTAAACCGTCCCCCAGTCGTGGGCGTTCGCAGGACGAGCAGCAAACTCCCTCCCCCGCGGAGCTGAGTAGCCGTGGCCTCACAGCCGGGAGCCGGCCCAGACTGTCCCCTGGTCAGCACGGTGGGGTCCAGGCCCCGCGGGCCGATCCCAGGGCTCTGGTGCTGCGTGGCCGTCTGAGGAGGAATTGTCTGCACGCTTTTGTCAAAGGGGGTCCAGGATTGGCGCTGAGGCTTTCTCTTCTGAGCATGTCCGGCGCCCGCGGGCAGAGGCGGGTGCGCAGACCGAGCCGGGGCTGGCCGGGCCGCGCCCCTCGTGGGGAGGACGGCACTCCGCGCGCGGAGTCCCGGTCTGAGACCCGGTGCTGCCCCGGGGTCATGATGGGGCGGCGGGGGGCAGTCCTCCCATCAGGAACTGCCCACTGGGTGCTGTGCCGGGAGAAGCTTCCGCAGGTCCTGGGGGGACCAGAGAGGGAGGGAGGGGACGCCACACGGGGCCCACCCCGCCAGGGCTTCTCCACGGGGGTGTGGATAGGGCGGGGACAGCGGGGGGTCGGGTGGGGCCTGACCGGTGCGGCGCCCGGGGCTGGTGACAGCCCTCCTGTACCGGGCGGGCCGCGGGCAGACACCCGGCATGGGCTCCCCAGAACCAACCCGGCGGTGTTCGCCGGACGGACACGCCACAGCGCGGCGTCACCGGAGTCCGTGTCCCGCCCGAGCCCTTGGAGAGCTGGTGAGCCGGGGGGTGGAGCGCCACCTTGATCTCTTAGGAACCCTGGCGGCCCTGACATCACGGGGAAGGGGGAATTGGAGACCGCAGGCTCTCTGCTCAGCTGTCACCCGTCTCGACCGGCAGCCCCTTCCTTCACGCCACCAGCTGAGTCCCGCGAGGGGCAGAGTCACGGCGGCGGGACGCGGGGTTGGGGACGGGCAGCTGAGATCACAGGAGTCCCGGCTGCGGGGGTGGGGGGTCCTGAAGCATCCAAGGCGACAGCCGCGGCCCAGCCTGACCCCCGCCTCTGCGCCCCCCCCCAGGACCCGCAGAGCCTGTCCCGGGAAGGCTTCCCTCAGCTGCCCCACATCTGAAGAGTGAGGCCTGGGGCTGGGGCCCACAATCTCCTGTGACCCCGGCAGCGCCCGGTGAGCGACTGAGAGGACTTGCTGGTCCCATTTCCCTGCTCACTCTCCGGACGGTGACTCCAGCAACCGGAACCTCGGGTGAGCAGGGCCCCTGCCCCCCCCCCCCCCCCCGGCAGGATACGGGACCTTGGCCGAAGCCAGGGCTCCGGGCGGGACCCCGTCTCCTGTGGTGCTGGTTGTGGAGGTCGATCCTCACCAGGCTGCTCCGTGTTCCTTTGGGGTTTACTGTGTGTCCTGAGATGATTCACTTGTTTGCCCCAGAGTTTATTAGTAGTAAATTATCTTTGTATATTTTGGGACATCTTTAAAAGATGTGTGTTCCAGGGACTTCCCTGGTGGCACAGTGGTTAAGAATCCACCTGCCAATGCAGGGGTCATGGGTTCGAGCCCTGGTCCGGGAAGATCCCACATGCCGCGGAGCAACTAAGTCTGTGCGCCACAGCTACTGAGCCTGTGCTCTAGAGCCCATGAGCCACAACTACTGAGTCCGTGTACCACAACTACTGAGCCTACTAGAGCCCGTGAGCACAGCTACTGAGCCCGCGCGCCACAACTACTGAAGCCCGCGCACCTAGAGCCCGTGCTCTGCAACGAGAAGCCACCGCAATGAGAAGCCCGTGCACCGCAACGAAGAGGAGCCCCCGCTCGCCACAACTAAAAGCCCATGCACACCAACAAGGACCCAACACAGCCAAAAATAAAATAAACAAATAAAAAAAAAAAAAAGATGTGTGTTCCGTAAGGATGGGAAGCTAATTTGTTATTCCAAGAACTAACTTTCAGGGAAAATTTGTTTTCTAAAATCTAATTATCTGAATGCAGTGTAAATCTACAGTTCTTATGAGAAATATTGTTAGGTTGTTTTTGGTTTTCTTTTTTGAAGTGTAACTGACACAACTATGTGAGTTTAAGGTGTACAACGTAACGATTCAGTATTTGTATATGTTGTGAAGTGACCACCACAGTGAGTCTAGATAACTTCTGTCACCACACAGGAAGTTTTTTTTCTTGTGATGAGAACTTTCAAGGTCTCTCCTAGCAACTTTCAAATATGTGATAGTTATTAACTAGAGTCACCGTGCCATACATCTCCAGGACTTATTTCATAACTGGAAGTTTGTACCTTTTTACCCCCCTTCTCTCTCTCTCCCCCTCTCCCTCCCACCCCACACAAACACACATAAGCACACACACTCACACCTGCCTCTCACACCACTCCCACACTCACACCAATCTCTAGCTACAAGATTGGCTTTGTTTTTCTAGATTCCACATATAAGTGAGATCATATGGTATTTGTCTTGGACTTACTTCACAGCATAATACCCTCGAGGTCCATCCACATTGTCTGAAGAGGCAAGACTCCATTCTTTTCATTGCTGAGTAATGTTCTGTTGTATACATGTACCACATCTTTATCCATACACCCACCAATGGACACGGGTCGTTTCCATATCCTGCCAATTGTAAATAGTGCTGCAGTGAACATTGGTATGCATGTATCTTTTCAAAGTAGTGTTTTCATTCTTTGGATAAATACCCAGAGTGAAATTGCTGGATCACATGCCAGTTCAACTTTTAATTGTTTGAGGAACCTCCATCCTCTTTTCCATAGTGGCTGCACCAATTTACATTCCCACCAACGGTGCGTGAGAGTTCTCTTTTCTCCATATCCTTGCCAATACTATTATTTCTTTTCTTTTTGATAAATGTTTTTTCTTTAAGTATTAAACTGTACAAATTTCAGAACTCGCTAAAAGGATCACAGCGAGGTGTCGCCCCTTCCTCTCAGCCTGGTGGTATTGAGAACCCTTGTTAGTCTTGGCTTGGGCCACACTTTTTCTTATTCAAACACGAACATGACATATTCCCCTCCCCCTGTTTTTGCACACAAGGTAGTGATGTGTCCACACCTGCATTTCGCTCTGTCCACACCTGCATTTCGCTCTGTCCACCGCACACTGGTCCTGGCCGTTCCCGCCCCCCCACCGTTGGGAGGAAACATCCAGCACCACGAGGATGCAGGAGCCAGACTGGGTGGGCATTCCCTGCCGGTCCAGGGATGCTGAGTAAAAAGATATTGTCTGTTTATCTTACTTTTGTAACATTTTATTTGGAAATAAATCAGTTGCAAAAATTGTAGAGTTCCTGCCTGCCCTTCACCCATCGCCCAGGTTTAATTAACACCACGTAAAGCGGGTGAAGTCACCCCACAGTACTTGTAGCTCATCCACAAACCTTCGTGTTTGTTTTCGCAGTTGTCTTTTTCTCACCCACCCGGGATCCACGATGCATTTCATTGCCGCATCTTGGATTTTTTTTTTTTTTTTTTGCTGTGTTGGGTCTTCGTTGCTGCGCGCGGGTTTCTCATCACGGTGGCTTCTCTTGTTGCGGAGCACGGGCTCTAGGAGCACGGGCTTCAGTAGTTGTGGTGCACGGGCTTAGTTGTACTGCGGCATGTGGGATCTTCCCAGACCAGGGCTCGAACCCGTGTCCCCTGCATTGGCAGGCGGATTCTTACCCACTGCGCCACCAGGGGAGCCCGCTCCGTCTCTTTCAATCTCTAACAGATCCTCATTTCCTCATGACCTTGACCTCAGACAGTTATTTTGTAGAACCTCCCCCAATTTGGGATGGCTTGATATTTTCTCATGACTAACCTACAGTTACACATCTCGGCAAGAACACAGAGAGATGTTGGGGTCAGGAGGTCCACGGTACCCTAGGTTCCCTTGGCGGTAATTTCCTGGGGAGGCAGTGACACCGGGCCCACGTCGGCAGCTGTCTGCCTGACGGTCACTCGTTCCCTCGTCCCGTTTATTAATTAGATTCTGTCGGGAAGAACTGTCCCTTCCCCCACTTACTTGGTCTCCATCAGTGTGGACTTGGGGATCCTGCTCGAGTCTGGTGACAGCCCATCACCAGCAGGAACCTGTTACCAGGCTGACCCACTCTGAGCCAGTGCAGGTCCCTCAGGTTGGCTCCGTGTCCTTCACCTCAAGCATGGCCTCACCTCCTGGCACCACAAATGTTCCTTCCTCATGCTGCCCTGGAATTCCCACTTTTCCAAGGAGCTCTGGCTTATGGGAGAATGGATTCAACCCCCAGGATCTGTGTTATTTTAATCCAAAATTGTCTGGATATTAAATATTCTGTAAACTTGCTATTCTGTGAATAAAATGAATGATGGTGTTATTTGCATTAACATAAGGGGTGCGTGGAAAGGCTGTCACCATTCTGCTATCCTCTCGCCCAAAAGGTCAAAACAAAAATACATATATAGTCACACATTTTAAAAGAATCAAACGTCCACTGGAATGTTGCAGGGAGAGGGGAAAACCTTGTGATCGGCTGCAGCAGGCACTTCCGGCCACCATCACGCAGCTCAGCCTGTGCCCTGGGGAGCGTCAGTGTCAGGGCGGAGATGGAAGGAAGGATACATAACGAGGAGAGGAACAGAGTAATGATCCAGCTAGAAGACGAGAGAGAAACGAGATTTTAAAAAGTGAAGAAATCAGACGAAAGCTATTGGAATCAATCATAAATTAAAATTGGTGTTCCAGAGAAGGAAGGGAGCGAGGCCGGGGGTGGGGGTGGGGAGCAGAGATTACACTTAATAGCTCAGAACTCCCCAGACCTGGGGGATGCCTTGCATGTCTCAATGCACAGAGGCCTTCGTCATGGGCCGGGTCACCTGAGTGATGGACCCACAGAGCTCTCTAAGGCGTGCTGGCTCTGAGGACGCTTGGCCTTGCTGGAAGGTCCTGAGTGCAGCCTGGCGCTCGTGACTTGAACAACCAACATTTGCTGTTAAAAGGGAATCATCCCCTTGGCCAGAGTGGGTCAGTGGGATGCAGGCTTAATGTTTTAGGGATAAATTACATAAAGAATCTGGATGCCATTCCATCAGCCGTCTCCAAATGAAAGGGCTGTAGGCCTCTACCTCCAAGGTAATTGTTTAAAGAGAAACAAGTATTTTAAAAATTAGAATGTTACATTTATTTAACACAACCGAATTTAGTGTGGAAAAGTGAAACAAATACAACAGCATTTATACAGTATATCAAAGGGGCGGCCTTTAAAAACCATGCAGTGGGGATACACCTGGTTTAATGAAAAAGCTTGTGTGACGTACGTAAATACCGTAACCAAGTATTTGGCAAAGATTCTTTTTTTTTTTCTATTTCCAGGCTTTTAAAGTAGACGCAGAATAGCTTAGAATAAAGCTGATTCTAAGAGCACACAAAAACTGAACACAGACAGACTGAATTTAGCAATCCCAAGATAAAAGACACTGACCGTCCGGTGGTTGCCGTCCAGGGTGGTCATAAGTCTCAGTGAGGGTCCCTGTGCTGCACAAGGTGCCGGTGTGGGGACCACCTGGCCCACCCGTGTTGCAGCCTGGATTCTACGTGTCACGTCACAAAGAACCACCAGCACAGTGAGAGCTGAGGGGCGTCTGTAGTAGACGGATGCATCCACTTAAATACGGTCTACAACAGGGTTGTAAGGCCACAGTGTTTATTCGGGATAAACCCTCACGTAGTCCTTTTAATG
Source organism: Lipotes vexillifer (assembly GCF_000442215.2). Classification (NCBI taxonomy): domain Eukaryota; kingdom Metazoa; phylum Chordata; class Mammalia; order Artiodactyla; family Lipotidae; genus Lipotes; species Lipotes vexillifer. The sequence continues at coordinate 1,276,721 of NW_006778824.1, read as the reverse complement.
TCAACGGTATTCGTTCTTTCAAAATACAGTGTTTAACTCAATCAAGGTTGCAGATAATGTGTTAAAGTACTACATACATCATGGATACGTTAAAAATTATTTATACTTAAATATTTATAATATCCGAAGAAAGATTACCACCAAATTATTAATAGGTATTAATCAATGACGGGCTGATTACTTTATCCCATAAGTATGATTATGGGAGAGCACGGTCTTAGTCTTTATTTTACTGAGTTAGGAACGTGGCATTTACAGAAGAAATGACACAGTGGTGCAGCCACCCAAGGACCAGGACAGCCTCCTCTGTACGCTGTGCTGCGGACAACACACATCCCCACTACGTGAGAAAGCTGGACGCCAATTCTTCATCAAAACATGCTGGTGGATGTCGTCAGGCGCCTTCCAATGTAGATCCTTAACAGAAAAAGGAATTGGTAGTTAACGTGGTCTCGCAACTCCCGGGCCAAGTTTGCACAGCTGAGACAGGGCAGCTGACGCTGGTCCCAGCTTATTTACGTAAGGGGACTGGCTCTCTTATACCCACTGTTAAAACTTGGGTTTTATTCTTCATCAGCGTGTATACGTTTCAGCATCTAATTTAGAAGAATCCAGCTGTGCTCTAACAGCCATGCAGTGGATACACTCAATACAAGCACAAAGGAGACGATTCTACCCAACCTGAAATGCCAGTACTCCCGTCACTGTTTCCTGAACTTAGCACACGCTGCTAGAAAGAGGTGCCTGCAGGACAGGTGATATCGCCAAGTTTATCGGCACCAACCTCATAGAGCCCTGCTGAGCAGGGAAGCCCACACCCCCAGGAGCCCAGAACTGAGGGGCGTGGGCATCAGAGGGCTGTCCGGGCACAGGGGGCTGGGGAGGACGTCTTCAGAAGCCTGCAGCCCAGCACTGGGAGCTTCCTTAGAGCAACTGGTCGGGGTGGATTTTATTATCCTGACCGCTTTGGAGGCTGGTAAGAAGGGCAGACACCCCTGTTGGGGGCTGGCTGCAGAAATCCATCTTGACACGAAGGCCTAAACCTCAAGCCGGCAGGCCCCCACAGAATCTGACTGCTAGTTCTGGAGGAAGCTCCAGAAATCAGTACCTCCCCGCGAGAGACTGGCAGAGTCTGACTCTGAAAAGCACTGTGCTGAGAGGGAAGGCCAGCGCAGAACCAAGAGGGAGAGGCCGGGGGCCTGGCCCCGCCAGGGAGCCCTCTCCCCAGGCAGGCAGGACTGTGGGCTGGGGTTCGGGAGGTCGGGAGGGACTCTGCTCTCGCCTCCCAGAGCAGGCGGGCTGGCGTCTCCTCTGCCACATTCACGGAGCCTGCGGTGGCACCAGCCCACGTCAGAAGGCCATCTTGACAATCCAGATGTCCAGTAAGCTGCAGCCACAGAAGCCCATCCATCCGCACCAGGACAAGGGAGACCCCCCCCCCGCCCACCTGGTCAGAGGCTGGGGATGAGCCCCCGAGGGCAGCTTCGGGCTCCTCAGCACCGTCTGGGCTCAGCGTCTCCATGACCCAGGCTGCCCCTCTGTGTTCCGCACGGTCGTCAGAACTGGCGCCCTCTTCTCTCACTGCTGAGTGGACGCCAACAGACACGTGCAGCCCGAGTTACTGACACTGCCCCCCTGCAGCCACCCCGCAAGGAGTGAGGCTGATCCGCACCTGCGTGCAGCGGTCCAGGTCAAGCAGCCAGACGAGCGCCCCTGCGCGTGAAAGAGGCGGGCGAAACCAGCCTCTGCTGCCGGATACCCGGGGCAGCGCCGCCCTGGCTCACGGCTCTGGGCTCTCTTTCTCGACCGGGACGGGCTGTTTCACACGCCCATGCCGCCCGTGCTTCTAAGACCTAGAAGGACCCCGCGCTGTGCCGTCCCCACGGGGAGTCACTTACCCCAACCCGATGGCCAGCAGATGGGACAGCAGAAGAGACGGCAGAAAAACTTGGAGAAACTCTGCGGAGAAGATGCCCCCTTTCTTCATGACGCTCGTGTTCCGCATGCTGAGCGTGGGCGCGCGCTTCGGGCGCTTGAAGAGGAGGAACTGCCTGGGGGAGAGGCGCTGCTCAGCGGAGGCGTGCGGGCCGGCCGCGCCAAGGCAGGCCCCCGGTGCAAACAGACTCACTTGGTCGGGGGCACGTTTTCCGGCCGGCTGGACCAATCCCAAATCCAGTCTGAGTTTTTCTTCAAGATGCTTTCGACTTCCTTCCTCCTCTCCATATAGTCTTCCTCAGACTGGGGCAGAGCGAATGGTGAAAGCGAGCCAGCCTGCCGCACCCGCGGCAGGACGCTCAGCTCCCACCCAAGCATGGGACCAGCAGGCAGCGCTCGCAGCCCAGCCCCGGGAGGGGGGTGGTGAGGGCTGCACCCCCGGCTCTCCCCCCCACACACACACCACCGGGCTGAAGGCCCGACTCTGGCTCGAAGAGCTGCAGACACTGCCCCAAGGCAGCGATGCCAAATGAGGACAGACGCCCAGAGATGGAAACGGAAACCATCTAAAATGGCCCAAAACAGGGATGTGCCTAAGCAAGCAGGATACTGCACGGCAATGAAAGCAAGACACACCTTCATGTTAAATGGGAGAGAAAAAAACCCAAAAACTTACGTGTACCCCTGACTGCAGCCACATTTTTTAAAGTATATAATACACTCATTAAAGAGCTTTTAAAAGTTGGATTATAGGTGCTCTCCCCATACTTCTTTGCATTTGAAAAACTCTGGACCTGATCATCTAATTCCTCCTTAAAATCAGGGGGGAAAAAAATTGGTTCAAATTTTGGAAATACTCTAAAACATGGTACCAAAACCAACCAAACGCCTGGGCGCACCAAAGCTGCGGTGGACCCCACGTGTCTGGGGGCAGGCCGGGCGCCGCCCCTGAGGAGGCCTGAGCACCAGGGACTCCTGGTTTGCTCGGTGGGGGAGGCCTTGAGGGGAGACCAGCACGGGTGGGGCGGGGGGGACCCCAAGTGGTACTGACCGAGCCCACGGTTCCTGACAGCTTTCACAGCGAGTCGGGGACCCACGGGTTCCTAAAATACACTCCCCAGGCATCACGACCAGAAAGGACCTGGCAAGGCCGCACTGGCCCCGGCCCGACCAAGGCCACCAGAGAGGCAGCACACAGGGCCCCAGGCTCTCTCCCACCCACACTCTGCCCAGCAGACAGACCCGCCACCTAGCTCCCAGCTCCCCTCCCCCGGCCACTCCCAGTGTCTCCCCGGACGGCGTGTGCGGGCAGAGGCGCCGAGGCCGCACGGCCTACCCAACCTCAGCCCCTGCCACTTCCGGCCCCGCCCCCCGCCACTGCTTCCGAGGGCTGGATTCCACAGAACTTCGTACAAACAGATCGCAAATGTGTGCACGTGCACACCTTACCTGGGAGCTGTTCTTTTCTCCAAGACTATGTGTGTCTGTCTCAGAAGCTCTATTAGTATCTTGTGGGGTCTGTGAGCGAGGTGGGCTTGGGGAAAACACAACGTGTTAACCTTCTTTCCACCAGGAGAAGCAAAACCCCACAGGCAGGGGCCACCCTCCGGGGCCGGGAGGCTCCCGCCAGCACCTGGGGCCAGGCCAGGGCCAAAGCGTCCCTCCACCTCCTCAGCTGAGCTCTGATGCCCTGCAGTCAACAAGCAGAAGCAGAAGCCCAGCACCACACACACAGGCCCAGTCGCTCCCTCCCACCTAAGGGCGAAGGGCCCGCTGTCTCGGGAGGGCTGGACTGAGGCCAGGCGGGCGTTTGCAGCCGTGCCTGCTCCTACCTGGCCTGCCAGCGCTGTGATACACACGTTTATGCCCACCTGTCACAGTGAGAGCTCCTGGAGCTGCTCCGTCCAGATTCATGCTGGGCATCCAGCAGGATTTTTTCCATGTCGCCATTATAAATAGAAACAGAGTCTGGAACACTGCTCCCGTTCCCATTACTGCCAAAGTGTAATTCTACCCAGGAGCCTGATGGGGATAAAAAAAGGACATGGTTGCAATTTTCCACCCACTCTGGAGTCTGGTCCTAACAAATAACCAGCTCGCGCCCCCATTCCCAAGACGCGCCGGGGACTCGCAAGGAACCGTCGCCTTGAATCACGCAGCAACGCCCTTGAGGCCCATCTCTGGCACCTGCATTACAGTGAGCCTCCCCAGGGACCCTTGGGAGCCAAAGTGCACCTGCTGCCACTCCCAGACTACCTGCTCAGTCAGTGGGGTCCCAGGGACCAGGACACTCTCCTGCACTCAGCTCTTAGAAAGCAAAGGGTGTCAGCAAGAGCCTTAGGAATTTACACACTAAGGAAAGCTTTACGACCTATTTACACATTCCAGCGTCACGTTCTGACCCTGAGGTCCCACAGGATTCATTACGATTACTGCTCTGTATCTTACATCAGATGAATAGAACAAAGGTAACTAAACCTGATTAACCAGAGCAAGCAAACCGTCCCAAGTGCTCATCTAGCCAAGTCTTTACAGCAAGTAAACTCGGCA
>NW_006778824.1:1269440-1272226 GCF_000442215.2 Lipotes vexillifer | reverse complement strand
CGGCATTCTTTAACGTGAACTGAAAACTGACATGTATACACCCAGATGTCATCAAAACAGAGAACTCCTTAGCGCCAAGGTCATCTGCTTACCAAAATGTAGCACAAAGCAGCTACCACCCCAGATCCTACCAGCCAGCATTCGAAGCTTAGCTTTGTCCCTCCAGCCCCACGACTTGGGAGCCGACTTGATGAATTCACCGAGGCAGCCAACAGCTGACCCGGCGGGCGCTCTGCTGCACCAGCCTGTGCTGGGCTCCGGAAGCGGGAGTGACCGGGGAGAGCCCCTCCAGGGGCACCCGTGAAGGGAGGCGTTCCCAGTCTGGGCACAGCCGAGGTCCAGGTGGGTACAGGCAGGGGAGGAGGTGCTGTCGCGCTCGGCTGTGTGTGTTTTGGGGGTTGACAAGTGGAAAAGCTGGAAGAGGAGATCAACCCTGGCAATTCCCTCAGGACCTAGAGAGGTCCTGAAGGGGTGAAAGCACAAGTTCGGGGCTGCAGGGCTGAGACACCACAGGTGTGCGGACAAGGCAGGCGGTCAGGGCCCAGAAGCAACACCTGGGGGCTTGGACCAGAGGGGCCCCCATCCTGTTGCTGCTGTGCGGCGGACCCAGGCTGGCTTCCAGCGTTTCACGGTGTCCACAGGCTCTCACTTCTGAACCCACGCCTAGGAGCAGGGTTCCAGGGTGGAAAAGTTCTAGGTGTACGTTTAATGTATTGCAACGCCACTGCTTTCCGATGCAGCCAAAGCGATGTGAGCATTTTTGTTGGCTCACACTTGGCATCCGTCTTTAAATATAGCCATGCTGTGGGTGTGTGGCGGTGGGTTATATGGTTTATTCTGCACTTCTCTGGTCTCTCCTGAGGTTGACCGTTTCTTCACTTGCTTGCTGGCCACGAGGGGAGCATCTCTGTCGAAGCAGCTGTTGAAATCTGCTCCTCCTTCCAGCTGAGCGGGTCCACCTTTCTCCACATCGAGCTCGATATTCAAGACACAAGCTTTTCTTTTTTTGGCCGCGCTGCCGAGACTTGGGGGATTGAACCAGGGCCCCGGTGGACGCGTCGAGTCCTAACCACTGCACCGCCAGGGAACTCCCGACACAAGCCTTTCTTTCTTTATTTTATTTATTTATTCTTTTTTTGCGGTACGCGGGCCTCTCGCTGTCGTGGCCTCTCCCGTTGCGGAGCACAGACTCCGGACGCGCAGGCTCAGCGGCCACGGCTCACGGGCCCAGCCGCTCCGCGGCATGTGGGATCCTCCCGGACCGGGGCGCGAACCCGTGTCCCCTGCATCGGCAGGCGGACTCTCAACCACTGCGCCACCAGGGAAGCCCCACAAGCCTTTCTTCATTTGAACGTGTTGCAGGTAACTTTCACTGTGGAAAGACAGCCTTTCCACTCAAGCCTTCTGCTGAACATAAAAGTTCTTGCTTTCAATTCACTCTTCCACTGCCAGGCTCCGTTCACTGGCAAGACTGCCTCTGCGGTCCCCTCTGCCCCATCCTGCTTCCCAGCTGGCCACGCGCACAGGTCTGGGCCCAGGACAGTTCCTCTGCTGTGTGTCGTGGGTCCAAGCCTCTCCGGGGTGGGTGCAGGAGGGGGAGCGCAAAGGCAGACCGGACTGAAACCCCGACCGAGGCTGGTAGTCACCGTACGGCTTCTCCAGGAACCATGACCCAGAGCTGCTGCTCTGCGCTGAAACCAGGGCCCCAGGGGCACCACACAGCACTACCCATTCGGGGCCCGGACCCCTACACGTCATCCCCTCCCCCGAGAGCCCGGGCCTGCCCTCAACAGCAGCTTGCTGCAGAATAGGTCACATTCATCAGAAGAAAGCAAATCAAGGGTCCAGGAATAAAACGTAAACATACAGTTTATTCCACGTCCAGCCTCCCACTTGGCTGCTAACAAAATGATACCAGCAGTTTTCAGATGTTGATACGCTTCTCACTTTAGCCTCTCAAGTTACTTCATGTTGGCCTGGCCCGCACAAGGCAGGCCAGGGTCTGTCTGGGAGCCCAGGGCTCCCTGGACAGAAGCCAGGGCCACTCAGCCTCTGCAGGTCAGCAGAAGCTACAAGGACTCCATGCCATTCCTGAGACAGCCCGTCTTGACTGGGGACCCTATTCCCACCTACTGTGGTGGCTGTGCAGGGGTTAGGAAAGCACTGAAGCAAACCATAAGAGGCTCCACCGTGCAATTCCTTCACTAGCCCTCCTTCCTTCCCAGGAGCAAGGTGACACTCGGCCCGGCAGCTCTGGCCCCCCAGGACACGGCGCCCTGCTCTGGGCACAGTTGCATTTTTCTAGGTTCTCAGTCAGGTTCTGGGCCTGGCTGCCCAGATCACTTTTACTTACGGTGTCTGACATAAATGGAGTTTGAGGGGCAATGTCTTCTCTGACACCACTTCCGACATGAAATTGGGGCGGGGGGAGGCCTACACCAATAAGCAATTTCCAGTACCGACTGGCTGTCCAACAATTCAGTTCTGACACTACCTGGAGTTAGTGTCAGATCCCACAAGTTGAAGATCTCTCAGTCCCACAAGACTGTCCCCACATCAGACGGCCTCAAATGCCTGGTAGACCAAGAATTCAGGGGTTCCGACAACCCCTTCCCTCTTCAATAATTCACTAGAACTCACAGGACTCGGGACAATACTTTGCTTACACTCCCCAGGCTCAGAAGGATTACAGCTCAGGAACAGCCAGGTGCACAGGGCAGGGTATGGGGGGCGGGAGTGGAAGGGGACAGTTTCCATACCCTCGCCCAGGACCTCAGTGGGTTCAG
>NW_006778824.1:1268891-1269430 GCF_000442215.2 Lipotes vexillifer | reverse complement strand
GCAGCCTTTTTCAAAGTTTTTTAGAACCCAATCTGCAGCCCCGCCCCTCCCCTCCCGGTGGCGGTGGGGAGTGTGTGCTGAGTTCCCACCCTCGTGCTCCATGCGCTTTCCCATCCCCACCCGGAGGCTACCTAGGGCCTCGTGAGTTACCTCATCAGCAGACTCAAGCGTTTCCCAAAGGGGCTCCTCATGAACAACAACATCTCTCAGGAAATTCCAAGGGTTTTTAGAGCTGAACTCTGTCTCAGTCGGGAACCAGGGACAAAGATGAAATATATTTTTCAAATTGAGATATAATGGACATATAACTATCAGTTTCAGGTGTATGTATATTATACCACAAGGGCCAACTCAAAACTCCATGGAGACAAATATATATGCTTTTTAGAATCATCTCATAGAAAGTCTCAAGCATCCTTCAGAAAAAAATCCCATTCTGGGGTGTCTACAGCAAAAGCTTTGGGTCCAAAAGCTGTATTCTAAGAAATGATTTACTAAAGGACAACAGTTTTATTATTAACCTGCAGCAACTGGGTAGG
>NW_006778824.1:1253611-1268876 GCF_000442215.2 Lipotes vexillifer | reverse complement strand
TAGGGAAAGCAGCTTCCTGGAAAATGAAGACAAGGTGTGCCATTAATCTACTTGCATCTGCAATTAAGATCACTCACCTTTCTAAGCAAGAAAGACAGGATTCAGGTTTGCTGAAGGGTAACCTTATAACACTTCCTCAGAATCCCAAATAACCTATCAGATAATTGGTGTAATTAGGCCTCAGAGAAAAAAAAAAAAAAAAACAGGTGGTGAAGCCGCTGATCCAGGCAAGCTTCACCCTGATTCATGTCCCTGCCCACAAAGACCTGTAATTTACGCTAACAAGACACAGGGCACGAAAACAAGGCAGATGAGATGGATGGAAAGCCTAGGCTACCAATATTACACCACCACAGAAAGAAAACCGACAGGCCTTAGAGTTAACCCATTTCTTTCTTTTTTTTTTTTTTTTAAATCTCCTGTGACCTCCACGATCCTTGGTCCCAAAGAAAATAAAGACCATGTTTTGACTTTGATGACTTGTGGGCCCCAAGATTTGTAACTCAAAATGTTATCACATCTTAGAGCCCTAGAGAGGTTACAGGAATTACCCAAACACACAGCTACTTACTGGGTAAGACATAGGTGCCATTTAATTCAGCTAAACTCTACTGCTGTTAACTGAGTGCAAGCTAGGAACACATGCAGAAGTGTTAACCGTAGTTCACTGAGCCACTGCTTGGTTGGTTGGGTGGCGGAATAGATTCCAGCTGTCTCTGATTTACCCAGCTTGAAAACAGAGATAGACAGCAGTACTTTTTCAGCCTGTGGAAGGAACCCTTACTCTAACAAGTAACTTTACTATAGCACCCACAATGTTCATCCTAAATATTCTGTGCAAAGCTTCTCAAAGTTCCTGCCGCCACTGTGGGACCCCAGGCCCTCCTACATTCTGGGGCAAACACTCCCCTCCAGCCCCAGCTGGCAGAGGCTCCACACCCTAGTCCGGGGTAGCAGGTCTCTCAGCCCTGGCTATGGAGGACCACCTGTGCTGCTTTCCCCCCATTCTCCAGAAGTCTAAGCCGGCGGCCTGAACATCCTCATTGGGAATATGCTGCAATGGAACCCTGGTACATTTATTTTGAAAAAGCCGTAACGGTGATGTCGGGCAGCCGGGGTTGAAAACTACTAGGGGACCGACCTTCACGACTGTGGGATTAATGAGAAGGTGGAGTCCCTGAGGAGAGCCTGGGGCAGAGCAACTACCAACCTCATCCGAGGGCTCCTTCCCTGGGAGAGGTGGGGTTTAAGAAATTACTGTTTTTAAAAGCTTCTCAAGTTGGATGGGACAGGAATGAGAGGCTTGACCGACAAGTGATTTTGAACATAAAGTCAAGCAGGTAAGTCATTCAGGTTCCTGGATCTTAACAGGAGCTGGCAAATCGCACCCATCCTTCTGTCTAATGTCTTCTGTCACGGACGCGCCCGCCTGCCCCGTTTTTCACTTCACCTCTGGGCCTCACTGTGAACATCTGTGAAAAGTAGAGGGGCCAGGATCTAGGTGCCTGAAACCCCTTCCCTCCCAAACTGCATGACAGGAGAACTGCGAATTCTCTTCCCCTTCATACCTTCAGCCGCGGTGGGTGCCTGGGGCAGCGGAACCCTCTGGCTGCAGACAGAGCAGTGCGTGAAGGGGCAGGGGCTGTCTCAGGGTAAACCAGGAGCACCTTACTGCATTGACCACCCCCCCCCCGCACCGCTCCCAGCACAGCAGGGGTTGGGGGTGGGTCTTCTGGGAAGTAAGGTTCACACCCCCTCCCATGATGCTGTGACAATAACACAAAACTCCATCTCCTCCCTGCATATTAGGGGTTGTTTATCTGAGGACAAGAAAGAAATATACGACATCTTGCTGCTGGTTAACAGCTTTGACTAGAAGAGAACAGGGGGCCGAGAGGCAACGTCAACTTCGCTGTGAACCCAGGGGAAACATTTGGTCCGAGGATACAAGCAAAGGGGAAAGGTTTGCCATAGTCTGCGGGCTCAGCGACCAAGGCTCAGTTCTTTCCGAGGTAAACAAGAGGTAATCAAATCAACACAGAGCAGAGGACAAGTGTCGCCCCAGCCACCAATCCCTGCTCGGATTCAGTTTCCCAGAGCGGCCGAGGCCCCACGTGACTCCTCCCACACCGGGCGGCCGGGGAGCGAGTGCCCCGCAGCACGTATCCCGGAGAGCGCAGCCCGGAGAATCCTCGACACTTTCCACTCAGCGTGTAACTGTCTTTTTATAGAATACACAAAACAGAAAAATCTTTTAACCCACGAGCTGGCACTCTGCATTGCTAATGACTCAGCAGTTTGGTCTGCCAATCGAGGACCGAAGATGGAGCCGCTCAGGACACTCCGAACTCTTCCCGACAAATCTGACCCACTAATAAAACAGACCGTATTAGCAACTAAGTAGTTTGATAACGGGGCTGACTTTAAAAGACAGTTTACAAAACACTCCTTGGATCTTCTGTAAGACAAAAGATTCAATCCCTTAATCTGTTTCAAAGAAAGCAGTCACTGTCGAAATTTAAAGAGCGATTGCAGGATTTTTAAGCTGCGGTTGTAGTTTTAAATTATACAACGCAGTAGACCAAGTCTTGCCTAGTGAAATCTTGTTTTGAGGAATACGAGAAACTAGTAGCTCAAATCCCGACAGTATAAAGATTTTTAAATCTTAACGAAACTTTAAAATTCACTCTCTAAGGCTTCAACGGCCCTCTCCAAAACTTATTTACGAGCTCCCGCCGCCGCCTGAAGTGTTGCTTCAGAGAATAAAGGTCGGCGGCCGGCCCCTCCTCCAACCCGTGGGCCTCGGGCTCCTCACCGGGGCCGGAGGCGGCGGCCCGGGGGCGGCCCCGCGGGGCCAGAGCCGGGTGGGTCAAGGCCGCCTCCGGCCCCGGCTTCCCAGGAGGGGGCGGGGTGTACGCACCGCGGCCACGGGGCCTCGTGCTCCCCCGCGCAGATCAACCCCGAGCTGGGCTCTGAACGACCCCCGGACGAGCGAACGTAAATAAGGAAAGACCAGCCGCGCCCCCGGCCCAGCGTTTTCAGAGTTCTTCCTCTCACGGCGGCTCGCCCCGAATCCCGGGACCCCGTCCTCCCCAGCCACTCCGGACCGAGCCGCGGACGGCTCACAACCCGAGTCCACGAGTCCAACCGCAAGTCTGGGCGCCTGCTCGCCGGCAGCGGCACCGGCACCGAAACCAGCACCGGGCTGCACCTCGGAAGACCAGGCACCGCGCGGGCTTGGGACGCCGTCGGCGCCTCGGTCGCCCCGACCCGGAGACGGGGGCCCCTCCGCAGGCCCCTCCTCTGCAGGCCGGGCGCCTTTCCCCCGCAGGCCCCCCACACCCAGGCCGGCCCCCGGCCCCCGTTCACCGTGCAGGCTCTCCTCCTGCAGCCCGGGGGTCTCGCTCTGCGACATGGCGGCAGGGCGAGGGCGCTGCGGCCTGCGGGTCGGGGTTGGGGTCGGCGGGCGCTCCAGGAGGGGGAGGAAGAGGGAGCGGGAACGGCGCGGTAGCTAGAGCGCGGTCCGCCCGCGGCTCCAAATGACTGACGCTCGCGGCCGGAGCTCCGCGGATAAGCGGCGGCACCGCCCACTGGCCGTGGGGCGGGGCCTGCGCGTGCGCGAGGGCGCGCGGCGCGTGCCGCGCGTGCGACGCGTGCACGGGTCGCGACGCGAGGAGGGGGCCGCGCGTGCGCAGCCGGGCGGGGGCGGGGCGCGGGCGTCCTGCAGGTGCGCGCGGGACGTGCCGGCACCGCCTGGAGACAGGCGGGCGGGAGGAGGGGCCCGGCGGGGCGACTCGTTTCCGCGACTCTGCCTGAGGCCTGACTGCGCCCCCTCAGACACAGGGCCGGGGAAGGGACGGGGGGCTGACAGTGCGGCTGCGTGTAGAGTCGGACCCGGGGCTGTGGCCCGCACCCTGCGGCCGACGGCGAGGCCGCCCCTCACCTGCAGTGCAGCGACCACCTGCTGTAAATTGGACCGACAGGAAGTCAGACAGTGTCTCTAGCAGCTGGTCCAGCAAGCCACACATCAGCCCCTGGAACAATCAGCCCAAGCGGCCAGGACTTGGTCGCTGACTGACAGCTTCCCCGATTCCTGCCGCTGTCTCCCACTCAGGACCAACCAGAGGAAGCCAAATATGACCGACGTTCGGTCCCCCAACCAAGCACCACTTCTAGTGGGCCGCGCCCCCCCGGCCCCCGCCTCCGTGGGCCTACCTGAGCCCCTCCGCCCTGGGTCACGTGGGGCTCGCCGCTCAGCACCTCTGAGTAGGAGCCACCGCTGTGCTCATTTGGGATCTTGGTTTCCTTTCTGGATGAGGATGCTCTTGGGAGGGGCGTTGGTATTCTCAGCTTTCTCTCTGGTTGTGGAAGCGCCGGCCTTCCTTTCAGCTGGACCCTCATTCTCACTTGGTCAACGTGCACTTACCAAACGACGCCCTGTCGCAGCTGTGCGCTAGTGGGTACAACCGGGGACAACAGCAAGCAACGTCCCCGCAGAGGACAAACTGCAAAGCCCCTCGGACAATGCACCTCTGCCTTGGTGCCTCTCCCAGCGCCTCGGTCCCCCTCACCCGGGAAGCTGCCCATATGGAGCCTTCCAGCCCATGAACACCGTGTGTTTCTCTGTTATTTAGGTCTTCTTTGATTTTTCTCAGCAATATCTTGTTTTCTCAGCAATATCTAGTTTTCGGTGTACAGGGTTTGCACATCTTTTGTCAGATGTATCCCTAAGTGTTCATATTTTTGTGTTATTGTGATTACTATGGGTATATTTCATCTGGTTGCTCACTGATAACATACAGAAATATACTGGACTTTTGGGTACTGTCGCATCCTGCAACCTGCTAAGCTCACTGAAACTTATAGATTTTCCAAGTCCTCTGAAGTGTCTGTAGGCAATTACCTGAAAGTGTTTAAACAGAAATGTTTCTCACTGCACCTGGTTTTCCCTCCCCGTGTGGAGCCCTCTGCAACTCCCAGCAAGTTCCAGCACTTGGAGAACCCCACATGAGGGAGGCCTGAGGCCTAGACTTTTGACAGCATCACTGTAAACGTAATGGTTTGCACAGCCCAGAGCAAAGCTCCACAGCATCGAAGGGATGCGAGTAGGAGGAGGTGATGGTGGGAGGGGGTAGGGAGAAACTGTTCACAGGCAGGTCAATTTTAGGAAAAGTTTAGGACAATTTATTTCAAACTACCCTGTCTCTCCCTCCTTGAAAAGTCTTCCTGTGTACCCAGGTGCGCCCCAGCTTGAGACCACCCTGCTGACGAAGCCCTTTTCGTGCTGGCACTGGTGGAGAGGGGGAGCAGAAGGTGGACAGGGCAGGTTGCCCCACTCACGCACCCTGACAATGTTGGGAGGCTAGGGGGCCGAGGGGAAGGGTAACGTTGAGGCTCTGTTCTGCCACCTAGGGGAGCAGACACCAGGAGGTGCTGTCTAAAGTTTATAGAACCAGAAATAGATACTTAGGTATATTATTTTTAAAAAGACCTAAATAGGAAACATGTTTAGTTCCAATATCAAAACTAGGGATAGATCGATAGGGAAATGAGCTAATCTCTTATTTTTCATGAGGGAGTCAGTAGATGCTGTCCTAACTTGAAAAAGGAGTTATTCACATCTATTTTTCAAAGCTATGTTGGTCATAACCTGAAGAACTGGAAGCAGAAGTGGTTAAAAATGGCTGCTTCTCAGGAGTGAGATAAGAGATCTCCAGTTTTCATTTTGTGACCTGTATTATTTTGATTTTCTTTGTCTGGGTGTATATTATTTTGATTTAAAAATATTCACTGAAGCCATAGCGAGGAGGGGGTGTTGAAAAGACACGGGGGCCAGCTGGAGCTCTGTGAGCAATGACGTGGCAGTGGGTTATCACCCAAAGAATGACATTCCCACGCCCATGTTAACGTAGATAAATGATTGAATAAGCAAGTAAACAAGGGAAAAGAGACAAACCTCCCACACAGAAGAATCCTGAGTAAGTGACGTAGATGTCGTGCCACACAACAGATACAAACAACACAACACGACATGCACACAACACCCATACGTGTACAATACAAAAACTACACACATGCAACAAAACATACACACAACACACATACACACACACGACATGATATACGTGCAACACAAGCACATGTACATACAACTCACACACACACAACACACAAACCACAACATACACACAACACACCCACACACAACATATGCACACATAGACACATACCATAGACACGTACAACACACACGCACAACACACAAAACATACAACACACGTGCAACACACAAAACATACAACACACGCACAACACATAAAACATACAACTCACAAACACACAAACCACAACATACACACAACACACCCACACACAACATGCACACACAGACACATACCATAGACATGTACCACACACGCGCACAACACACAAAACATACAACACACGCACAGCACACAAAACATACAACACACACGCACAACACACAAAACATACAACACACACGCACTACGCATACCACGTACAACATACATACACACAACCCATCCAACACACATAGTAACACAACATGCACAAAGACACGCATGACACACACACGTAGCCCTGTTCAGGGCCCACGAGCAAATTTAAATCTAAGAACAAACACACTGTATAAAATTCCATCGACCCTCCACCGCCCCCAGGAGGGAAGCACGACTCCCCCTAAGTGTGGGCCGCGCGGAGCGACTTCCTCCCGAGAGCACAGCGTGGACAGGGAAGGAGCCACTGGACAGTGAAGACACCTGACAGACACGGCCTCGGCCAGGTGGTCGAGGTCAACAGCAGCAGAAATGCGTCGTGTCGAGAGTACACGCCCCTGATAGGACGTGACGAGAAGGACACCTCCTCCGTGTCTTCCTTCTAGAAACACACCACCCCAGTTCAGCCACCAGACAAACCTCAGACGCTGCCCAGCAGAGGGACATTCTATAAACTCCCCGCTCCTCCAATCGTCAAGCCATCAAAACTACAGAAACACCGAGAAACCGTCACAGCCAAGAGGAGCCAAGGGGGACTCGAGTCTAAATGAAATGTGGTGCCCAGGGTCGCCTCCTGGGGCAGAAAAGGATTTCAGGTAAACACGGAGAAGATAAGAATAAAACACGCACTTTAATAATAATACATCAGTATTGGGACTTCCCTGGTGGTGCAGTGGTTAAGAATCCGCCTGCCAACGCGGGAGTCACGGGTTTGAGCCCTGGTCCGGGAAGATCCCACAGGCCGCGGAGCAACTAAGCCCGTGCGCCACAACTACTGAGCCTGCTCTCTAGAGCCCGCGAGCCACAACTACTGAGCCCACGCACCTAGAGCCCGTGCTCCGCAACAAGAGAAGCCACTTTAATGAGAAGCCCACGCACCGCAAAGAAGAGTGGCCCCCACTCGCCGCAACTAGAGAAAGCCCGCAGGCAGCAGTGAAGACCCAACGCAGACAGAAATAAATAAATTAAATTAATAATTTTTTTGAAAAAAGAAATACACCTGCAAACATACTGAGTAGAATGATAGCAAATTGAGCTCTAAAGAAGATTAATACATTACAACAGCGAGGGTCTCTCCTGGGACTGTAAGGACGGTGTAAGAGTATATTTAATAAAAGCTTAAAGAAGAAAAAATATCTTGATCGTCTTATGAAATACCCGACAGATCAAAGATTAAGAATAGGGCTTCCCTGGTGGCGCAATGGTTGAGAGTCCGCCTGCCGATGCAGGGGACACGGGTTCGTGCCCCGGTCCGGGAAGATCCCACGTGCCGCGGAGCGGCTGGGCCCGTGAGCCATGGCCGCTGAGCCTGCGCGTCTGGAGCCTGTGCTCCGCAACGGGAGAGCCCACAGCAGCGAGAGGCCCGCGTACCGCAAAAAAAAAAAAAAAAAAAAAAAAAAGAATAATCATCATTTTAGAAGCAAATAATTATTCAGTATGCATTCATGACAACACACAGACACCAAAAACAAGCTTGGTGAGCTGGGAAGGGGGTGGAGGCCCTCAGTTAATTAATTAATGTGTAAAAGACATTTAATAATGTTTGTTGGCTGCTCAACTCCTGAAGCCCTGCTCAGTGCCTGAATTCCCAACTTTTCATTCATAGGAACTTAAAATACTGGGTCTTACATCCTTAGCCTCCCTCCCAGCTGGGTAGGGGAAGAGCAGCTCTTCACTTCCTGGAGTAGCTGTGGTAGCGGCAGCCTCCGCTACCACAGTGTCTGGTGGGGCTCCAGTGCCTGGTGCCACCTGGCAACGGAACAAGCGTTTCTGTTTTGTCCAGCAGTTTCCTAACTGGGCCAGGTGTGCAGTCTGACTTGCTGTGCTGGCTGTGTAGCTGCCCTTTGTTCCTGCCATTTTTCATGGCTAGTCCTTGGGCCTCTCCAGCAATTCTGTGCACCCTCCAATATACCTTCAGAAAAATCCCTTTTCCACTGACATCAGCTGGAGCTGGTTTCCTTTACTTCAACTAAGAAGTCTTCCTGATGAAGGGACTCACCTGAAACCTACAGCAAGCATCCTCCTAACAGTGAAATGCTAGTGCATTTCCATGAAGTCAGTAACGAGCCAGGGCACCTGTGACCATTCTGGTCTGGAGGTCTGAGGCAATGCAGGAAGGCAGGAAGGAGAAATGAAAATCTGGCATGTGGGATCTTAGTTCCCCAACCAGGAATCGAACCCACACCCCTTGCATTGGAAGCACGGAGTCTCAACCACTGGACCACCAGGGAAGTCCTGAGAAATGAACATTTTAAGATGTCAAAAAGGAATATGCAAAACGGTCACTGTTGACCCCCCCACCCCGTCATCCCCACCCCATGTAAGTTCCATGAGGGCAGGAACTTCCATTGGTCTGTTGGGTTCACCAATGTATGATGAACACCTAGAACCAGGCCTGACTTTTGGCAGGTGTTCAGGTAATATTTGTTAATGAAACTAATGAATTAACAAAGAATAATAAAGTTGTTTACCTAGAAAGTTGAAGACAACTAATGGAGAGAGTCTTTGAACAAATAAGAATCAGTAAAATATGTGTAGTAAGGTTAGCACAGAAAAATCAACTACTTTCTTCCAGATTAGCAGTTTGAAAGTGGAAAACATTCATAAGAGCAACAAACAAAATATCTAAGAATAAACTTAATAAGAATTGTTCAAGATATGAAGAAAATTTTTTAATTTTGCAGGAAAATTTGAAAAGGCATTATTTATGATTTTAAAGATACAGCATGTCCTTAAAAGAAAAAGTTGATATGACAACCTCTGTCACTTTACTGTGCGCCCCACAAAGCTCTGAGCCTTGACATTTAAGGTGCCATCTGACTTCACAATAACCCAGTCAGGTGGGAGGATTACTGCTCTTTTAAAAAAAAAAAAATAAGAGGAGGGTACAGTTTACTGAAGTAAAGGGAATTTGGAGACGTAAAGGGACTCGACGGGAAGGAGCCACCTGCAGTCCACAGAGCAGGCGAAGGATTAGTGTGGGGAAGGTGTCAATGGCCCGATACATCCCAGCAAGCTACAGACACCCACCGGTAAGTGGACAGGAATGGGCACCTCACAAACAACAAACCCAAAAGGCCAGTGAACACGTGAGAAGATGCTCCAGCTCACACGGGGAGGGACTTCCAGCTGAGACAATGAAAGACCGTTTCTGTCTCAAGCTGTGACCACTGCCAGTCCTGGTGGGTTCTCCAGTCTGTGTTTCAGCGTCCCCACCCCAGGCCGCTCACCTCCACCCTCACGGCCCCGCACTGCCTTCGTCTCCTTCCTCTGGTCACCTGGTCATCCCTGCAAATGGCTTCAGGGCCCCGTCCCCTCTCCCAGCACAGCACCCACCTGCTTCCCGCGGCCCCCCACATACACACAGGGCACCACGCCTGCATCCAAGCAGCAAAGCAGAAGAGGGGATACACCATGCAAAGTGGTTTCGTTTTCAGCTCGTGACCGCTCACTCCAAGGGGCCCTGGGGGCACTGCTCCGTTCCCCAGGCCCCTGGGCCCCAAGTGTCTGTTCAGTCCTTGCCCCCCGGGGAGGAGGGGTTGGGGTGAGGCCACCCACCCTGCTCTGGATAGAGGATGCACTCGGGAGGACGCAGATCCCCATGGCCAGCAGACCAAAGTGTCCGTTCCCCAGGCCCAGGTGGGCTCTGGGGGGTGGAGGGGGGCCTGGGGGTGTCTAGGTCTGGCCAGCAGGGTCCCGGAAGGCAAGCAGGAGGCTGAAGTTACCGTCCGGAAGGGCAGCAAGCAGCCGTGACCCCACCGCCAGGGACCTCAGTTGAGAGGCCCAATGTCCCCAGAGTCCCAAGGGACAGTCAGTGTGAGTCCAGCCCAGGCATTGCCCCCTCTGCACTGACCCCTTAGGTCGGGGCTGTCACTGGGGAGAAGGGGCTGGAGGAGGTGTGATGGTGGCCCGGCCAGGGCCAGTGGAGGACATTCTGCATGACCCGGAAATGATTCTGAAAAGCCTCTGGGGGGCTCTCACAGGGACAAAGGAAGAGCTTTCCTGGGGACGGAATATGCACGTCATTTGTTCCCCTAGCGCCCTGCTGCTGCCGGTGGGGAGGTGGCCAGACGCAAACGTGCATGACCCTGACCGCAGGGGCCAGAACCTTTAGGGAGGGATTATCCTTCACCTTCTAGACTCGGGCGTCCTCGAGAAAATGCTATCCTGGGACGCAGAGCCAGGCCCCGATTGCACGGTTCTGTTTCCCGTCCTCTTCCAGTAAAGCATGGGCTTTTCCACGAGGTCCCAGTGATGTCTGGGCTGTGGCAGGCTGCTTTTCCGAGCGGCCGGTGTGACGAAACACTTAGAGCTGTAAACAGTGTGCTCTCGCTGTGTACTCCCACTGGGTCTGGTTTGTTCCAGCTCCCGTCCCCGGTGGTGCTGGAGAAACAGGATCCTTTCCAAGGAGAGGCTGCACTCTGATGAGAGCCTGCCCTTGCCTGAAATGTTCAAAACAGGGCGAGGCTCCAGAGCGGAGGAGGCGTGCTCCTGCGAGCCTGGACCACGGCTGGGGGGGCGCTGGGCGGGGCTGGTTTTTTGCCCCTTTTCCCTGAAGCCCTAGCTCAGCTGCTCCTCAGCTGGGAGGGGCGCCGCCGTGTGTAATGACGAGCACGGTGGCCAGGTCTGCGGCCCCGCCCGTGGGGAGAAGCTCATCTCAGGGCTCAGGCCCAGCAGGCACAACTCAGACCGTGAGCCCAGGTCCAGGAGCTCAGCCCCCAGCCCCCTCCCCGTGCCCACCTTCCCCGGCACACCAGGGGCCCAGGGAAAGGGACTAGGGGGACTGGGGGGGCCTCTAAGGGGCTGAGCTGATGCTCTCAAATGCCCTGAACCACTGGGCTGGGCGCAGCTGCAGGGTCAGGCCATCACGTGGATGCAAAATGCTGAGCCCTACCTTGGCGGGACAGGGCTGCCTGGGGTACTGCCCTTTGCCGGTGGTGAGGGGGACAAAAGCGCCCCCTGCCTGAGGTTTTACAAGGAGACTGAGGCCCGGAGAGGTCCACTGATGAGCTGGGATTTGAAAACAGGCCTTCCCGGCTCCAAGGCCTGGTCTCACCGCATGTTGTTATCCCTAAAAAGACAGGGTCTATGGGGGCAGTGGTACAGCTAAGGTGACCAGTCTGAAAAGCCCGGGGACCGCTGACTGGGGAAGTCCAGGATGCATCCGTCAGACCAGGGACTGAAGGGAGCTGAGTGGGTCTCAGAATAGCAGGCAGAACCCGGCCACCAGGCAGTGGCTCTGCCCCTAGTCGGAAGCCCCTGGCTGCACCCAGGGTGGCAGAGCTCTCACCCAGAGCACTGAGACATTGCCCCCAGAGCCCTGCCCTACTTAGCCAGGCCTGGTCCCTGGATCACAGGGAACAGTGGAGCTCTTTCTGGAATTCACCAGAGGTACCAGGTGGGGCTGCGCAGGGAAGGCCATGAGGCCATTGCTCAGCAGAAGACGCTGAGCCCAAGTTGCAGGGGACAGGGCTGACTCAGGTGACCGGGTTGGGCAGGGCATGCTATTTGCTGAGTCTGGAATACAGAGGAGCCACTGAGCGGGAGGGCCGTGGGCAGGGCGCTTCCCTTGGGGCTGCAGATGCTGGACGTGTCTCGGAGCACACATCCAAGTGCAGGCTGGACACGGACTCGGGGTCCACTAGGATACGGCAGGCTGGACGGGAGCACAGCTGCTGGACGCCACAGGTCCAGAGGGCACGTGTGTGGATGAGAGACCAGGACAGGGAAGGGGGGTGTGGATCTGAGCCAGGGGCCCAGGCACATGCAGGCAGAGGGAGGTGGGCCAGGTCCCCCAGCCGCGGGCACAGCTGGCCCAGAACTCTGGCAAGGGCCGCGTCCTTCAGCTCGAGGCCAGGCACTTGAAGCCACAGGTTAAGTTCTAGGCTTAGACCACTGGCAGAATCACCCCAGCCCCTGTGACTTTTCCACTTCACCCCTGGACGTGCCATCTGCCCACAGGGGATGGAGTCAACCTTGGAGGCTGCCCCGCCCTCCTGCCCGAGGCACCAGCACCCTTTAGCCCTGGGGAGCTGGCCCCTCCCTGGCCTCTGGGACAAGCTGCCAGGTTTGCCCCAAGGGCACACTCAGCTCTAAGCCACTCACTGCCTCTCTCTGGCCTTTGGAGAGATCGCTTTGGATGTCCCTCCTCCTGCTACATCCTTCCCTCCGGTGGGCACATCTCAGAGAGGTTTTCAGGTTTCCATACCTGAGTGGGATATGGAAGGGGAAACGCAGAGAGAAAGAGACACAGGTGTTCTTAGAGCCACCCCCCTTTTCCAATCTGGTAAGTGGATATAATCCTATGAATACACGCTTCACAGGGTTCTGGTGAGGACTGGAGAAAGGATACAGGTCCTTGCTAGGGACACAGTAAACATCTGTGATGGCAAGAGTGACAGGGCAGCAGCGGCAGTGGGTGCGGGGGAGTTCCCTGGTGGCCTAGTGGTTAAGATTCCGGGCTTTCAGTCCCTGGTCGGGGAACTGAGATTCTGAAAGCCATGCGGCGTGGCCATAAACAAATGAAGACTGATGGGGCTGTAACCCTGCCCTGAGCTGCTCCAGGCACCTGCCGGATCTGGGGCTCTCAGGTGCTGACTCTGAGGGTCTGGATGCTGCTGGGCTTAGAAAGACCAGTTCCCCTCCTCCCAGGATGTGCCGGTCTCGTGCACAGGCTGACGCCTTTGTGTGGCTACGGGCCTTAGATGCCTGATAAAGTACCTGATAGGTGTTTAATCAGAGCGAGATCTTATTATGCAGCCTCCTTTGTGTTTCAAACCTATAAGCTCAGTGACCTTGGAGGGGGAGGCTCGTGTCGAGGTCCTGGTCCTGACTCCCGAGTGCTGAGCGCTTCTCTGCGTGACAGTAGGGACCATTTTCCCACATCCTTGCACTGGGGCAGCCTCCGCTAGTGCCCTGGGCACCCGGCGGCTTTGCTCTCGGGTCCCCGAGGCCCGCATGCGCTCTCGCCTTTAGATGAAGCTGCCTTTCCCAGGCCGGGCATCGGGGAAGGACCGCCAGGCCAGGGGTGGGGGGAAGGCAGGAGCGAGCCAGAAACTGAAGGTGGCTGGAGCAAGCAGTTCCCTCTTCTGAGGGGTCTTCCCTGAACAGGGGGTTCCTCTCCCTCCTTTCATTTTATTTTAGTTTTTTGGCTGCACCGCGAGGCTTATGGCATCTTAGTTCCCCGACCAGGGGTGGAAATGCCCCCAGCAGTGGAAGCCCTTAGTCCTAACCACTGGACCACCAGGGAATTCCCACATGACTGATACTTTTTGATGATACTTAAGAAAAACCTTTTGTTTATTATTTATACTGAAGTTTAGCTGATGTACACTGTTATGTAAGTTTCAGGTGTACAATATAGTGATTCACAATTTTTAAAGGGTAGATGATACTTTTTGACGACTGAGTTTGCCCAGTGCTGTGTGATGGTTTGCCCAGCGCTGTGTGAGTTTGCCCAGCGCTGTGTGAGTTTGCCCAGCGCTGTGTGATGGTTTGCCCAGCGCTGTGTGATGGTTTGCCCAGCGCTGTGTGATGGTTGGCACTATTGGACGCTGCTGCTGCTAATGAAGATAACATAAAAAGCCAAATTGGGTGCCCCCCACCCCATCGGTTTAGGTGAGGACTGCTCAGGAGCCCGCTGTTCAGGGTCCCACCAGACAGCGGAGGACACTCGGACCACACCCCTCAGGTGAGCACCCTGTACCTTCCCATGGTTCAGGTGCAGGAGGAGTGTTGGGGAGCAGAGCCAGGAGA
Source organism: Lipotes vexillifer (assembly GCF_000442215.2). Taxonomy (NCBI): domain Eukaryota; kingdom Metazoa; phylum Chordata; class Mammalia; order Artiodactyla; family Lipotidae; genus Lipotes; species Lipotes vexillifer. The sequence goes on along the minus strand of NW_006778824.1, from coordinate 1,254,603 downwards.
CAAGGCAGCCAGTGCCCCGACGACTGTGACGTTTGGCCCCTGGACATCTTCTCAGGTCAGATTGGTCTCCGTGGAGACGGGGGTCCCGGTGCCCGGGGGGCGTTCCTCGCTCGCTCCTGTGCCCCTGGAGAGCATAGGGACCTTATAGGTCACAGGGTCACTCAGGCCCTGACACTGCAGCCCCGGCCTCACTCCCGCCAGCTGCCCAGACCAGCGGCTTCCAAACCCAGTGGCACAAACCCGTCGAGTGGCACATTCCCAGGGCCCACCCCAGACCTACTGATGCCTGGGGACAGGGCGTGGACTCAGCATCTGAAACAAGACTCCCGGTGACTCTGAAAGCTGCACTGAGATTTTGCACCACGGCTGTGTCTCACTCCTTCAAGCCTCAAGCCTAACTCTGTTCGTCCAGGTGAAGCTGTCTCCAGGGGCTTCTAGCCCTTGGCACGTCTCGGGGAAGACATGATGCGTGAGAAATACAGAGGTCACGGGAGCACTGAGGGGAAGCACTGATGGCCCTATAAGGACTCCCTGAGGACGTCCATCGCAGAGCATACCAGGAAGGATGCCCGTCCCGGGGCCTGGCACGAGGACACCAGCGGGCATATCCAGGCCAGGTCGTGGGGAAGGTGCCCGCAGGCACGGCCCCAGTGGTGAGGGGGCCTCATCCATCTCTCCCCGCCTCTTCCCCTTGTCCTATCCTCCTGGGCAGCCTCCCTGGGCCATGAGGACTCCTCCGCGCTTGAGGCACCAGAGTCACATCCATTGGATAACCAGCTTTTGATAACTAAGGTCTGTCCTCCTGACAAATTCATTAATATGCAGCATGAGGACTTTCTCGCTGAGCTCGCCCCTGAGGGATGGTTGTACAGGGGATGCTTTCTCCTCCTGGAGAAACCGTCTGGAGTTTCCATCCGCTGGCTCGCGGACACCCCCTGCTGTCCAAGACACAGAATCCTACAAGCGCCTGAGATGAGAAGCTGGTGCAGGAA
>NW_006778824.1:1250722-1253036 GCF_000442215.2 Lipotes vexillifer | reverse complement strand
AGGAATGCTGACAGCTGTTTTATTCATAATAGACCCACCCTTGAAAGAGCCCAGGTGGCCCTCAACAGGAGAGGAGAAACAAACCGTGGTAAATTCACACACCAGGTTACTATGCAGCAATAATCAGGAACAAACTGCTGATCCGTGCAGTCCTTTGGAAGCCTTACACCAAACGATTCCATTTAAGTGACATTCCAGGCTGAGCTAATCTACAGTGAATGATATCAGAGGACGGTGGCCTCTGGGAGTGTGGGCACCGCCGACAGGGAAGGGGCCCTGGGGGCGCTCTGGGGAGGTGGGCACGTTCTGTGTCCTGTTAGGGTTTGGGTGACAAAGATGCAGCCCATCGGCAAAACTCACCAAACGGTACACATAAGATCTGTGCCTTTCGCTGAATCTGAACTTTATCTCTCCTTCCCGAGAGAGAAGAAACGAACACTGAACTCCAGTGACTGATGAGCAGGTTGCAGTGTGGGGGTGATGGGCACCAAGGTCTGGAACTTACCCGGAGATGCATCAGCAGGCAGGTGAGCTGACGGGTGGGTGGAGGGCTGGCGACTGCTGCATATTAATCAAAGATCCCAGATGGTGGGTGTGTGCAGGCTCACGCACTTCTTTCAGCTTTCCTGTATGTTCGGAAATTTTCATAGTACAACGCCGGGGTGGAGGAAGAGTGAGGGAAAGTGCAGAATCCCTTCGAGTATCAAACTTGGCTCTAAAGGGAAAGGACAGAAGGTGCTGTGAGCACGTACAGCCGAGCTGAGCTTTCTGGGGACAGAGGAACAGGGTGTGCTGCCTGGAGAGGCCAGGAGGAGCCCGCACTAAGGAGGCGCTCTGGGGCCGGCGACCGCCTTAAAGAGCCCTTTCCCAGGAAGACTTGCCTTTTCCTGGAAACGTGGGCTTGCTTAGCCGTTGGCCTGACACACCTTCCTCCGCTTCAGCCACTGACCCAGGACACCTTCTGGAGGACCCATTATTTATGAGGCACCCAGCCTAGCTGAGGTCTGGCTTTGCAAAGGGCAGGATTCAAAAGTGGATAAAACCTAGACTCTGGAGCACCTGCGGTCGTGGGGGGAGGTGGGACGGGGGACATTGCAGCACCGTGGAGGGTTGGCCGGTGTTTACATGTAGCACATGGCATGCAGACACCGTGTGCACGGAGGGGCCTGCAGAGCCCCGGGAGCCGGCACGGAGGCTCCATCCAGGCATGGCCCAGCTGTGAGTGGACCCGGGCAGGGAGGCACAGGGTCAGGTGTGTCCTCGGCACACATAAGTGCACACAGGGTGGCGTGGCACACGTCAGGTGCTTCGTATACGTCTCAGTGAAGGGAGCAGGAGGCACGTGTCTGTGCAGAGGCAGTGCTCGTCTGCTCGAGACCTCTGCTCAGCTGCTGTACCTAATTGTCACAGGCAGGCGGCTTACACAGCAAACTTGACTTCTCACCGCCTGGAGGCTGGAGGTCCAGCTGGGCTCTGGCGGGAGCCGTCTCCCAGGCTGCAGACAGCTGGGCTTCTCACTGTGTCCTCACGCGGAGGAAGGAGAGATAGGAAGCCAGCTCTCTCGTGACTCTACCGCCCAACACTGTCACCCCCAGGAGGCTTCAACATGTGAATCTGGAGGACACAGTCAGCCCATAACTAGAGGCTAGAAGGGGAGGTTGGGACCAGTTTACTCATGTCTTCGTTTTTATGCCAATATTTCGGTGTTGCCCAGGTAACCACACGTAGCACCAGAAGCTGTGTGGTATATCTGAGTCTTTCCATGTAGACATCTGGTCCTCGTGACCCCATTTTACAGATGAGGAATCCAACACACAGTGGGGGTGAGTGTCTTGGTCACCAGGAGGAAGCGGCAGAGCTGGGACTAGAGTCGCTGGCCCTGCTCCTGGGTCTCTCATCACTGTGGTGACCTGCTGGGTTTAGGAGCCGGGGCGTGTGGAGCTGATGTTCCCTGGGGCCGTCAGAGAGGTGTTGGCAGGGGCAGGTCTGCACTGCTTAGCCGGCAAGGTGGTCGGCTGGGAGCTCATTGACCTCTGTGGACTCCTCTGGTTACCTGACTTCCAGAGTATGTATACATCTCCAAGAACCTGATCCAGAGGCAGTGCCTGCATTTCTAAGAAACTGAGTGCAATTAAATGCAGCTTCATTCATTTATTCACCTGCCCATCATCCCTCCATCCTTTCTTCCCTCCATCCCTCCTTCCAGCCATCTATCCATCCATCCACCCAAAGTTCCCCTAGGAAGTGCCATTAAGTGGAGTCATAAATGTGGGAGGAAAAGTGTTCCTCTTTTTTTTTTTTTTTTTTTTTTTTT
>NW_006778824.1:1249849-1250642 GCF_000442215.2 Lipotes vexillifer | reverse complement strand
ACAGTATGCGGGCCTCTCACTGCTGTGGGCTCTCCCATTGCGGAGCACAGGCTCCGGACGCGCAGGCTCAGCGGCCACGGCTCACGGGCCCAGCCGCTCCGCGGCATGTGGGATCTTCCCGGACTGGGGCACGAACCCGCGTCCCCTGCATCGGCAGGCGGACTCCCAACCACTGCGCCACCAGGGAAGCCCAAGTGTTCCTCTTTGAGTGAAGAACAAATTTAAAGGTCCTGAGGCTTTAAAACCTAGGAGGGTTTAAGGAAAAGAGACCTGTTTGTCATGGAGCAGAATGAGCAAGCAGGGCGCCGAGGAGTCCGGAGCGGCAGGAAGAGGTGAGATTGTGCAGGGCCTCCGAGGCCACGTGGAGCACTTTGGACTTAACCTGAGGAAAATGCGATGCTTACGATGCTTCCTAAAGGCTACCCTACGGTATGGGTGTGATCCGATTTGCACTTTTGGAAGATGCATATCTTCCATTAACATGGGCCACCGAGGAAATGGAGGAACAGGACGGCAGGTGTTTGTCGCCTCCTTGCACACGTTTGTCCTGCTAGAGATGGGCACTGTTCTAGGACCTGGGGACACTGCGCCAGCAGGACCGAAACAGCCTGTGCCCTCATGAAATTTACAGTCTTGTGGGGAGAAACACATAAAGACACATGCTCAGATGAACACATCACATCTCAGAGACTAGACTGCGTAACAGAGAAAGACACAGAGCAGTAAGGACGCAGGTGTGGATGGGGAGGGTGGCCGTTTCACCCGGGCTGTGGAGGGAAGGCTGTGTGAAGGG
>NW_006778824.1:1242413-1249718 GCF_000442215.2 Lipotes vexillifer | reverse complement strand
GAAGGCTGTGTGAAGGGCTGACATCTTCACAGAGATTTGAAGGAAGCGAAGGAGGGAGACAGCTGCCTTGGGGGAAAGGAGCAGCCAGTGCAGAGGTCCTGAGGGAGCCAGCGGGTGTGCTGGGTGGCCAGCCACACTCCAGGGGGACTTTGGAGGCCAGAGGGATGCCACTGGCCAGAGGCGTGGCGTGAGATGCCCACATTTTAGGGGCAAGGTTGGGAGTGGGCCAATCCACTCCTGTCCAGCGCACTTGGATTCAGCCATGGTCCATCTTGCTGGTTAGCACACTGCCAGGCACGTTGGCCTTTTAATCGTAACGCCACTGAAAGATTCCCACAGACCCACCACGTGGCTTCTTGGTCCAGCTGTTGTATCCCAGGACCAGGAGCCCAGGGCCCTGCGGGGACGGAGAGCCCGGGTGACCCCAGATCACAGAGCCCTCACCTCCCGGGCTGCATCAGCACCAGCGCCGGCTCCCCAGCCCAGCAGCCCTGCAGAGGTGCTTCCTGTCCCAGGCGCTGCTCTGTATGGCATGGTCCTCCTTGTCAAGACTCTGGCATTTAAGCTAATGGGTTTCAGCAAAGCAAATTCTTCATGACCACGAATCAGTGTTACGTGTTGCCAAGACTCTGGGCTGGATGCAGAAGAGCCATGGGTGTGGGGCTGGAGGCAGGTCACCCCTCTCTGGGCCTCAGCTGGACATCTGGAAAGTGAGGGCATGGGGCTCTTTCTACGCTTCCCTCCAGAAGGTTCCTGGTTTTCCACCGGCATTTTAAAAAATTGGCATATTGAATGTGATACGGAAAAGTCTGTAGATCATATCTGTACAGCTTAAAGAAGAATTATGAAATAAATACCCACGGGACCACCACCCAAGTCTAGAAGCAAACGCGGAAGCCCTCTGCAGTCGCCCTCCTGCAGCCCACAGCCCTTCCCCAAAGGCAGCCGCCATCCTGATCCAACAGCAAACATTTCCTCACTTTCCTTTACATTTTATCACCTTATATACTTTACCAATGTTTAATCGGGCTTAGTTTTGAATTTTGCACCGTGTGCTGTAAAAGGTGAAGGATTTATATGATCTGAAGAGAAACCAGAGTATACACAAGGTATTAGATAAAAGAAATCGTTTTTTCTTTCTTTTTAAATTGGCATACCTTATTATTATTATCCAGTACTATGATGTCTAGGACCCAGATACAGGTGTAGAATAGAAATTATGATTGTGGACATATGCTTGTCTTATTTCTCGTCTCACAGAAACTTTATCATTTTATTGTGATGGTCATTCCACTACGAAGATCTTTGACGTAGCTTTGATTTTCTTTCTTTTCTTTTCTTTTCCTTCCTTTCTTTCTCTTTCTCTCTCTCTTTCTTTCTTTCTTTTCTGTAGATACTCCTCACCAGCTTCAAAAATCCTTTTCTATTCCAAATTTGCTTAGATTTTAAAAATTATGAATCAATGTTGAATTTCATCCAATTACTTTTCCCGCGTTTATTTCCCCACTCACGTTTCCTAAGCTACTAATGTGAGTAAGATTGACCTATGACTTTCCTTCTCTCACTGTTCTCAGTAGGTTTTCCTACTGTCATCAAGCGAGTTGGAGTTGTTACCCCTTATTCTGTTATCCGGAAGAGTTTGTATAAGATTTTATCTTTTGTTCCTTACACATTTGGTGGAAACGGCCAATAAAGCCATCTGTGCTTAGAGTTTTATTTGGGGGAAGATTTTTTTCACTACTGATTCAGCGTTTTCAAGAATCCATTTTTTTCTGAGTTAATTTTGCTACCTTTCCAGGAATTTATACATTTCATTTCTAATTTTCAAATTCATTGGCATAAAATTTACATAGTTTTCTCTTTTTTTTAATAGCTGAAGCATTTAAATAAATTTGTCAGGGGCTAATTAAATATCTGGGTATTTCAAAGACCCACTTTTGGCTTAGCTTACCCTCTCTGTTGGATATTTCCCCCCTATTTCATTAAGTTTTGCTTTGTATTTATTAGGGCCTCCTTATATTTCCTTGTGGTTTGGTTTGTTATTTTTCTAAGTTCCTGAGATAAATGCTTTAGTTCCTTACTTTTCAGCTGTTTTCCCCTGTTATATACATTCAGGCATAAAAAAAAAAGCTAAGTATAGCTTTCGCTGCATCCCACAAGTTTGATATTTAGTATTTTCATCATTGCTTATTTAAAAGCATTTTCTAATTTTTATCATGATTTATCCTTTGACCACAATAAGTTATTTAGAAATGTGTTTATTAATTTCCAAACATATGGCTATTTTCTGGTTATCTTTTTATTATCGATTGCTAGCTTAATTGCATTATGATCAGAGAATATACTCTGTATGATTTTAATTCTTTAAACATTTTTGACACTTGCCTAGAATATGTTTGATATTTATAAAAGTTCTGTTTGGGCTTGAAAATATTGCGTGTTTTAGAATACAGTCTTCTATATAGGTCTATTAGATCGAGTTTGTTAACAAAGTTGTTCAAATCTTTACATGCTTATGGTTTAATTTTCTATTTATTCTAATAATCATTGAGGCAGGAGTGCTAATTTCTTCTGCTCTGATAACGGATTGGTTTTTTTTTTGACCTCACCGTAGGGTACGTGGAAATTTTAGTCCCCCGACCAGGGATCGAACCTGCTCCCCCGGCAGTGGAAGCATGGAGTCTTAACCACTGGACCGCCAGGGAAGTCCCTGGATTTTTCTATTTTACCTTATATGTCTGCCAAGTTTTGTTTTATATACATTAGAGCTATGCTATTATATGCACACACATTTAAAATTCGTATAACTTCCTGATGAATCTAACACTTTATTATAAGTGACTATCTTTATTTCTAGTAATTCATTTTGCCATAAAGTCTATTTTATCATATATTAATAAAGCTACACTGGCTTTGGGGGTTAGGGTGGTATTTGTGTGGTGTTATTTTTCCTTATCTATTCACTTTCAAGCTCTCTCCATTCTTAAGTTTTAGGATGTGTCTTTGCTCCTAAATAGTTTTCCATATTCTAGGTTCAGTCATTGCTCTCCTGTGATGTCCTCCCCTGATCTACAGCAAGGCTGCTGTCAACAGATTCTGATTTTTTCCTTCATTTGGGAATATTTTATTTCACTTTCTGTCTTAGTCTGTTCAGGACTGTAACAGAATACCATAGACTGGGTGGCTTATAAACAACAGAAATTTATTTCTCACAGTTCTGGAGCCTGGAAGTCTGAGATCAAGGTGCCAGCAGACTTAGGGTGTGGTAAGAGCCTCCTTCCTGGTTCACAGACTGCTGTCTTCTCCCTGAGTCCTCATGGGAGAGGGGGCAAGAGAGCTCTCTGGGGTCTCTGTTATAAGGGCACTGATCCCATTCACAGGGCCGCACCTCAGGACCTCATCACCTCACAAAGGTTCCCGCTCCAAATACCCTCACGCTGAGGATTAGGTTTCAACATATGAATTTGGGATTCACAAACAGTCACATTCATTCAGCCTATAGCACTTTCATTCTCTGCACATAGAATCTTGACAGTTTTCTTTGAGCATTTAAAAATCATTGTTCCACTGCCTTCTGTCCTCCATGTTTTCTGCATTAATTCAGATTATTTCCCTACATGTAATGAGTCATTTTCCCCTGGCTGCTTTCAGGATTTTTTTCCATCTTAGTTACCAAATTTGGCAAGTTTTCTGCCATTATTTCTTCAAATATTTTTTCTTAACCACAGTTTCTTCTTTTTCCAGAACTTCAATAACACAAATGTTAGATCTTTTGATATCGTCCTACTGCTTCCTGCGTCTCTGTTCATTTGTTTTTCAATCTTTTCCCTCCTCTGTCGTATCAGCTGGATCATTTCTCTTCAGGTTCACTGCCTCTTTCCTCTGTCATCTTTATTTTACTACTGAATCCATCTAGTGAGGTTTTTATTTTGGTTATTATATTTTTTAGTTCTAAAATTTCCATTTGAGGGAGTTCCCTGGTGGCCTACTGGTTAGGATTTCAGGCTTTCACTGCCAGGTCCCGGGTTCAATCCCTGGTCAGGGAACTGAGATCCTGCCAGCCGTGTGGCAGGGCCAAAAAATAATAATAATAAAATAAAATTTCCATTTGATTCTTCTTTGTATTTTCTATTTCTCTGCTAAGATTTTCTCTCTTTCCATTTCTTCAAGAGTGTTTACTCTTATTCATTGGAGCGTCTCTGTAATCCTTGCCTTGTCACATAACGGTTTTTGTCAGGTAATCCCAACACCTCTGTCATCTCGGCACTGTTATCGTTGACTGCTCTCTCTCCACATTCCAGCTGAGATTTGATCCCTTGTTTGCTGGGTAATTTGGGATTGTGCCCTGGACATATTGAATATTATGTTATGAGACTCTGGTACTGTTTAGGTTCTATGGCGATTGTTGATATATTTCATTTTATCAGGCATTTGACGCAGGTGAGTTCAGACTGAAAGCTCCATTCAACCGTTGCAGGGCTGTTTGGCTCTGTCCCTTGTGTGCACCACCCAGTGGGATCCGGTCTAGCCCATGATGCACCCTCTAAGTCTGTGGTGTGCTGTTTGGGGCCAGCGATCCCAGGCATTCACAACAACTTTCTTAAGTCAATTTTCTTAGCTCCTCCCTTTCTACAGCCTCCCCAGAGCTCCCCGGCTTCCTAGAGCATCTCCTTTTGGTTATTTTGCCCAAAAGCTAGAACGTATTTACGCTGCTTTGTCTGCATACTTCTGTCTTCTGCACCTGCATCTTGGGCCACGTGGGAGGCGGAGGAAGACAAAAAGCATCTGCGATTTGCTCAGCCCTCTTGGGAGCAGAGACCCCCAGCTAGAGAGGGAGCTGCTCCCCCAGAGTCCTAGGCTCCTGGATCCCCTGGCGCTCCTGCCCCCGCCATTGGATTACGAGGGGCAGGGGCAAAAGAGAATGAAAAAAGGAAAAATTGGAGCGGGCAATGTACCCCACTCCCTCTAAGCTCCGGGAGAGCCCTTTCTTCATCCTGGAGCCAGAACTCAGGCTTCTCCTGGAATGAGCTCCATCTGTGCTGTGCCCACTTGCAGGTTTGGGGATGAATTTACGCCATATGGGGAAATCTGAGAAGAAAAAAACATGGTAAACTTGCACACAGTATTATAGGCACAGGGCTTGTGCAAGCACTGTGAATTGGGATGATGGCACTTGGGAGTATTTGGATAACTCTAAGTGCCCTGAGCCCCCAGGCCCTATTGCATCTCCCATAACCTTATGGTTTTGTGTTTGTCTGTTTGTTTTTGTTTTTGGCCACATGGCATGTGGGATCCTTGTTCCCGACCAGGGATCGAACCCACACCCCCTGCATTGGAAGCGTAGGGTCTCAACCACTGGACAGCCAGGGAAGTCCCTCCGTAACCTTATGGTCTGAAGAGATTGGTCCCACTTGGTGTGAAGGCTCACTGTGACCTCACAGGAGGCAGGCACAGGTAGGTGATGGCAATGCATCCCTGATACCTTCTCCTGATTCTAGGCTGTAAGTACAGTAAGATACCTACCTGCCAGGGACCAATTACAAAGTCTAACCTGATGGGAATGTAAGTTGGTGCAGCCACTATGGAAAACAGTATGGAGGTTCCTCGAAAAACTAAAATTGAGTTGCCATATATTTCAGCAATCCCACTCCTGGGCATGTATTCGGACAAAACTATAGTTCAAAAAGATACCTGCACCCCTATGTTCATAGCTGCACTATTCAATAGCCAAGACATGGAAGCAACCTAAATGCCATTGGCATATGAATGGATGGAGAAGATGTGAGATAGATATGGATATATCTCGACAATGGAATACTACTCAGCCATGAAAATGAATGAAATAATGCCATTTGCAGCAGCATGGATGGACCTAGAGCTGATGATACTAAGTGAAGTAAGTCAGACAGAGAAAGACAAATATATGGTATCACTTATATGTGGAGTCTAAAATATTACACAAATGAATTTATTTATGAAACAGAAAGACTCACAGACATAGAGAACAGACTTGTGGTTGCGGGGTGGGGGGAGGGGTAGCATGGGAGTTTGGGGTCAGCAGATGCAAACTATTTTATATGTATATACGTAACTGAATCGCTTTGCTGTGCACCAGAAACTAACACAACATTGTCAATCAGCTATACTTCAATAAAATAAATTTTAAAACCAAAAACAAAGTCAAACCTGAGAAGAGTAGATTTGCACATCAAAGGAATTGCAGAATTTGCTAATTTATTTTGGCAAAATAGGGGGGAATATGTGTGGCAGTGTGTTCTAAGGGGACTAGATCATGGCAGGAGCAATATAACTTTTAAAAAAACTTTTATTATTTATTTTTAAGACTTTGAAAAATGTATCCTCTTAATCTTTTTTTTTTTGCGGTACGCGGGCCTCTCACCGTTGTGGCCTCTCCCGTTGCGGAGCACAGGCTCCGGGCGCGCAGGCTCAGCGGCCATGGCTCACGGGCCCAGCCGCTCCGCGGCATGTGGGATCTTCCCGGACCAGGGCACGAACCCATGTCCCCTGCATCAGCAGGCGGACCCTCAACCACTGTGCCACCAGGGAAGCCCCTCTTAATCATTTTAAAAAATATTTATTTATTTGGCTGTGTCAGGTCTTCGTTGTGGCACGCAGAATCTTTCGTTGGGGCACATGGGCTCTGTAGTTGTGGCGTGCGGGCTCCAGAGCGCAGGCTCAGTAGTTGCGCCGTCCAGGCTTAGTTGCCCCAGAGCATGTGGGATCTTGGTTCTCCAGTCAGGGATCAAACCCGTGTCCCCTGCATTGGAAGGAAGATTCTTAACCATTGGACTACCAGGGAAGTCCTATTTCTTTAAATTTTTATTGGAGTATAGTTGACTTACAATATTGTGTTAGTTTCAGGTGTACATCAAAGTGAATCAGTTATACATATATATATAAACTTTTAAATTTGACAGTTTTAGACTTACTGAGAATTGCAAGAATACAAAGAACTACAAAGAATACTTTGATATTTACAAAGAATTACTGTATACCCTTCACCTAGATTACCCAAATATTAATATTTTATCACATTTGCTTTATCTCTTTCTCCATGTACGCGTATGTGTGTGCGTATATATATATATTTTTCTGAACAATTTGAGAGTAAGTTGTAAGCATGAAACCTCCCCCCACCACCCCAAATACTTTAGTGTGTATTTCCTAAAAGCAAAGACATGCTCTTACATAACCTCAGTAGATCAAAGGCAGGAAATTAACATGGAAATGTTACTTGCTCATCAAATTTCCCCTCAGTCCTAACAATGCTTCTTCTAGGGAAAG
>NW_006778824.1:1216492-1242403 GCF_000442215.2 Lipotes vexillifer | reverse complement strand
GAAAGAAAGCCCTGGGTCCTGAGATCTTCCGTCTCCCTTGTTTGGAATAGTTCCTCAGCTTTGTTTTCCATGGTAGTTTTATTGCAGGATAACAGTTATTTTTGCAGAAGTGTCCCTCAGTTTGGGCTCCTCAGACGTTTGCTCACGATTAGATTCAGGTGTGAATCTGGGCAAGCATACTGCAGAAATGAAATTGTGTTTTTCTCAGTTCTCATCGTTTGAGGCACTTGATTTTGATTTGTTCCATTGCAGACGTTAACTTTCATTTTTAGGTTCGATTGGAGTCTGCCTGGTTTCTCCACTGTAGATACACTATTTCCCCTTTGTGATTACCAAGTATCCTGGGAAGAGATACGTTGAGACTACTTATCTATCCTACAAATGCTGTTTATCATCAGACTTTCAGCTACTAGTCCTTTTTAAAATGTGTTTGTTAAATTGGTCTTAATTTTTCAACATGGGTTTGCCTATCCATGAGTAAATAGAGAGCCTGGATCCACTGGGCTAGCTGGAGCAATCTGAATGGGTGTTAAGTGTCCTGTCCTTTGGTTAAGCGAAACCCGAGCTCAGTGTGGAATGAAATTGAGGTGCAAGCAATTCCTTTATGTGCTGGAAAGAATCTAAAGCCTTAGGGAGCCGGGCATGTCCGATGGATTTATCACGTGCATTAAGACAGACATTGGTGGGGCAAGGGCCTGATTCCTGGGTAAGCAGTGCAGTTAGTGGCTGTTTCCTGTGGGTCAGGGATAAAGGGGCTGCCATGAATGGGCTTCCTGATTCCAGGGGAGGGAGTCTGTGTCCTGTAGTGCCAAGGTACAGCAACAGCTCTTCACTGCCAAGGGCAGAGTGGGTACAGTTACGTCAGCCGGCAGAAGAGCTGGGTGGTCATTAGAATGGCTTGACCCACAGGAATTTTGGGTGGCAGTGAACTATCATGTAGTTCCCAGGACTGAAATTGATAGGAAACCCAGGAAGGGCTGATTTGTTACATTTGACTGAAGCAACAAACTGGAATTTTAATGAACACAGCCAGCTGGTGAGTCACTGTGCTAGAAGTCACAGCCACCAGCTCAGTGGTCTGACCTGAATCAGTTCGCAGTCCCAGAGTCCTTTTAATTAAGGAAAAGATGGGTGTTCGTGGGGACAGATCCTGTGCTGGCGCCATAGGTATTAAAACAACAATAGCAACTATTTTTCTCCTAGCCTTTCCGAAAAGGACCTGCAGCCACATTCCCCACATGGTGCCCTGGGGAGAGAAAAATATTCAGACCTTCAGGGGATCACCAGACATTTACTCTGAGCCAACACTGATCCTCAGGAGAGAGACCCCACCAGAAACCAGCCCTGCTGGCATCTTGATCTCGGACTTGCAGCCTCCAGAACTGTGAGAAAATAACTTTCTATTGTCTAACCCACCCACCCCCCGTCTGTGGGGTTTTGCTCTGGCAGCCCCAGTAGACTAACATGAGCTTGCTCTCAAGCTCACCCGAGACACCCAGGGAAGCTGCAGGAGCGGGGAGCTTCTCCTGGAGGCACCCTTTCCAGGTCCCTCCGCTTGCATCTCTGATTTTATGGGGCGTTCCCTAAAACGAGTTGACTGACCAATAAAAAATAGAGCCCGCTGCAGTCACGCTAAGTTGGCACTGGCTGGAAAAGGACTGATGGCATCCCAGCCCTACTGGACTGGCCCAAGTGGCCAGTGGGCCACTTTTGAGCAATAGATTTGGTTATGTTATCCGCTTTACCTGGAAGGAGAGTTGACGGAGATATTTGTCTACGCTGATGATCAGGGACTGAGAAGGAATGGATTTGGAGGGTTAGGGTTAAGGAGATCTGGGGAGAAAGTAAGGGCATGGACAGACCTTTTGGAGTGGGGCCAGATGTGAGAATATTTGCGTTCCACATGCATCTCACCAGATGTCCCTGTTGTGTAGGATGTGCTGGACAGCCAGGTGGAGATGTGGCCCATTCTGCAGATGTTGGCCGCTGCCTTGTCCAGCCATCCCAGTCTTTGCACAAAATGTCCACGAAGGAAGTGCCAATGGCGGCATGGCTGCAGACAGTCTGTGGATTAACAACACAGGTCTCTCCCCACCGAGGCCCATCTGGCTGCCGTCCAGCGCTCAGTCTCTCAGCAGCTGAGACCAACACGGAGTGGTGATGTGGCATCACATCCTGGGCTCCCAGCAGCCACCCTGCAGCCAGTCCATCCCATCCAACCTCACTGAGGACATGCTTATCCTGGGCGTGGTTTTCCTTCCCATCTGGATCCTTCCAGAGTGCCCGCTTCACTTTCACACTAACCTATCCACGATCGCCTCTGACCAAGGAACCAAGGGAGAGCCTCAAGGCCTGACACCCATGGGGCCTCTGAGTCTTCCCCGTGTCTCTCATCCAGAAGGGCCGAGAGGAGGAACGGCCCACGTAAGGTGCCCAGGGTGCCAGCTGGGAGAACAAACCTTGAAGGCTGGGTTTCTGCGCTCTCAGATGTGTTCTCAGCCAGCAATCAATAAACAGCACTGGCTTTCCTGTGGCCGGAAAGCATGGGTCCAGGGCCAAGTGGGCGAGGCCCCTGTCACTGTCACACTGAAGGGTCCCCACTTGCTCTCTGTGCTCAGAACTCTCGGATCTACTGGCTTATTAAGTCTTGGTATCTGGGAAGGAATGTATTCCACGGGGTAAGCTTTGGCCTGTACACAGGTTTTCCTAAACAGTATCTGCCCTTCCTTTCTGCCACATGTGTAACTGTACCTCCTCCATCGACTCTAAGAAGTGGGAGTGGGCAATCCCTCCCACTCTACAGATGAGCACCCAGACCCCCGGACGATGCAGCAGCGGTGGCGCTGGGATCCTGGCGCCAGCAGGCCCCAGAGGCGCGTCTTAACCATGGATCTGTGGATCTGAATCCAGAGCAAGGACTAACTTGCTCCACGCAAGTCTCCCCAAAGCGCTTCTCTCTCATCAGGGCGGCGAAAGGCAGCGTTTGGAGATGGGAAGCCAAGAGTTAATGGTTAAAACACACACGTGCAACAATCCCGTGCTTCCTCACGGCTGCTAATCTCCGACATGAAGTGTGGGTGAGTAATTCTCACCGGGATGGTAACCGGTGGTCAGGCGCTCTGCCGTGCGCGCTGCACGGAGGCCGGCCTCTCCCGCCGCTCCGCCCCGCCCCGCGCCCTCCGGTCGCAGCCGGGTTATTTTCGGCAACACGGTTTTCTGATTTTAATAGACCGCAAACCTGCTCCTTAAAAGAATCGGACGGGCAGAAAAGGAGACGAGGAGGTGGGGTGGGGTGTCTCGGAGCCGCGCGCGGGGGCGGGGAGGGGCGGGCGGGGAGGGCCGGGGTTTGGGGCGCCCCCACCCGCGGTGACGCGCGCCCCCCGCCCTCCGCAGCGCCACTGCAATGGCTGAGCCGGGCCGTCGGACGCCGCTGCCCGGAGCCCCTGAGCCGCTCGCTCGCGGGGAGCCTCGGTGAGCAGCCGCGGCCGGGCCAGGCCTCCGCGCTGCGCCCGGGCCTGGCACCGTGCGTCCTGGGCCGGCGCGCCCTGCGCGGCAGGGTTGGCCGGAGATGGCCCGGGAGTGGACCGCGGGTGCCCGGGAGAGGCCCGGGAGTGGCCCGTAGGTGGCTGTAAGGTGGCTCGGGGTTGGTCGGGGATGGCCCGGAGGTGGCCTTGAGCTGACCCGGAGATGGTCGGGGGTGGCCCGAAGGTGGAGGGGTGACATCCCGCAAGCCGGGGCCCCGCGCCCCCAAGGCGCCCTTGCTGGGGGCGGGAGTCCTCTCTGCCCCTCCAGGCGCCCCCGAGGGCCATAGGCCACCCCTCTGCATTGCGCTGCTTTCCCGGGACCCCGCGGGGCGCGGCGGCAGGCGCACAGGCCCTGGCTGGGCGCGCAGGTATTTGCCGGGGGCGGGGCGCGACTCCGGCATTTACGCGTCGCCGACCGAGCCTCCCTCAGGAAGGCGCGGCCCTTGCGATTCTTTTTCTTTCTTTCTTTTTTTTTTTTTTGGTGTCTAGTTTTTAATCTCACGTGTTTGCGTTTCCGGGGGATGGTGGCGTAGCTGTCGGATGCTCACAGAATCGAACGCCACAGGATAAAGGGTTTAATTGGGTGTCAGGAGTCAGAGAGGAGGCACCAGCCTCCACAGTTTTCCTGGAAAAACCTGCCCCTCCCTTTGACCTTGCATCTTGGGAGAGGCGGATCCGATTCTCAGCAGTTCCCTCCCGCTCGGCCTCTTAGGTTTTGATTCATTATCCTCGTTCTGCAGCGACAGAATGCGGTAAAGCTTCTCTGTTGCACTTCTCTGCAAATGCAAGGAACGGACCTGCGGGTCGAGGCGCTGGCTTGCAGGAGAACAGCGGGAAACTGCCTCTCGGCCTCGGCTGCCACGCGGGGAGCCGGGCGCTGTCAGGGGCTGGGAGGACCTGCTGCCCACCCGGCCCGGAGGCTCCCCTGCCCTGGGGAGGGTGGAGGGAAAAGGTACCGGGCAGGCCGTCTGCCAGGGTCCAGGGCGCTTCTAGCCCTTCGCACTTTTCTGAGAGCTGATTTGTGCCCGTGAACTAAGACTCCATCTGGCAACTACCTGCAATAGTTTCTCCCCACATTCACGGCAGACGGATCCTTGCCTACCTTCTCATAAACTTCCGTATTAAGGAGCGAAGTTCCTCCTTTAACGTGTTTCCAGGACACGTGACCAGAACGCTGCCAGGCCTTCAGAAGGGCAGCGGATGGCACTACCATGAGCAAGCCCCGGGGTCTGAGGCTTTGACACCACAAGTTTGCATTCATGATGTCCGCGCAATCTAGGCGACTGTGAACATGGCATACGATAAATAAACTGTTACAAGAAAGAAAAAGATGAGACAGAGGAGGGTCATAATTGAAATGTCACCCATTCCATAGCACCTGCTATATGCCAGGCACTGTTCTGGTTTCTCTACCTGTGCTCAGGTATGTAGCTATCACCCTGCAGGAAGCCTAGGAGAGGCCCGAGGACAGAGGTGGGACTTCAGGGAACCAGGCTCGGAGCACATCCTCCAGGAGCCTGCAAGGGAGGAAGTGAAGGTCTCACAGTGAATCACTCAGAAGTGAGGAGCCTGAGACCCGGGGAGGGGAAGGTCCTCGTCCAAAGTCACAGACAAGCGTTATCCAGGCCCCAGCGGAGGTCCCTTAAGTCCCCTGACTATGCCCCGTGTCTCTTAGGCATAGTCAGGGGTCTTAAGGGACCTCCGCTGGGGCCTGGATCCCGCACCAGGCCTGCGTCCTCAGCTCTGCCCTGCCCGACCCTGGGGTCTGACAATCCCATCTCCCAGCAGAGCTGCCTGGCCTCCACACTCACCCTGCTCCCGGGCAGGGCCCAATGCCTGGACCCTTCCTATCAGGGGTCGGTGGGCTGTGAGCCGTACCCCCAGCGACCCTGCTGTGCCATAGTCTAGTGCAAAGTTGTGAGGCCTTGTCCTTCGCACCCAGCCAGGATCTCCTGCTGAGGGTGACCTGCCTGCGGCTGACCTCAGTGAAAGGGTCAAGCCTCCCAGCCGATTTGCGCCTGGAATAGACCTCTTAAGTCAGCGTCACGTCTGTGCACTCCAGGTAAGCAGCCTTGGGACCCCCGCTCCCTCCCTGGTGCTGGGCTGTCAGGCTGGCTAGGTCCCCTGCAGCAGCATCCAGCAAAGATCCTGCAGACGGGGGTGGGGGGGGCCCTTCCTTGCTGGCCTCTTCTGTGACTCTACCTCTAGCCTGTGACTCAGATGAGCACTGGGTCAACTCAGCTCTGGCAGATCTCTGGGGTGCCTCTGTCACCACCCCAAAGGGCTTGGACCCTCTGTGCAAGTCTCACCATGTGTGAGGGACTCCCCCTCCCAAGTCTTCACCAGTACACTAGGTAAGCACTTGGGCCCCTTTACCTCTGACTTTTGCCTTTTTTTTTCCTGATTATAAAGGAAATTCTAAAATTATAGAGAAGTGCAATCAAGACAATCAGTACTACCCCTAATTAACACCTGCATAGGTAACTCCTACACATGGTTAGGTGCTGCTGTAGACTGAATTATGTCCCCCAAATTCATTTGTGAAGCCTTGACCCCCAATGTGATGGCACTTGGAGGTGGGATCTTTAGAGGTAATTAGGGTTGGATGAGGTCCTGAGGGTGGCGCCCCCAGAATGGGATTAGTGCCCTTATAAGAGACATCAGAGAGCTTGCTCTGTCTCTGTCTCCCTCTGCCATGTAGGGATTCTGAGATGCATCCACATTGAGTCGTTCACCCCTTCTCTGAGGAGCCTTCCATGATGTACGTGTTACAGATATTTTTTTAATTTTTATTTATTTATTTTGGCCGTGCCATGTGGCATGTAGGATCTTATTTCCCCGACCAGGGATCAAACCTGCACCCCCTGCATTGGAAGCGTGGAGTCTTAACCACTGGACCACCAGCGAAGTCCCCAAATGCTTTTTTAAAGTTTTAGAAGCGACTAATTTTAGACTTACAGAAAAGTTACAAAAATAGCACCGAGTTCTGTAGGTTCCCCTGGTGTTAACGTCTTCTGTGACATCTTCCTGTAGATCATGGTCAGAACCAGGACATTAATTAGCACCTCTACACTATTCACCGGACGACCAGCCTTCCTCTTACCAGTTCCCCACTGATGCCCTTTTTCTGTCCCACCAGGATCCCAGCTGTTCTGCTTCCTTGGTCTCTTCCAGTAGGTGACCCTTCCTTAGTCTTTCCTTGTCTTTTATGACATTGATACTTGTAGAAACTATGTACTGACGAGTTGTTTTATAAAATGCCGCTCAAATTGACTTTATCTGCTCTTTTCTCGTGCTGGGAACGAGGTGATACATTTTTGGCCAGCCCCCCCCGCCCCCCCACCAGTGCCCATGTGCCTGTCTTCACAAACTGCGTCAGGAAGTCGCCGTGTCCACACGGCTCGTTGACAGTGATGTAGGGCTGCCTCGATGCTTTCTCCGTGTGAAGTGGCCATCCTTCCTTTCCCTGAATCCTCACTCACCAGTGCCGGTGTCTCGCACATCTTGCATCTGCGTTATTACCGTGGCGTTTGCTGTCAGGCCTCCCTTGTCCTTTCCTTTTTCATTGCCAGTTGGAATTCTCCTGGAAGGGAAAGCCGTGTCCTCTCTTCATCCATTTAGTTGATTATTTGTTCCTATCTGTAGGGACACATGAATGATGGCTTTGCTCCATGGGTTAGAATCCAGTGGTAACAATATTTTGTCCAGCAGATGGTTCCAGTGCTGGCTTCAGGGACAACCTCAGGCGGTTGCTGGACTCTCTCAACAAGCCCATCTTTTCTTTCTCTTAAAATATTTTTTTTCTCATTGTCTTACTTTCTGGAACTACAAGATATTCCAGGCTTGGCTGGTTCCAAAAGTCCTTGGTTTGTGGTTTCTTTCACTGAGTTTTTGTTTGTTTGTTTGTTTTTTAATGTTTTCCATCATTTCCTGGCTTCTGTGTTGGTTTTAAACATCTGATGCTCGTCTCATTCTTTTGACTCTGTTCTTTTTGCCTGGAGGCCTGGAGGATTTTATCTTTATCTTTGGAATCTTATAGTTTTACTAGGAATGTTTCAGAGTTGATTGGCCTGGGTTTGTTTTTCTAGGTACCCAGTGGGCCTTCTGAGATGTGCAGATTCAGGTCTTTTTCTGTATATGGAAAGTTTCCATGGATTATAGCTTTAAATATTAGCTTTGTTTGTGCCATTGCTTTGTTTTTCTTCTTTAGAGATCCTGAAGATATGAATACTATCCCTCCTCTGCGTATCTTCCCTTCTTTCTCTGTGACTCTTTACTGTTTCTTTATGTCACTCCCTTCCCTTGGTGTCTCCTGGCCTGGTCTTCAATCTTCGATGCTCCTCACTAGATTTTCATTTACGTTTATTCCTCCTTGGGCGCCTTACGCCCTGTTTCTCATGTATGAGATGATTTTGGCTTCTCCTCCTGCTGTGCATTTGATCAACTGTCTTTTCACTTTTCCCCATTTTGGTTCACTTTAGTGTTCGAGTTTCTAATTCAGGGTGGTCTTACACCCCTCAGACGGCTGTTTGCAGACGCTTAATTCTGTGTGGATTTAGTTTTCTTCTGCTTCAGTTTGCTTTTAAAATGGGGGAATTTGTACCAATTCCTTTTTTTTTGTTTTTTTTTTTGCGGTACGCGGGCCTCTCACTGTTGCGGCCTCTCCCGTTGAGGAGCACAGGCTCCGGACGCGCAGGCTCGGCGGCCATGGCTCACGGGCCCAGCCGCTCCGCGGCACGTGGGATCCTCCCGGACCGGGGCGCGAACCCGCGTCCCCTGCATCGGCAGGCGGACGCTCAACCACTGTGCCACCAGGGAAGCCCTGTCTTCATTTCTTATGGAAATTCCTAGGGGTGAAGCTGCTAGGTCACAGAGTAGGTGTGTGTCTTGTTTTATAAGAAACTGTCAGAACTTCCCCCCAAATGGCTGCACCATTTGATATGAAAATTCCAGTTGCTCCAAGTGCGTGCCAACATTTGGCGTTTGATCTTTTTAACTCTAGTCTCACTGGGGAGTGTGTGGTCGCATCTCTTCGTGGTTTTCACTTCTGTTTCCCTCAGTACTAATATATTGAGCACATCTTTGTTGGGCGTTTGTATGTTTCCTTTTGTGAGGCGCGTGTTCAAATCTTTTGCCTATTTTTATTGGGTTGTTTGTCTTATTATGATTGAGTTGTAGGTGTTCTTTATATATCCTAGATGCCAGTTCTTTGTCAAATAGGTCTTGTGACTGTTTTCTCCCCATCTGTGTCTCGCTTATTCATTTTCTAAAGTGGACCTTTGGATGAGCAGAAGTTTTACATTTTGAGAAAGTCTAATTGATCAGGTTTTGTGTGTGTGTGTGGTGTGTGGTGTGTGTGTGTGTGTGTGTGTGTGTGTGTGTGTGTGGTTATTACTTTTTCTGTGTCTTGTCAAAGAAACTTGCCCTCCTCCACGTCCCAGCCGTCTTCTCCTGCATATTCTCCCTGTGCCCTTCTGACAGGACCCCAGTAGTGTTGGACAGTCTCCTCATGTTCTGGTCTGAGAGGCTCACCTGGCCCGTGTCCTGCAGAGGCTGGAGTCGCCACTTGCCCTGGGAGCTCAAGGTCTTTCTGGGGAAATGTTATCTGAAGACCCACACGGCTGGGTGCTAGCGGAACTCATGGCTTCTGCATTGATCTCGACTTTGTGTATTTTCAGAAGACAACGCTAGAAACACTTTTAAGAGAAAATGCATCATGATTTTATACTGGAAATTTTAGTTCAGATTTCAGACTATAGATAATTATTTCTTTATTTTTATATCTCCGTCTTCCTTCTCTTAGGCTGAGATTCTCGGCTCCTAATGACGTTCATAAGATTACTGCTTTGCTTTATTCTATTAGTTTCAAAATAATATCAATGTGTTAAAAGAGTGTGGTTAGTAAAAAAAAAAAAGTTTGATTTCTTTGCATTTCTTTTTGTCTTTAATTCACTAAGTTCATTTGTTTCACTTTACTTTCACTTTTTAGGAATGGCTCTGCTTTTCCTTCGTGTTGATTTAATTTTGTTATAGTTCTGTGCTAACACATATATAGAGCTATAAACCAAAGTACTCAACCGCTGCGCCACCAGGGAAGCCCCACCTTTGTCTTTTTAACCCTCCTCTCTCCTCTGTTGGTAATATTTTTAAAGTAGTTTCTGATTTATGTTCCTACTTAACAGTAATATAGGCAAGCGCATGTGTATTTCCACTTGCCCTGTGCCGTCTTAGGGGAAGGGTAACCTGCTATGAGCCTGTTTTACTGTTCGTCGTGCTCACTTAGTACCAGGTCTCAGCATCGCTGTGCAGAGATTGCCCTCATTCTTGTCCTCAGCTGCCTAGCATTCCCCGAGGGGCTGGATCTTAACCTAGTCAACGAGCTCTCTGTCCACGAACATTTGGATTGTTTCCAGTTGAATATCCTTGTGCACGCGTGGTTTTTATATATTTTCAAGTATATCTTTGACTAGGTTCTTAGAAGTGGGATTTCTAGGCCAAAAGGAAAATGACTGTACTTTTGCTATATATTTGCCAAAATCCCCTCCCCAGGAGTTGCACTATCGTGTGGCATTCTACCAGCAATGCATGAGAACCTGCTTCTCAAGGCCTTGCCAGCAGACAATGTTGTCAAACTTTTGGGGGTTTGCCAGGTAGGGGAGAAACGGTAAATTCAGTGTATTTTTATTTGCATTTCTCTTACCAGGAGTGAAGTTGAGCATCTTTTCATGTATTTAAAGGCTTTTTGTATTTTGTTTTGTGTGAGCAGTTTATTCATAAGTCTTGCCCACTTTTTTCTTTCTTCTCTGGGGTTGTTTTCTTCTCAATTTTTGGAAGTTCGTTATATGTTAGCCTTTGACCTATGATATAAGTTGCATATATTTTCTCTACTTTGTCATTTATCATTGAACTTTGCTTATGGTAGGCTTTTCTTTTGTTGTTGTTGTTCTTCCAATGCAAAATCATATAAGCGTTTATCCCACCAAGCCTCCATCTCGGTGGGGGGGGCACTCCGTTTTGAGGTGCACACTTGCTAGTGGTTTCTGAGTTCCCAGTGCTCAGAACCATCACACATCCCTTCTCCCACGCTCACCAGCTCCTGCACGGTTTCTTAGGGGGTTGGTGGTGGTGGTTTGGACGTAGTGGCTGGCAGAGTGAAGCTGGCTGCAAAGCCCCTCCTCTGGAGTCTGGGCTCCTTTGTGGGGTTTAGTGGTGATGCTGTGAGGCCCGGGGCTGGGTGTCAGGAAGCAGGTAGCCTCTGCAGAGACCTCTTGGCAGGCTCGCTTTGGGGATGCCCACTGTGACGGCACAGCCCCCGTAGGTAAGAGGCTGAGGGATCCTGAGCTCCCAGCCCCCGCCCGGAGCAGAACCCCCAGAACCCAGAGAGTGAGAGCAGGAGCCCAGCTGGGGTGCAGCCGCTCCAGACACCAGCTGGGGCAGGAGTGAGCCTCCCGCTAAGCTTTGCGCACCTTTCTGACCACACAACCCCAGTGAAGTAAGACAGTTGTTCTAAGCCGGCAAGTAGTAGTGGTCGGAGGAGAGGCAGCGCTTTGTCATCTTTCTGTGGAAGATGTTTTTTGTTTTACTTTTCTGGTGGCTCCATTTAGTATTGAGAGGAAATTTGGGGAGGTTCAAAAATGATGACAGCCATTTCGCCTCCAGCTCAGCAGTATATTTCTTAATTTCCACTTGGTGGCTCCATTGATGCATTTGGGTTGAAATCTCTTATTTTCTGCTTCCTATTTGTTGCACCCTTTTCTTCTTTCTTGCCTTCGTTTGCACTGACTGAGGTTTTTCTCCTCTCTTCTGTTTAAACATCGTATATTCTATTTTCTATCATCTTCATGACCATCACTAATAAACAGCAGACAGGGCTTCCCTGGTGGCGCAGTGCTTGAGAGCCCGCCTGCCGATGCAGGGGACACGGGTTCGTGCCCCGGTCCGGGAAGATCCCACGTGCCGCGGAGCAGCTGGGCCCGTGAGCCGTGGCCGCTGAGCCTGCGCGTCCGGAGCCTGTGCTCCGCAACGGGAGGGGCCACAACGGTGAGAGGCCCGCGTACCGCAAAAAAACAAAACAAAAACAAAACAGGAGGCAAAATTAACTTTTCAAGGCTGCAGTGAACCAGAACCCTCCTCCCAGGTAATACAAGGACTTGGGATACCCTACATCAGTTTCTTCCTCTCCTAACCTTTATGTTTTCTTGTTTGGCATTTTGTTTCTAACTTGTTTACTTTGTAACACCACTAGGAATTGTTGTTAGTTCTTTACACTCATTTATTTTTTCTAGTTCCTCACATATTTAGCACTTTTGCTGCCTTTCCGTGTTCTTCTGGCCTCTCAGTGGTCCCTTTAGAACCATTCTCCTCTGCCTGAGGCAAATCCTTTAGTTTCCTTTGTTCAGTCCTGGCATCCACTCTCTCAGTTCCTTTTTTCTTTTTTTGGGGGGTCTGAAAATTTCTTCCTTTCAAGAATGAGGGTGAAATCTATTTTTACTAGGGATTGAATTTCTCTTTGGCAGGTGTTTTTTAAAGTGCATTTAATCCTTTATTCCATCGTCTTATGGCTTCTGTTGTTCTGATGAGAAGTTAGTCGTTTGTCTAACTGTCCTTCCTTTGAACGTAAGCTTTTATTCCTCTGGCAGATTTTATTATTTTCTCTTTGCCTTTGTTTCTTTTTCCCTCAAGTTTCATTATGATGCGTCTAGATTTGGACTTACTTTGAATCTCTGGATGGTTGTCTTTCATCAGTTTCAGAGAATTCTCAGGCACCTCTGCAAATTTTGCATCCAAGTTTTTGCCCTCACTTTTCCTTCTAAGAGACCTTCTCATCCTATCTTTGCCTCTCTCACCTCTCTTTTTTGTGTGCTGCCTTTTCTGTGCTCATTTCTGGGTCATTTTTTCTATGTCATCTTCCAGTCACTAGTTCAGTCTTATGCTACGAGGTGTCCTTTGTGTCTTAACTCCAGTTATTATATTTGTTTTTCTAAAGTGCTCTCTGTTTTATTCATGTTCGAGATATTACGTCTTGTCGTTTTCTACTCCATGAAGTTGTTTTCAAGCTTCTAACTTATTTCTTTAAAAAAAATAGAACCAGACCGTGGGGAGGGGGGAGAAGGGGTCTCTGGGGACTCTGCTCAGATGTGCTGTGAACCCAAAGCTGCCCCCAAAAGTAAAGCCTATTTAAAACCTAGCAAGGGTTGCTGTTCTGTGATCGGTAGTTGTTAATTTTGTGCTGAGGTCTGTGCGGGTCTCTTTCTGTTTTGTAAACTTGGTTCTTGCTCAGTTGCCGTGTCCCCTGCCCTCCCTGGTGTCATTAGCTGTCCTTGAACAATTGTCTGTGGGTTTCGCCGAGACCTCGGGTGAATGTGCTCTTCTAGGAGAGGGTCACACTCACTCCTGCCGGGCAGCTGGGGCACCTGGCTGGGAACCACTCCAGACCACTTCTCTGCCTGGAGGCCCTTGTTCCCCTCTGGGCTCCTGCTGTGCGAGGACCGGCTGGTGTGCGCACTCCTCAGGGCTGGGCTTCCTGGGGCTGCTGCCTTCATGGCAGCTCTCTCTGCAGCCCCGTGGAATGGGGTGGTGGATGCAGTGGGGGTGAGCACAGCTGAATAGCCCCCAAGGGTCAGCCCTTTGGTCCTAGCTTAGCCCCAGGAGGGTAACTGGTGGAACTCGCCACTGGAGCAAGTACGCTGTCCCGTCTTGTCCACGGGAGGTGTTGGCTTTAGGCAAAGGCTGCCTTAGTTTTTCCATAATGTGCTATCTCTCCGTCCAGGCGGTCCCGGGACTTTGGCGTCTCAGCATCTTTGTTGCCTTTAGGTGGGAGGTGAGTGAGTGAGTTCTGACCTAACCAGCCCACCATTACCTGAAAAGGAGTTCTGAAACTCTTCTTTGCTCCCATGGAGTATTGCAGATGGTTTGGAGATGTTGGTTTCCGTCCAGGGTGGGGCGGTGAGCACAAGATGCTGCCTTAAAGTGGGGCTGCAACCTTGAGACCACATTGTCTCGATTTCAAGGCCATAGTTGGAATGACCACAGGTGGACCAGGGGACCTTACCCTGTGAACTTGGAAGAGGATGTGGAATGAGGTGTCCACACCCTAAAAACAACTTCTCATCCCAGTGCCAGCACCAGTGCCAACCACAGCTTGGAGAAACTAGCAGCGTTTCTGGGGAGGGTTCAGTTCATGTGAGGGGAATGCCTGGGAAAGGCTGGACACCCCTCTCTCTCCTGGTCACCCTGTCCACCAAGAATCTTAGAAGTGGGGGCATGCGGGGCAAATCACCAAGGAGCTTCCTCTGTGGACAAGCTCAGGGAATAGCTTCTCCGTTAATGTTTCTGGTACCTCTCATCCCAGGGGCTCAGGCCAACGCGGGAGGCCCTGCCAGCGGTTAGAGAGCTGGTGGACACAGGGCGGATGAGTTGTCGAGCTGACTGGGCCGGCAGGGCATGGATGAGTCCAGACAGAGCCACCAGCGGGCAGCCCGATGAGTGCAGAAGCCCTGCAGAGCTGACGCCCAAAGCCAGCTGTGAGTCAGGTAGAGGCGGGGCTGGCTGCAGCATCCACTCAGGTGGGGTCGGCTCATCACTAGGCGTGGTCAGGGAGCTGAAGTCGGGAAGAGAGTTGAGAAAGGACAGCACCCTAGACGGCACCGTGGGAAGCAGGCTGCGCCCCTCACTCCCAGCTCCCGGGCCAGGTCCTCCGAGGGTCCTGCACCCCACACTCCCGTGAGGAAGGCAGGCGGACCCTCTGGGTGTGTTGCAGGGCGTTGGCTGCTTTGAGGCTCGCTGGGGCAGGTTTCTTGGGACTGCTGGTGTCTATTTAGTTCGTTCTGTTTCCCCTGGAGCCAGAGCAGCAGTTGTGCAGGTTGGACTCTTAACTGGGAGGTTGACGCAGGTTCTCTCTTCAGCGGGGGTGGTGCATTGGTGAGCACGTCCCCAGGGTGTCACGCCGAGGGGTCACACGGCTGTTCCCACAGGCCACGCGCATGGGTGTGGCTCGTCTTGCGAAGCATTGCTCAGAGCAGTTGGCTTGCGAAGTGGTGTGAATCAGTTAAAATCCAACATCTTTTTTTTTTTTTGGCAAGATTTGGGAGGGAATTAAAGCAAGGCAGCCTTTGCCAAGAAGCCCATAGGCCGTGATGACGTCAAGTTTGGAAGCAGATGGAAGGAAGGGTGAGTGCACCTGCGGTCAGCAAGCTGGTGCACCGCCTGCAGGTCCGAGCCGTGAACTGCCCACCTTGGTTTTAATTAATGCCTGCTCTGGCTTCACTTTTTTTTTTTTTTTTTTTTTTTGCGGTACGCGGGCCTCTCACTGTTGCGACCTCTCCCGTTGCGGAGCACAGGCTCCGGACGCGCAGGCTCAGCGGCCACGGCTCACGGGCCCAGCCGCTCCGCGGCATGTGGGATCTTCCCAGACCGGGGCACGACCCCGTGTCCCCTGCATCGGCAGGCGGACCCTCAACCCCTGCGCCACCAGGGAAGCCCTCACTTTTTTTTTTTAATACCGTCTGAACTTGGGACCCCGGTCTGCAGGAGGGGAGCGAGCTGCTCCCTTGTTCTCTCCCGCCAGGGACACTGGGGCATTGAGGGACCCAGCAACTGGCCTTTTCCCCTTGGGGTCCCAGCCCTCAGACCCCTCCCCCTTGTCTTGTGCCAACATCCCCTGGTGGGATTGCACCTGCCTCTCTCCCTAACTCTCCATAGCACATGCTCATAATTCAAGCTGAATTTTCCGCCGGGCGCCGTCACCTGCAACAGTAGGTTGGCGGCGCCCTGGCTGATGGTCCTTGGCCAGTGTCGCCTGCTTGTTTGTGGGCAGTCAGTGCCTGTCTTTTCAAAGCCTGGCTCGAACGCAAGCATCTGAGTCCGGTCCAGCCTCGCTCCTGGTGGCCAAGGTGGCTCCGGGCCTCTTCTCTCACCTCCGGAGCTCAGGTGTGTGCTCTGAAGAGCGGGTGCCGCTGGCCGGGCTCTCGGGGTGACGGGGGAGCATGTCCGGCTGCTCGCTGGGTCCACACTTGGTTCATTCAATCACAACTATGGGCCGCCCTTCCCCTGCTGCTCGTGTAGAGAACCCTCTAGAACTCAAGTGTCTGTACCCCTGCCAACCTCACGAGCGCCCTCAGAGAGCAGACTCGCAACCCGGAAGGGGGCCCGTCCCGGTGACTGTGGTTCTTGGGGAGAAGCGGGAGGGATAGGGTCTTCCTAAACTGGTGCCACCAACTGGGTTCACGCTACTCCCAGCACGTGGCCGGGCTCTGCCCACGCGCGTGTGTGAAGACCAGCCAGACCGTGTCCTGCCCGCACCCGTCCTTCCCTGTAATAAGGGAGAGCAGCTCGTATAAAAAAACCTTGAAAGAACAAAGGGACACTTCTTTGAAAAGCAGCCGATAAAGGGACTTTCCTGGCCGTCCAGTGGTTAGGAGACTCCGTGCTTCCACTGCAGGGGTCACGGGTTCGATCCCTGGCTGGGGAACTAAGATCCCGCAAGCCGTGCAGCATGGCCAAAAAGCAAAGCAAAGAAGAAAAAGCAGCAGATAAAGTAAAAAATGCAGTTCTGCTGATGGCTTTTCCCCAGGAGCCGTTCCGGACTGGCCCTGCTTCCTCTGCCCCGTGCAGCGCTCGGAGGACCGAGCCCGTGGTCGGTGCCCAGCTGGGCCAGAGCCCATTCACAGACCCCCAGGCTGGTCCCCGCCGCTCGCGGCGCGAGAGCAGATGTTCCAGGTTGCTGCCCTGAAACGGGCTGACTCTTCAGGCCTTGGCCGCACGGCAGTTCCTGTAGCTAAAAGCTCTCTGAATTGGGGAGAATCCCTCTGTGCAGCGTATGTCTGACCTGGGCCTCATCCCCTGGAGCCGGGGTCCCCTGCCTGCATGCGGTCAGGGGCTAGAAGGGGGGCAGACCCCTGAGGGTACGGGGGCTTCACAGAGCAGGCTGGAGGCTCCCGTCTGGGAGGAGAGACTCTGGTTGAGCCTGGCAGCGTGTGGAGGGAGGCGGGCTGCTGGAGGGGGGCTCCACGGGGGGGTCACTATGCAGTGACCTATTTCCACGCCTCCTTCCGGGACTCTTCCTCCAGCTTTCCACCCGAATTTGCATGAAGCTCTCAGGCTTCAGCAGGGCAGCCTGCAGACAGAAGGCTCTCCCAGCCCGGGGGGTGGGCAGGGGGTCTGCTAAGACGAATGGGACTCTGGGAGGCTGCCGTGGTCCCTGGCAGGATGGGACAGAGGCCCTTCCATGCCCGAGGACCCCAGCCTCTCCAAGGGTATGTGACCAGGCCGCTCAGCTGCATAAACGCAGGTCAGCATTGGGCTGGTTGGTAGTTTTCCGCGGCGTTCTTTGGCATCTGTGGAGAGGGTCTTTCACGCATCAGTCAGTCCTGTATTTTCTCGGCACTAAGTTTTGATCTATTGACGGTCTTCTCAGGGTCTCTTGATGTCAGGTTAAGGTACATGGGTGCCCCCCTTCTGCAGCGGGTTCTGTCGGATTTAGGATATCACGTTGTGTGGCAAGAAGGTGACACCTTTAAGTGCAAACGGGATTCAGGGACGTGCAGTGAAACAGCCATTCGCCGGCACCGGAGTAGCAGTGGGGATCCCACCCCCCTTCCCCCCGCACGCATGTAGGATGCTGGGGCCTTCGTGGCATGTGCCGGGTCCACCAGCATGCTGCCGGCGAGACACTGGACGTGAGCTGGTCTGAGGGCTGTCAGGAGAGAAGGTCCCAAAGTGTCCATCATGGGGAGAGCAGGAGGGAAGCCCAGCCTTGGGCGAGGCCCCGAAGGACCGCTGCTGCCCCTCCTGCGGGAGCAAATGGCATATGGACCCCCCATGTGGTGGGGTTTAGGAATAAGGCTCGGGCCAGGTCAGCAGCCATGTGCAGCTCCCGGGCTTGGCCGACTGTCAGTGAGCAGACTGCATCCAGCTCGCTACAGACCCTGCCCAGCCATGTCACAGGTGCTCACGCCCCTTGGTGTGACCGAGGGGGCCATCAAGGCAAATCACGTGGCACAGTGGGCCCATCTCTGTTGCTGACTTCCCCTCTGGTAGACCATTCTGGTGGGGCTGGGGGCATCCCAGGCTTCTGTTTGACCTTCCCAAATGGCGGGCTTGCTCCTCCATCCAGGAACCTGTCACACAGGCTTCGTGGCTGCTGAGGATGCCCATCATGGCTCTGCACCTGGGGACCCAGGATGGCGTTCAGGGTCCTTTGGTGTCAGGGTCCCCTGAGACCCCATATCTGCAGCCTCCCCCGGGGGTCACTGTGGTCAACAGCTGCAGGCCCCTGGGGAGGGACTGGGGGACATTTATTCCTGATCCTGGTGGCGATACCCCCTCATCACGTGGGCCGGGGGTCTGGGACGTGTCTTAGAGCTGGTGACCGGTGACGAGGCGAATTTCTCCCCCATGGTTTCTGGCTTCTGAGCACCAGCTCCCAGTTATGTTTCAGGTGTACCCATCTTTTTATGGCTGAGTAGTATTCCATCATATGTATATATATGTATACCACATCTTCTTTATCCACTTGTCCACCTGTCGTTTCCTTTGTGCAAAGCCACCTTGCTGGCTAACTGCACAGTCCCTTCAGTGACCCTGCTGTTCCCACCGCCCACCTGCCCCTCGTCACCATCCACCACCAATGAGGCTGCCGTATCCGAGGGCCCATGTCCACCAGCAGTGGAGCACTTACCCTGCTTGATGATGAGCCATCCACTTCTAGAATCCCACCCCGGGCTCCAGAAACCCATCCTGGGCATCAGAATCCCACCCCGGGCTCCAGAATCCCCCTTGAGGCTCCAGAATCCCCCTTGAGGCTCCAGAATCCCACCCTGAGTGTCAGAATCCCACACTGGGTGCCAGAATTCCCCTGAGGCTGCCCTCCACGGCCACGGCTGGCACCAGCTCCCTGAGATGAGATCCTCCCAGAGTCCTCCCTCCCCAAGGCAGCCCCAGGACAAGGCCCGCGTGTGGGGTGTGTATTTTAGGAGGGGATCCCAGGGAACAGGAACAGGGCCGGGAAGAACAGCCAGGGAAGGGGCGTGCGGGAGGCACCACATGGGAGCTGTTGGCAGCTGGTCACTGCTGTGCACACGTCTGGGTGGACCCCACGGGAGCCGAGCTGTGGGAGGATGGACAGAGGGACATGCAGCAGGACCCCCGCGTCGCCTGGACGCTGCCTCGCTGACTTGTCTCAGGACAGAGGGGACAGAGCACAGCACTCGCAGCCCCACTGGCACGGTGAGCTGGCACTCACCCTCCCAGCCATTGCGTGCGACCCCCCCGGCCTGTCTGTGGCCTCACATGAGGCCATCTCTCCATCTTCCTCACGTGGCCGGTTGTGGGCCCAGGGGCTGGGCACCCATGGCGGGAACAAGGGCAGCTGTGTCCTGTGTTTTTAACCCCCATGAAAGGGGCGTTCTGTCCAGTTCCAGCCTGGGACAAACGCCCACCTCACTGACCCGGCGTGAATGCGCCTATTCTTTCCTATGGCTTCGGACAAACGCGCCCATTAGCGCCGAGCACAGTGGTGCTGTGTTTGCAGTGCACGGGTTGGTGGGGGACCTGCAGCACAGGGAGGGGGTCGACCACACTGCGGGCCGCTCTGGGCCAGGTAGGGGTTCTGCCAGCTCCGTCGTCGTAGCACCTGCGTGTAAGCCCCGCCTCCACCCTTCCCACGGTTATTGATTGAGGGCCCAACGCAGGTGCCTTGGGGCTGCTTGATGGTGAGTGTGCCTCATCGTCTGCTGACGATGGGATTCGGACTCTTGTGAGAGCAGCAGGCAGGTGGGCGTGGTCAGGGCCTGGGCTGCAGATTAGGAATGATTTCAGGTGCAAGGCTGCCTCCACCTGGTGAAGGATCTGCTTAGCATCTGTGGGTGGAAATGCAAACTGTGGGCCGAGGAGTTAATTTCTGATGTTGTGCTTGACAGGGGCTCTGGAACTAGTTAACGCCCGGGGTTGTGTTACCTGCAGAGAGGGCACAGGTGTGCCGGGGCCCCAGGTGCGCGGTGTGCGTGGCCTTGTGAGGGCAGCGAGGCTCAGGTCAGCGAGCAAGGGCGCTGCCTCCCCGGGGAGGGAGGCGCCCCACACGTGCTCAGGAGGCGACGCTCAGAGACGCTGGACCCACAGGTGAAGCCACAGAGATGCTCCCTGCCATCCTCCTTGCGCGCTCCGTGTGTCACATGGGCTTTTATGTGGAGGCGTGTGTGGAAGGACTCATAAAACCAGCCACGTGCATTTCCCTGGTTGCATTTCCCTGATGCTTAGCCACGTGAAGCAGTGGGCGGGGACACGCAGGTTGCTGGAAAGACATGTTTGGTCCCGATGGGAGGAGCGCCTGCAAACAGAACTTCGGCCCTGAACCCACCGACGAGCCACCGGTCCAGCTCCAGAGGACCCAGCTTCTGTCTCGTGTCATGGTTCAGCTGCGGTGCCCATGCTAGAACATTCTTCGGTTTTGCTGGACTTCCCCGCAGGAGGGGGCAGAGCCCTTCTTTCCCAGCCAGCTCTTCTCCGGAGGCGTCTGGTGCTGCCGGGCCCGGCGAACAGACAGGTCGGCGTCCCAGGAGCGGGCCGGGCGGTGGCCTGGGTGAAGCATCCACCGGCTCACCCTGGGCCCGCGGGGGGCGCGTCTCGCCTCTGATGTGAGCTGAGATTGGCCAGGTCTTCCTCCTTCCTGGAGGGAGGTTTACTGAGGATGAACGTGTGAATGATCACTTGTCCAGGTCAGGAGGGACCTTGAAAACACCAGTGTTCATGTATTTTGAAGGAAAGCCGGTATTGTACGCGGTAACTACGGCCACACGCGGGTGATCAAGCTGTCCTGGGGAGGAAGCCAGGGGCTCCGGCCTCCGCGTCTGTCCCTCCCAGTGGGTCTGTGCTGTCCCCTCCCTGGGTCTGGAGGGCAGCCCCTCAGGGGGTCTGACCTCAAGGATGGCACCGGAGCTGCCCGGTCTCCAGGAAGCTGCAAGAGGGGCCTCAGGATGGGCGTGGCAGCCGCAAGTTTGCCGCAGGGCAGAGGCAGGTGGGCGGTCGGCGCAGCGGCTCGGAGCAGGGGCCCGGCCAGGGTTCCCAGGCTCCACCACTGCCTGTGCATCCCGCTCTTCGTTCTTCCTGCCGGGCTCACGCACGGGGCTCAGATTCCAGGAGAAAGCTGACTTTACCTGGAGAACCAGAGGGTATTGGGAAGTGGACATTTTTTTAAAGCTTTTTGTGTCAGGGTAGAGCTGCTGCTTCAGAAGTAAATGGAGTTGCTGGCGAGACAGCCAACAAAGATAGAGACTCTCTCCTTCCCACGTGCCCTAGAACGCAGGATGGAAGTAACCGGAATTCTCCCCGGCTCATTTTACAGGGGAGGGTGGGAGGGAGGGAGAGGGAGAGAAAGGAGGGAGGGAGAATGGATCTGGGAGTCAGAAGAGAAAGCTGCCGCCTGCTCCCTCCTGCTCTCCCAGCCGAACTGGGAGCCATGGGCTGTGGCTACTGGTGGGAGGGGGGCTGCTGTCCCAGGGCCAGGGGCCCGCACCTTCATGCCCACGTGGGAAAGGAAAGAGGAGGCAAGACTTTTGTGGAGGAACTGGGACTCGGCCCTGGCGCAGTGCTCAGACCCCTCCTGAGCGTGGACCGTAGCACCCACCAGCACCAAGAGGTGACTGGGGACCTTGTCTCTCCCTGCTCCCTCCGGCTGGGGAAAACATTTTAGGGAGAGTTTGAAGAGCCAGGTCTGTGCCTCTCCCTCATTTGAGGCTTGAAATGATGTGATTCCAACTCCCAGTCAGGAGGAATGGAAAGATGGGTCCAGGCAGGTGGTCCTGGGGTGGGGTGGGACGGAAGCAGACACAGGCCAGCTCCAGAAGGACAGGGAGAAAACACTGCGATTATTCGAACAGATGCAGGAAAAGCGTTGGATAAATTGCAATACCCATTCACAATTAAAAAAAAAACTGTGCACTTAGCAAATTTGCAATGCAGATACATTCTTTAACCTGATAAAGGGAACCTACCAGAATCCTGCAGCAAATATGGTACATAATGGGGGACCAAGCATTTCTCTTCCAGAAAGAACACAAGAGAAAGATGCAAATATCATTACTTCTCCTTAACAGTGTATGGAAGTCTCACCCAGCACAAGAACATGGGAGAAACAATGTGAAAGTATGAAGATGGAAAAGGAAGAGACAAAACTGCCAGAGAATGTGTAGGAATGAACAGCTATTGGAACAAATGAAACTTCAGCATGTTGCTGGCACAAGATCAATATAAAAGAATCAATAGTGTTCCTGTCAGCCCTGGTCCTGCTGGTTACGTGACGACAGTGACGCTAACACACACAAGTGCCTTTCATGATAGGAGTGCAAATACTTGGCACCTAAGGGATAAGTGTGTCAAAAGTTGTGCAAAACCTTTTGGAGAAAATGATACAGCTTCCTTGAAAGACACTTGAAAAAGTCCTAAGTGGGCTTTGCTGGTGGCGCAGTGGTTGAGAGTCCGCCTGACGATGCAGGGGACACGGGTTCGTGCCCCGGTCTGGGAAGATCCCACAAGCCGCGGAGCGGCTGGGCCCGTGAGCCATGGCCGCTGAGCCTGCGCGTCCGGAGCCTGCGCGTCCGGGAGAGGCCACAACGGTACCGCAGGAAGAAAAAAATGTCCTAAGTAAGTGGAGGAGTATACTATGTCCACACACAAAAAGACTGCAGCACCTTACATTCCTGCCACAAGTGCATAAGCGTTCTAGTTTCTCCACATCCTCGCCACCACTCATTGTTGTCTGCTTTGTGTTTTTAGTAGCCACGTCCTAATGGACGTGAGGTGGTGTCTGATTGCATTTCCCTGATGATTAGTGATGTTGAGCATCTTTTCACATGCTTATTGGCTTTTTGTCTGTCTTCTTTGAAGAAATATCTATGCAAGTCCTTTGCCCGTTTTTTAATCTAGTTGTGTTTTTGTTGTTGAGTTTTAGGAGTTCTCTCTATATTCTAGATACTAATCCCTTATCAGATTTATGATTTGCAAATATGTTCTCCCATTTTATGAGTTGCCTTTCTACTCTGTGGATAGTGTCTTTTGATGCACAAAATTTTTAAAATTTTCATGAAGTTCAATTTGTCCATTTTTTTCTTTTGTTACCTGTGCTTCTGGTGTCATATCCAAGAAATCATTTTAAAGTCCAATGTCGTGAAGCTTTTGTCCTATATTTTCTTCTAAAAGTTTTATTGTTTTAGGTTTTACATTTAGGTCCTTGATCTGTTTTGAGTTAGTTTTTGTATATAGTGCGAGGTAAGGTCCGGCTTCATCCTTTTGCATGTGGATAGCCAGTTTTCCCAGCACTCTTTGTTGAAAAGACTATCCTTTCTCTAATGAATGGTCTCGGCACCCTTGTCGGAAATGATTTGACCACATATGTGAGCTCTCTCTTCTATTTCTGGGCTCTCTATTCTAGTCCATTGGTCTATGTGTCTGTCTTTAATTCACACGCTTACTTTTAAAAATAGAAATGAAGTCATACCATACACATTTTACAGCTGGCTTTTAAAAAACTTAACAATATGTTGTTTATGTGTCTCCACGTCGGTACATACACTCACGCCACGTTAAAGAGCGCCATGTGCTGGGGCACACGTGTGTCCCTTGTTTACGTAAATCACCTGTTGGACATTTAGGAGGTTTCCAGTTGTTCACTGGTGTGTTATGGGCAATGTCATCATAATTATCCTTAATTGAGTTTTATTCAAGGTGCTCAGAGCAGTGCCTGGCACAGGCTAAATGCTATAAATGTATCTGCTAAATAAAACCTGTACAGACGCCATTACGATATCACTTCCTCAGGATACATTCTTAGAAGCCACGTTTCCGGGTTAAAGCACACGCACTTTCAAAGGGTCACCACCTGCTGTCTCCCTCTCACCTGCGTGGAGCCGCCCTGAGATGGGGCCAGGCATGGGGCCTGAGCAGACCACACAGGGTGGGGGCGTTCTTGTGTCAGGGCCCAGCCGTGCCCCTTGCAGGGTTTGGATCTTGGTCTCCAGAGCCGCAGCCCTCTCCCCATCCCCAGTTTGCATCCTGGCTCCAGCCCCTGCCAGTGGGGTGATCGTGGGCAAATGTCCCTGTCTCATGGGGCCTCGGTTCCCTCCATGCACGCCCGTGCAGCCTCAGCATCTGTCCTGCAGGGCGGTGTGTGCAAGGACCCCGCACCCCGGTCCTGTCTCCTTGACCAGTCAGAGCAGCTGGACTCTGAGTGCCCTGCAGCTTGGAAGCCACGGAGAACCTGACTTTTCTAGAGCACAAGCGAGGTTGCACTTTGCTTCTCCTGAACAGGGTCATTACGGAATATGTCTGGAATGACGGAGGGCGAGCTCGTGCGCTCATCCATCACACTTGTGCTGGCCGTATTTGATTCATTTCTGTGTTTTCATTCTTCAGAGTTTAATGGATACTAATGCCTTCTATCACCTCACTATTAAAACAAAAATACCCTTGAAGTGGAAGTTCATATTACTGACCTTATAGCTACATGGAATCCAGAGGGGATTCTCTAAGGGAAAGGGGCCGGAGTGCTGTCCTGCAGTGCCGGACACGGAGGGGAGCATCCTGGCTGGAGCCGTCAGCATCACCTGTCCGACCTTCACGTGCCTTTTCCTGGAGGATGTGGCCAGACCAGCCGAGTCCAGGTTTCCCTCCTGTGTGAGCACAGAGAAAAGCCGCTTTCAGATTCCCATCTACATGGCATCACTTCCCCCCGGCCCCGCCCACGTCATCCCCGCAGCCTCTGAATGGAGCACGCCCTGTGTGCGTGTAGCATCTCCAAGCTCCAGCTCCAGCTCCGGAGAGCTTAGTGATCCTGCTTAGAAACGGCTGGGAGCTGGTCCCTCCCCCTGGATGTAGTCACCTTGTGGTAAATTCCATCTGAAAAGAGGAGCTGAGTGCTTTGCTGAGTCACAGAACCCTCAGAGCTGATTGCACAAGCGGGGCTGAGCGCTGAGGAGCTGAGAGCGCTTCCCAGGGCCAGATGACGGAGGAGCTCCGGGTGTAAGTGCTTTGCTTTTGGACGCTGCAGGGCTCTGCTGTGTTCAGCTGGGCCTGAGGGCTTTTTGCAGGGGTTTATCCCATTTGAATTGGCTTCTGCATTTAGTGTGCACACAGATGTAGCCTGAAAGTTCACAGGGGCGGGGGAGGGGATATGTTATCTTACCTGTGCAGAGGGCATCACGGAAGAAAGTGTTCGATTTGCCTTTTGTACGTTTGTGCTCCCGAGTGCTTTTGGGGGAGGGCTGGGCCTGCTCCCTCAGGGCACTAGGCTTCTCTTCTTAAACACGGGGTTTCTTTGATCCGCGCTCAGAGCTGGAGCCTGTCCTCATGGCAGCTGTGGGGTGGAGGGATGCTGGCTGTGCCTGCCCTTAGTGCTGGGTGCGGCGAGCACCCTGGGCACAGCTGGGAGGCCCCGCCAGCTCCCTCATCCTGGCTGGGGTGGGGTGAAGGGGGCTCCTGGGCCCTGTTTTCTTTTTCAATAACAGGTGTGTTCATGGCTCCCTCCTGCCCTTTGGAGGGATGCTGTCTTCTCTTTAAAACTTAATCAAGAATCACAATTTGTCCGTTGACATTGCTTCTCATGCCAGGAACTCAAGTGTTACAGCTTATTACCTGATTTCCGACATTTTTCCTTGAAAGAAGCGGGTGTCATTGCATTGTGCCTCAGTCTCTCCAGTTCAGAGAAAGTCAGAGGTTGATTGGGGCTGGCAGGGTTTGGTGGAAAGAACATCACAGGTAATTTGGTCAAACGTAAACTGTTTTGATATGTATTGAGTTGTGAATGAGGCTCCCTGTGAAGCTGTGTAAGTGGGCTACAGCTGTAAATACTGTTGCCTTGATTCTGCCATTTGTTCAAAACCCAGATCCAAGTTGTAGATTTGAGGATATTCTCAGTAGATCTAAGCCTTTGAACAGAACAGTTGTAAATTCTAGCCTAGTTCCCGAGGGGCGCAGCACAGCAGAAAAGGAGAGCTGGCCATGGCGTGGCTTCCGTTTCTCTCTACAGCATTGCCAGCGGAAGGCCGGCCTTCATATGAGCTGCTCTGGGGATTTCAGAAAGTAGATAAATGCATATCTTGTACAGGATGGTGCATTCATTCCTAAGGCCGAGGCCCATGTGCATCTGTATCGAAGCCTTCTTTCCTTGCTTCTGGGATGCTTTGAGGACTCACCTATGAAATCCAAGCGCCACATGCACCTGACTCGGTCCTGTTACCCGGCAGACGACCCTGGGAAGACCCACCACCTTGAGATCCTACCTGACGATATGGGGCCAACCGGGTGGCAGTCCCGTGACCAGGGCGCTGGGGAAGAAGGAAGTGCTCCTCGTCAGCCCCCGGATCGTGGAACTCGCTGCCGCGAGATAAGCGTGCGCGTC
>NW_006778824.1:1182713-1216396 GCF_000442215.2 Lipotes vexillifer | reverse complement strand
TCTTGGAGGCTGATCTGGACCGTGGGCTCCTGTGAGCTGGGGATCCCGTTCAGGGCAGATGCCACATCTGTTTGGTTTTCCCTGCTCCTTAGTTTCCAGACAGTCAAACCAGATGTGAAATGGGTGGCGATGTTACGTTTCTACTCAGACCCCGAAACAGCCCTGTTCAGCACAGGATTGGGAAAGTCCAGGACTCGGGCCACAGCGACGGTACCTCTTTTTGAGGCTGTGTCATCCCCAGTCTTCCTCCTTCGAGTAGGTGCATTTTCTGCCTCAGAGGCGCCAGCTGTGGGTCCCGCACCCCATGGCCGGCTATGCTTCAGAGCCCCAGGCCCATGTGCTGCCCGCCCTGCCCCCACCCTCCGCAGGCCTGCCCTGTCGGGTGCTCGCGAGGCCCTTGGGCGCTGGGCTGGCACTCGCCGCCCCTTAGACACCTCAGGCGGACACCTGAGAACAGACTCGTGGTTGTCGCTTTCCACGCGGCACAGCTGACAGGTGGTGGACGGGGGTAGTCGTGGGAAACCACACCAGAGCCACAGAGGATGGGGTCAAGGGCAGCCCGGCTCAAAGCGAAGCCCAGTCCCGGCGGAGGGAAGGCGTTCCACACTGGGGCTTCTGTCGCACTCAGGATGGAGGCTGGGACTCGACAGGGAGGTCCGGAAGGTTCAAGGCCGAGAGACCTTGTGGGTTCAGGTAACCTTCATGCAATGTGGGCTGGTGATTTTGAGGCTGCAGCTGCCCCCGTCAGCAGCTCCCTGCTAGGTGAGCGTTATCCCACCCCAAGTGGCGTTTTCCGTGCCCTGTGAGCTGACGTACAGTCTCTCTGAGCTGCTGCCTTTCCTAGAACTCTGCCTCCCTGGTGGTTGATTGACCCAGTATGACTTTGGCTTTGAAGAACCACCCGGGCCTTCCTGCCTGGGAGAACGCTGTGTGTGCATCCGCCAGTAGTGGGCGGTGGGCACTGGGGCAGGGGGACAAGGCCGGGGGAGGAAGCTGGTGGTCTGGAGGGGCGTGTGTCAGCATCATGCTGCTGGGTGTCACCTGAGCTCCGGCACTCCCTCTGGATGATGGGGGTGGGTCGGAACAGGAAGGGTGTTGGAACCCGTCACATTCATGCTGAGGTCCCCCCAGACAGACCTTTCTGTAGGTCGTTTGTCTTCTGGAGATGGACACCGTTCAGGAAGAGTGGGACTATTTGTAAAGCACAGAGGGGCGCTGCCACGGTTTTGCACGTTTAGTCTGAGGTTCATCTGAGGGCAGGCCCCCTGGTGTTGTAGCTGATGCATGCATTTCAGAGTTTTATTAAAAAGCAGAATTGGCTTGTACTGTGCTCTGATCTCAGGGCAGAAAAGGCAGAACCCAAGGCCAGAAGGACCTTCTGGCGGCGTTTACCAGACAGGGAGGCAGGGACTCTGGGTGGTTCACCAAGCCCATTGCCGCCACTTCTCCACGTGGGCCTCTGTGGGATCAGGCCCCACGGGACACGGGGGTGGGGGGACAGCCTCAGCCAGTTGGAGTCTGACCCAACTGGAGAGTCCACAGCCTGCCCAGCGCCCTAGAGAGGGACCTGGCAAGCCGCCGACGGCCCACTGATGATGTGCCATTGTAGTGCGTCCGCTCGCCCCCCGTGGGTGTATCCACCCAGAATCGCCTGTGTCTAAACAGGGCTGTCATCCCCTGAAAGTGCTTCTTACTGCCCTACTGCTTTTTAAACTCTTTCGACCATTGATTCCCATGCATCGCCTCTGCTCTGCAAAGCAGAGCTGCCTAGCCTAGAAGACCTTCCACTGACTTTCATTCCTTCATTCATTTATTGTTATTTTCCTGTTCGTCCAAAGGAAGGGGAACCCAGCTCTGAAACTGGCCTTAGCACCTACCTTTTCACATTTTCAGTGATGTTAGTTTAATTTAAGAAGAGCCCCAGAGCCCCACGCGGGCTTCCTCATCGTGGTGGTGTCATGGCTCAGAAACACAGGCACCAGGTCCACAGCTTCCACTGACGAGGGAGGAGTGGTTTCCTCCCCCTCCGGGGAGCCCCCAGGCCACCCAGCATCCGCCCCGGCACAAGCCTGAGCCGCTGCTCAGGGCCCTGGTGGGACAGTGATGCCTTCTGAGCTCCAGAAGGCCATCAGCTGTGTTTTCTTTACGAAACAGGCTTTGTGGTTTTGTTTAGTTTTTTTGTTTGTTTGTTTTTTAATTTTATGTATTTATTTATTTATTTTTGGCTGTGTTGGGTCTTCGTTTCTGCGCGAGGGCTTTTCTCTAGTTGTGGCGAGCGGGGGCCACTCTTCATCGCAGTGCGAGGGCCTCTCACTGTCGCGGCCTCTCTTGTTGCGGAGCACAGGCTCCAGGCGCGCAGGCTCAGTAATTATGGCTCATGGGCCCAGGTCCTCCGCGGCATGTGGGATCTTCCCAGACCAGGGCTCGAACCCGTGTCCCCTGCATTGGCAGGCAGATTCTCAACCACTGCACCACCAGGGAAGCCCTGTGGTTTTGTTTTTTAATATTTATTTCTTTATTTGGTTGCACCGGGTCCGAGTTGCAGCAGGCAGGCTCCTTAGTTGTGGCTCGCCTGCTCCTTAGTTGCAGCACGCGGGCTCCTTAGTTGTGGCCCAGGCCCCCTGCATTGGGAGCTTAGAGTCATATCCACTGTGCCACCAATGGGTAAGTCCCTGTGAAACAGTTTTGTTTTGTTTTTTTTAATTTCATAAAACCAATACATTCTCATTATGGGAACTTTAAAAATATCTAGAAAAGAAAAAAGATAAAAAACAATCACATTCTTCCAAGGTAAATTATTACCCACAAGGCAAATTATTAAAATTTTGGAATATCTTCCTTTTCCTTTTTTCTGTTTTTTTTTACATTTTTATGATCATCCTATCAATTACAGTTTTGTCTTCTGTCTCTACCCCTTACATGAGATACTCATTTTCCCTTTTAGAATAATTCTTATTAAGCATGATATTTCCTTGTGCAGCAGCTTAATTCATAGGTATTGAGGTTCTTTTCAGGTTTTCACTATTATAAATAACATAGCATTGAACATTTCTGAGCGTAAAGTTTTCTCTGTATTTAGAATGACCTCTTTGGGATAGAATCCGAGATATGAAATTCCGAGGTTAAAAGTTAGCAGCACTTTTAAGATTTAAAATTTCATATCATCATATTGCTTTCCAAAAGAACCATACCAGTTAACCTGTCTCATCAGTGATACCAAAACCACCAATTAGCATATTATGTATGGCTTTGAAACTTCTTTTTTTAATGGTTAAATAGGGTAAGCTTTGACATGTATATGCCTGCCAAGCTGTCTCCACAGTCAAGATGGTGAACATGACCATCACAGCTGAAGTTTTCTTTCGTCTTTGCATCCCTTCCTTCTTACTCCCCCTAACAACGCACCATGTCGCCAGGCAACCACTGATCTGCTTCTGTCATTATAGACTAGTTTATATTTTCTGGAATTGCATTTAAATGCAATCATATAGTATGTTTCTATTTAGATCTAACCTTTTCCACTCCGCATAATTGTTTTGAGATTTATTGTTGCATGTATCACTAGTTTATTATTATTATTATTATTGCTGAGCAGTATTCCACTGTATGGATGTACCCTAGTTTGGCGCCTGGATTTTGGGTTGCTTCCACATTTTTCTATTACAAAGGAAGCTACTAGGAGCATTCCTGTGCAAATCTCTGTACAGACACATGCTTCCACTCCCCTTGGGCAGACACCCAGGCTGGATGATATTGTAGGTGTGTGTTTAACTTTTTAAGAAACTACCAAAGTGTTATCCAAAGTGGTTGAACCATTTGCATTCCCACCAGCATGTCTGAGAGGTCCCAGTCTCCCTCACCCTCGCCAACACTTGGTGTGGGCAGGCTCCTTGTTTTAGCCATTCCAATAGGTGTGCAGTGGTCTTCTCTCTGTCTCTCTTTTTCTCCTAATCAGTCTTTGCAGAGATTGGTCAGTATTATTATTTTCAAAAAACCTTTCATTAATTTCTTCTCTTGTGTATCTGTCTTCAAATTTATTGATTTCTACAAACACCCTTATTATTTCTATTCTGCTTACTTTGCATTTACTTTATTGTAATTTTTCTATGTTTTTAAAATGGAAGTGTACACTAGGATTAGATTATGATTGGAGATAGTTATTATTTTCTAATACAAGCATTTACTGTCATAATTTTTCTCTTTTACCACTTTAGTTGTGTCCAAAATGTTTTGATATATCATGTTTTTATTTTCATTCAGTTCAAAATATTTTTCTAATTTCCTTCTAATTTCTT
The DNA here is from genome assembly GCF_000442215.2 of Lipotes vexillifer. Taxonomy (NCBI): domain Eukaryota; kingdom Metazoa; phylum Chordata; class Mammalia; order Artiodactyla; family Lipotidae; genus Lipotes; species Lipotes vexillifer. Next base: position 1,212,101 of record NW_006778824.1, on the reverse strand, counting down.
CTTTCACCTATGGGTTATTTAGAAGTGTGTTTTTAAAATTTCCAAGTATTTAAATTTTTCCTTGATACGTTTGTATTATATATTTCTAGTTCAATTTCTTTGGGGCTACTTTGAATCATTTCAGTTATTTTAGCTTTGTTGAGATTTGTTTTATTGCCCTGTCTGTAGTTTGTCTGGATGAATGCTTTATGTGTACTTGAAAGCAATACATATTCTGCTCTTGGTGGGTAGTGTATCCTACTGTGTGAGGGACTGCCAGACTGTTTGCCAAAGCAGCTGAACTATTGTACATTCCCACCAACAGTACACAAGGGCTCCGATTTATCCGCATCTTCACCAGGACTTATTATTTTCTGTTTTGTGTTGTTTGCTCTTGGGTTTTTTTTTTAAATTTATTTATTTTATTTATTTTATTTTTGACTGCACTGGGTCTTTGTTGCTGCGCGTAGGCTTTCTCTAGTTGCAGCGAGCAGGGGCTACTCTTCGTTGCGGTGCGCGAGCTTCTCGTTGTGGTGGCTTCTCTAAGCGCCCGGGCTCAGTAGTTGTGGCTCACGGGCTCAGCAGTTGTGGCTCGTGGGCTCTAGAGCACAGGCTCAGTAGTTGTGGCACACAGGCTTAGTTGCACCGTGGCACATGGGATCTTCCCGGACCAGGGCTCACACCCATGTCCCCTGCATTGGCAGGCAGATTCTTAACCAACACTCCACCAGGGAAGTCCCATGTTTTATTAATTTTGAACAATCCTCTGTCATTTTGTTTCTTTATACATTTTTTTCACCTGTTCTCTGTCCCTGTTTACTCTGTGACCCCACCTGTACGTATGTTAGGCTGCTTGATATTGCCTGACAGTTTTAGAGACTGTTCTGTTTTATTTTCTCTTTCTGTGCTTCATACTGGATACTCTGCATTGGCCTATCTTCGTGTTCACTGAGTCTTTTCCTCAGTGCTGTCAGTTCCACTGATGAGCCAGTCAAAGAATCCTTCACCTCCGAAAGCATGTTTATTATTACTTATGTGTCCATTTGAGCCTTTCTTATAGTTTCCATTTCTCTGCTGTAATTCTCCATCTTTTCATCCACGTTGTCCACCTTTTCCACTAGATGCTTCAACATAAGAATTGGAGTTACTTAAATTTTCTGTCTGGCAGTTGCAGCAACTTAGCATCTCTGCATCTATTTCTGCTGAGTTATTTGTTGACAGTGGGTTGTTTTCCTTGCTTTTTTCTGAGTCTCATAATTTTTGATTAAATGTCAGACATTGTCTGTGGAAGAACAGTGGGGGCTGAGGGAAAAAATATCATGCCCAGAAATGGGCGCGTCTCTTCTTGGGTTAGGGTGTGGGTTTGAGGCAACCCAGGCAGGAGCGGGTGGGTCAGGGTGTGCTGTTTCCATTGTTACCCTCCAGCCGGTTGTGGCCTCGTGCTGTGTGCGGTGTGGTGCCCGGGGATTGGAGGGGTTATTCTACGTTCCCACTCCACGCTTAGCTTTTGATGCTCTGCACACCTACACCACAGAAGGGTCTCTTTCTGCACCCTGGCCCCTCAGCCAGCACTGGACTGCTGTTGCTTGTACCCAGTGCAAGCTTGTTTGGGGGAGGGGTGTCTTCATTCTTCTGGTCCAGCCTTAGAGGAATCAAGGCCCATGTGCCTGAACTTGAGAGGCATCTTCTCAGCCTTCCCACCCCTTCCCCCAACCGCCGAGCTCTGCTTTGTGTCACTGCAGGATCCTGAGCCCCAGGGCCTCCCTCTCCTTCCCCAGGAGCAGGTGTTTTTGGCTTCCACTCTTACCCTGGAGGCAGGGGTCTTCTCCTAGTTCCCGGCAGAAGGGAAGGACGGGCTTTCCTCTCACCCTCTCCCCGTGACCCTGAGGACAAGCGGGTTTGCTGCTCTTCTCCCAGTGGCTTAAGGCTTCTGCTCTGCGTGGAACAGGGGCCTGGAATTGGGGAGTGTCTGGTTCCCTCCCAGCGGCAGCCACCTGCTCCTGCATCCTGCACCACGGGGTCAGGGTCGGGGGGCGGGGGAGCGGAACCCCTCCAGCCTCCGTCCTGCCCTCGGCCTTGCTCAGATTTGGGCCCCAGCAATGCCACACTGATGAGCCCACCCACATTCAGCCCTTGGAAACGTGTTGAAATTGGAGCTGATTTCTTCTTCCCCGTGATCTCTGCCAGAGGTAAACCAGCTCAGGTGCCTCTGTTCCCTTGGATGGGCTTCTCACCGTCTGGTTCTCTTGGGACCTAAATTTTTCTGGGCCCAAAGAAAGATATGGTTTGGTAGATTATGTGGTGGCTGTTTCTCATTTTCAGGATGGGAGGAACATTCTCTCGTGATTTTCTACAGCTTAAGCAGAGCAAGTTTTCTCATATGTTTTTAAAATCGCTTTTCTTTCCTTTTTTGCAAATTCTCTCTTTTGATAGTTACCTGTTTATCTTGTGACTTAGTGTTGCTATGGAGTTTCACAATCTCCTAATAGAGTAAAGACACTAGCTTTTTTGTTGTATTCACTGCAAATATCGTTTCAGCTTGTTTTTAGCTTCTTAATTGCATCACACTGGTAATAAAGAGATGTGAAATTTTAATGCAGTGGAATCTATTGATCTTTCCTTGTGTGAATTCCTTTTATCTTCTTTAAGCCTAGAAAATCCTCTCTCCAGAGCTTTGAGAAACGCTCCTTTCTACTCTCCCCACTAGTTTTAATGATTTGATTTTTCACCCTTAATTCTCTTAATCCATTTAGAATTTTATGTTAGAAAGTCAGTATTCCGTAGATTTATTGCCCTTTCAGCTAATCATCCCGGCACTTGCGAATGATCCTCTTCCCCTTGTCGCTGAATATAATGAATTCTATTCTTTTTTTCTTTTTTTTTTTTTTGCGGTACGCGGGCCAAAATTGCAGCAAACTGCCAAGCCACCCTGGGATTGCCTGCCTTTGAAGGTTTTTGTTTGTTTGTTTTGTTTTGTTTCTGCGGTACGCGGGCCTCTCACCGCTGTGGCCTCTCCCGCCGCCGAGCACAGGCTCCGGACGCGCAGGCGCAGCGGCCATGGCTCACGGGCCCAGCCGCTCCGCGGCATGTGGGATCCTCCCGGACCCGGGCGCGAACCCGCGTCCCCCGCATCGGCAGGCGGACTGTCAGCCACTGCGCCACCAGGGAAGCCCCCCAATGTATTCTATTCTTGCATGTAACATAGGGCCTATTTCTGAACCACGAAATCTTTTTCAGTCACCTGGCTGTTCATGAGATCGGGTTTTTTTTCTTCTAAGTAAAATTACATGCTTAGACGAAAGAAATTATTTTTCTGTTAGAAAAACGTTTGCCATGTCTCTCCCAGGCCCACATGTCAAACTGCTCTCAGGGCAGCTTGGTCAGCAGCCTCGGAGTGTGGTGGAGAGGACTCGCTCCTCTCGCTGCTGGAACTGTGCAGCCCGCTGCCGGGCCTCCGTGGAGACCGACATGTAACATGGCCACCGAGTTGCCGTGTGGCCCGAGCTGCCCATCGTGACCTCGGTGTCGTCCAGCCCTCCAGGCCGTCAGGTTAGGTGTGCACAGTGGTTCTCAGTCCTCACGGGGACATCGGCCCGAGGGGCCGGGGATGCAGGGCAGTTGCAGGAGGACGTGGCCCGAATGCCTGCAGTCTCAGCCGGCCACACCGCATGCTCCCTCCCCGCTCACATGGTCGCCTCAGGGAGTGGGGGGGACTTCCTTGTGACCAGGGGACAGAGGAAGAGAGGGCGCGGGCCTGGTGCACCGGTGGTTCTGCCGAAAGTGGACACTGCAGCCCTTCAGCCCCTTGGGGACTAGTATGTGTTGATTTTCTGTTGCCCCCCCAAACAGACGCCACAACCAGCCGGGGAAAGCAGCACCAACGTGCTGTGTTATCTGGGTCAGAGTCCTCGGCGGGGGAGGGGGCGGCAGGGCGTTAAGCCGGAGTGCAGCTGGTGGCTCCCCTGCGGCCTGGGGCCGCTTCCCTGCTCACTCGGTTTGTTGGTAGAATTCACTTCCTTGTTGTCCTGGGACCCACGTCCCTGTCCTCTTGTGCTGTGTGACCTGAGGCCACTCTGAGCCCCTCGAGGCCGTGTCCGCCCTGGCTGGGGTTGCTTTCTCCGCCTCAGGGCCAGCAACGTGGCCTAGTCTTCCTCAGGTCAGTCTCCTGACCTCAGCTGGGAAAGGCTCTCTGCCTTTAGGACTCATGTGGTTAGCTGCGGCCGCAGGGATGATCGGGCAATCGCCTCATCTCAGAGTCCTTCACCTTCACCTCGCTGCTGGCAAAACCCCTTCTGCCGTGGAAGGTGACGTGTTCCCGGGATCCGGGATTATGACGTGGACAGTGTCAGGACGTTATCTGCCTCTCACGCTGGGTGCCCACAGCTTAACCACGACCCTCTTCCGCAAATGAATACAGTCTGTTTTGCTGGGACGAATAGTCATGTTTCTAAGAAATCTTATATTTAAGGAACAAAAATAGGCAAATAAATAGTTTTCATGGATAAAATGTCAGGGAGCTGAAACTTTCGGGTTTACAATAACAATGTCAGTTTTCTACAAAAATCTCACTAGTGACTGGACTCTGTAACTGTAAGTGTATTTTGTTACTGATACACAGTATATACTCGTTGATCAAGAGAGACAAAACTAAACCTGAATTTCCGGAGCAGCTTCTAAGCAAAGGGAGCTTGTGTCCATAGCAGGAGGTTCCGGGACCTTCTGGGTACGTTGCAGTTGGCTCGGCAGCTGCCGAGTGAACGAAGCAACAGCACCTCCTGAGAGCTGGGTGGGGCATGGGGCGCCCGGTCTGCGAGTGATGCTGGTTCCCAGGCAGCCTGACCACCGCACACACCTCAGCTTCCTGTTTTCCAACTCCTGCTGTGGGAGAGAGCACATCATTAATTGGGTGTTGTAGACGCTATTCTGAGCAAGTTTCCTTTTTTTCCCCTAAAGAGCTATTTTAGGAGTAAAACGCCTCTGGTTCGGGGCAGAGCTGTCCTCTCTCTGCCTGCAGTGACACGGCGGGTCCCCCTGGGCTGCCGTCAGGACCGCCCTGGCCCCTTGCTCAGTGTCATACCCACCCCCCATGCATCTACGGACACACGTGCATCTTTCTCATAACCTCTGACAGAGAACACTGCTTACCAGCCACCGTGGCATTTCCCCTAAATTATATCGTGAGCCGTGCTCCGTGGACGAAGGGTTCCTGAATTCCTCTTCCGGCAGCTACGGAGTAACTGGTAGTCAGCTTGTTCTGCTACCAGAAAATACCTCTAAACCGCACGGAGAGTGAGCCAGGCGCTACCCTGCGGCCAGAGCAGAACTTAGACGGGAGACACGGGGCGCCCCGGGTGACGCCCCGTCCTCTGACTGGCGCTTTCCCACGGAGGGAACGGGAGTCTGGGTGAGGGAGAGGACTCACCGTGTCGCCGTCTCACTGTGACCACAAGGCCAAGCCCGTCGTCCTGTCCACGGCCTCTGGGCATCCTCGGTGTGAGGTGCTTGTCCACATCTCTGCCCGCTTCCCACCGGGTGGTCCGTCTTTATCTAGTTGGTTTGTCAGAGTTCTTCCCGTGCTCTGGACAGTCCTCGGTGAGCGGGTGTTTAGACGTCTTCTCTGAGCCTGTGGTTTGCCATTTCACTCTCCTTTGTCCTTGGTACAGTCCCAGCTACCCAGTTTTCCTTTATGGGCAGTGCTGTTTGTGTCCTGATAAGAAATCTGTGCATTTCCAAGGTCATGAAGCCCCACTAGGTTTTCCTCTAGAGGATGACTGTTTCCCCTCTCGTGTTTATTTCTGCAGCCCGTGGGAAAGTGATATGTTGTCTGCAGTGTGAGGTAGGGGCTGCGTAGACCCGCTGTGGGCGCCCAGGCAGCAGAAGGGCCATCCTCCCCCGGCCATCGTGGTGTCCCTTCGTCACACGGGTGACGGTACCCGTGTTGGCCCCGCCCAGCTCTGCCCCTTTGACCACAGTCTGTTCTTGTCCCACTGACACCTCCCATCTTTATTCAGACCCTCAGAAGGTCCAGTCCTGGTAGAGTGTGCATCCTCCAGGTCTGCCTCCATCTCCAGCTGCCTCAGTGGCCCTTGACCCTGCCCTTCCACACAGCATAGGACCAGCTGGGGCAGGGCACGTGGGTCAGAAAGGCCTTCTGTGCGACTCACAGCCCTGGGAGCTGGCCGCTAGCTTGTGAAGGCATCTCAGTGGTGATGAGACCCTTCCCTTCCAGGCAGGGGGACCACGTGTCTCTCAGGCAGATACACGGCAGGCCGTACCCCGGTCGTGCGCGAAACAGCATGCCTGATGTTGATTCGTCAGTAAAAAGACATTTCTTTTAGAACAGATAGACCCTCAGCCAGACCTTGGTTGAACTTCAGGAGATGTAGGAAGAGTGTCTTCAGGAAGGAGGACAAAGGAGGCTGCTTTGGTCCATCATTCTGTCTGTCTGTCTGCTCACTCAATCTATCCATCTCTCATCTATCTATCCATCCATCTATCTATCTATCATCTATCTATCTATCATCTATCATCTATCTATCCATCTATCTATCTATCACTTATTTAGATTAGCTGTTTTCCATTCATCTCGGCCACGCCTGTGAGCAGAAACGACCCTGTATGTCAGCAGTCCCCAGGGCTGTGTCTATGAGTGAGGCTCTGCCCTGTCTGGGTCATTCCAGTCCTGGTCTCAAGCCGGGACGCAGGCTCAGAGGCTGGGTCCCAACCGCAGCCAAGACTTCCTGGGGGGTCCCGAGCTGAGCGGCAACCCCAGACCCAGCCACTCTTCTCAACTGGGCCCAGGCATTAACACGCTTGCGGAAACACACCCCAGATACCACACTTTGAACCCTGCGTCTCGGTTCAGTGGCTGGCAGGTTTCAGAGCCAAAGAAGCTGTACGTGAGTACAAAGATGGAAAAAATTAAAGTGTTTCATTTAAACCCTTTCTGTATTGGAGGCAATGAATGCAGTGAGCCAGTGCGGTGAGAACCAGATGGCACTGTGCCAGTGGGAGGTGACGTCCCCCAGCCTGGGTTTCCGGGTGAGCTGGACTGGGGGGGAAATGCGAGGTTCAGGCCGCGAGGTGCAGCGAGAGGCTCCGGGGTGCCTTCTGTCTCGCCGGCTACCCCCCCAGGCCCACCAGGCCCTCCAGGAGTGGACATCATTCACCAGTGTGCCCCTGCCCTCTCCAAGGCCAGTTCTCCCATCTGTCGTGTGCACTCCCGGTGCCAGGAGGGATTCTGCAGAGGCTTCCTGAGAACCTCCTTTGCTTCCTTGCAGCCCTGACACCCCTTGCGGGGACCTGGCCTTCCCCTCGTGTGCAGCCCGTCCTGGGCTTTCAGAAACTCCTGGGACCCTTTCTGGGACTGTCCAGGATCAGCCCCCGGGGCAGTGTGAGAACGTGAGGCACCAGGCGGGCCCCGAGCGCCTGGATCCTGGGCCTTTTATGCAGCACCTGGGATGCACAAAGGCCCGTTGGTTTGGTTGTGCAGTGGTGGGGACAGTGGTCTTCAAGCAGCAAGATGTGCACCCACTGTGCGCACTTAGAGGGCTTTCCGAGGGGGAGTGTGGGCTGCCCGCAGCTCCCTCTTCATCTCCCCCCGCCCCCCACCGGCTCAACAAAGCCAGGCAGACCCTCCCCTCCCCAGGTGGACAGCTCTTGGGCACCAAACACAGGGAGAAAGGAAAGCTTTAACTAAAGTACTGAGACCACCAGCCTCTTCCAGCTTATTCAGAGATGCGTTTCTAATACAATTTTACTTCTTACACGTAATAATTTATCAGAATTTGTAATTGTGCTATTTGAACCGGTTATACAGCCATAATAATTGCAATGATTACTCAACCTGAAAGATAAGTTTTTATAACCTCAGTGCTGAAGGTCACAGTAAAAAAGCGAAATTTCCATTTATATGCGTTTTCTTGTGCTGTAAAGATGTGATAGGGTGATCAATGAAAGTCCTTCAATCAAAAAAAGGTGTCCCATTGGGGGCAGTATATAACCTTACTCTGTGTGGTTGGTAGAATTCCAAAAACAAGAGGAATAACGTAAAGATTCTACTAAAGAAGAGGTTGTTGACGTGTTTTTAAATCGATGACAGTAGCTTTCCGTCACTGTTCTAGTTTAGACAGCTTTCATTGCTCTCTTTCACGTTCACGAACCCTTTCTTCTGGGATGTATAACATTCTAATGTTAACACCATCCAGTGTGTGTCTCGTCACAGACACGGTGTTTTCACCTCCGTGTTATTGATTTGGATCCTTCAGAATTTATTCCGTGTCTCTTCTTAACCTGCTGCCGTTTCCTCTACCTTCTGGAGCTTGTGGTTTTATCAATACTGTGGCTGTTTTAACATCCTGGCCTTACTAATTCTCACGTCTGCCTCATGTCTGCATTTCTTTCTATTAGTTGTTTTTTTCCCCCCCCTCATTAGGTCCTATTTCCCTACTTCTTGGCATGCCTGGTTTTTGATTGAATGCCAGACATTGTGGTTTTATATTGTTGGGGCTGAATTCTTTGTATTCCTTTAAATATCTGAGCATTGTTCTGGGGCACAGGTGAGCCACCTGGGAAGAGTTTGTTGCTTTTGAGGCTTTCCTTTCAGCTTTTCTGAGTCAGAAACGGAGCAGCTTTCAGCCTCGGCTATTGTGGCTCACTCTTGAGGTCACCCTTCTGGGGTCTGTCTCCGCTGCCTCAGGATCACAAGCCTTGAGGGGAATCTACCAGGCCACGCTGTGCCGTGTGTTGTGGGGAGAGCAGGCCTGGACCAGGCGCTCCTTGGGGGATGTGCTCCCTCTGAACCCCAGTTTCCTCATCTGAAGAACCAGGTATTGGCTGGTGATCCTGAGAGTCTTTCCTGGAAATCTGGTGGTTACACGTCTCCATTTTTATTTTATTTTTAAAATTTTATTTTATTTTTAAAATTTATTTTATTTATTTATTATTTTTGGCTGTGTTGGGTCCTCATTGCTGCACACGGGCTTTCTCTAGTTGTGGTGAACAGGGGCTACTCTTTGTTGCGGTGCGCGGGCTTCTCATCGCGGTGTCTTCTCTTGTTGCGGAGCATGGGCTCTAGGCTCGCAGGCTCAGTAGTTGTGGCTCGCGGGCTCTAGAGCACAAGCTCAGTAGTTGCGGCACACTGGCTCAGTAGTTGTGGCTCGTGGGCTCTAGAGCACAGGCTCAGTAGTTTTGGCGCACGGGCTTAGTCACTCCGCAGCATGTGGGATCCTCCCGGACCAGGGCTCAAACCTGTGTCCCCTGCACTGGCAGGCGGATTCTTAACCACTGCGCCACCAGGGAAGCCCACACGTCTCCATTTTTAAACGTGATTGGGCAGGTGATGGATTTGGTAGAAGCAAAGCTGTGTATAAACCTGGTTCTGTTGTTTTCAAAACTCTTGCGCTGCCACCTGGAAGGCATTTACAGCGCTCAGTAGTTCACTTTATAAAGTCACAGCTGCTGTCAGTTCTTGTGTCTCAGGAGGGACATCCAGGGGTTAATGCCAGGTAAGCCTTCCTCCCTGGACCAAATTAAAGCGCCTTATACAGCACGTGTTTTCCCCCAAGAGCCGTTCACTCAAGTGCGGGGGTGATGACCCTTTCCTCAAACGGGTGGGTGGTTTCTACAATCATTTAATATCATGTCTGTCTTCGATCCTGAGACTTGAGCTGGAAAATTTCAAATCGTGCTTGTGATTTAAATTATAACTGAAATAGTCGTAAATACAAGTCCAAGATTTCCTTCTTTGCTCACAAAGTTGTGGCGGGCCTTCTGCCTCCAGGAAGACAGAGCAGACATGCTTCTCCTGTTCCTCCTGTCAAGACAAGAAAAACTCTGGACATTGGGTCTAAAACAAACATAAGGAGACTCTGAAAGGGGGCGTGAAGGAGGCATCCGGCTAGGGACCTCGAGACCCAGGAAGATACAGCGCGGAGAGCTCTTGGCCTCGTACATTCCGGCACTGGGAGTTGAAGGAGCCAAGTCAGACATACCAACAGGCACAGACAGAAAGAGCCCCAAGAAAAGCCTGCCCTCTCTGGCCAAAGGGCCAGCAGCAGAACAGCCGAGAACAGCCTAGCAACAGACGTCTTACTGAGGAGGATGTACAGATGGCGGATGAGAACATGAAAAGACGTCACCAGTAGTGGTTAGGGAAATGCCAGTGAAAACCACCGTAAGACGTAAACTGTACCAATGTTTTCTTAGGTCAATCTCCCAAGGCAGTAGAAATAAGCAAATGGAGCCTGATCAAACTTACAAACTTTTGCACAGAAAGGGAAACCATAAGCCAAAGGAAAAGACAACCTATGGAATTTGGGAGAAAATGTTTGCGAATGACACGACCGACAAGGGCTTAACTTCCAGAATATACAAACAGCACATACAACTCAATAGCAAAAAACCAAACAACCCAATCGAAAAATGGGCAAAACGCATCTCCCCATACCTGGCAAACAAATGCAGTATTGCCTCACGAATTGATTTGCTTCTCTGAGGTACCCACCAGTGTATCTGGGGAGAAGCTTCGAGGACAAGCTGAGGAGCGGCTGTCCTTCTGTGCGGCTGGAGAGAGTCCACGGAAGAGTCTGGATGTCACGAAGGAGGCAGTGGTTCAGGCAGAGGAAGCGGCTGCCGAGGTTACTAGGAAGCTGGAGAAACAGGAGAAAGGCTTGAGGAAGGAAAACAAAGGGCTGTGGCTGCGATCGCCCTGGCGTCCTCAGAGAACAGCAGTAGGACCCCGGAGGAGTGTGAGGGGACAAGTGAAAGACCCAAAAGGAAGCAAAAGCAAAAGCCCCAGGAGGCTCCTTAGGAGACTGGAATGGAAGACCCATCTGTCTCCTCCAAACCCCCAAAATGAAATCTTTTTCCAAGGAGGAGCTGGTTAGTAGTGATCCTGAAGAGACAGCTGGCAGTGGAAGTCTTACCAAGAGGAAGAAATCTTTCCCCAAAGAGGAACCAGAGAGGGACCCTGAAGAGTCAGGAAACAAGAGGGTCCCCAAGAAAAAGAGGAAATTCTCTTCCAAGGAGGGGCCTCTCAGCAGTGAATCCGAGGAGGCTGCTGCCAGCAAGAAGAGCAGCTCCAGGAAAAAGAAAAAGCTCCGGAAGCTCCTCCAGGAAGATGAGATGGACACTTCCCTAGTGGGGCACAACTTGCAGGGATATTTCCCAACCCATCCCCTACAGCCCAATAAAAATAAAAACAACAACAACAAAACATGGGCAAAAGACCTGAATAGACATTCCTCCAAAGAAGACATACAGATGGCCAATAGGCACATGAAAAGATGCTCAACATCGCTAATTATTAGAGAAATGCAGATCAAAACTACAATGAGATACCACCTCACACGGGTCAGAATGGCCATCATTAAAAAGTCTACAAATAACAAATGCTGGAGAGGGTGTGCAGAAAGAAGGAACCCTCTTACACTGTTGGTGGGAATGTAGATTAGTGTAGCCACTATGGAGAACAGTACGGAGGTTCCTCAGAAAACTGAAAACAGAACTACCATATGATCCAGCAATCCCACTCCTGGGCATATATCCGGACAAAACTATAATTCAAAAAGATACCTGCACCTCTATGTTCATAGCAGCACTATTCACAATAGCCAAGACATGGAAACAACCTAAATGTCCATCAACAGATGAATGGATAAAGAAGATGGGGTACATGTATATAATGGAATACTACTCAGCCATCAAAAAGAATGAAATAATGCCATTTGCAGCAACATGGATGCAACTAGAGATTATCATATTAAGTGAAGTAAGTCAGAAAGAGAAAGACAAATACCATATGATATCACTTATGTGTGGAACCTAAAATATGACACAAATGAACCTATCTACAAAACAGAAACAGACTCACAGACATAGAAAACAGACTTGTGGTTGCCAAGAGGGAAGTGGGTGGGGGAGGGATGGATTGGGAGTTAGGGATTAGCAGATGCAAACTCTTATATGTAGAATGCATAAACAGAAAAGTCCTACTATATAGCACAGGGAACTATATTCAATATCTTTGGATAAACTATGATGAAAAAGAATATAAAAAAAGAATGTAGGGCTTCCCTGGTGGCGCAGTGCTTGAGAGTCCGCCTGCCGATGCAGGAGACGCGGGTTCGTGCCCCGTTTCGGGAAGATCCCACATGCCGCGGAGCGGCTGGGCCCGTGAGCCATGGCCACTGAGCCTGCGCGTCCGGAGCCTGTGCTCCGCAAATGGGAGAGGCCACAACAGTGAGAGGCCCGCATAACGCAAGGAAAAAAAAAAAAAAAAAAAAAAGAATGTATATATACATATATATATATATGTATGTATAACTGAGTCACTTTGCTGTACAGCAGAGATTAACACAACATCGTAAATCAACTATACCTCATTAAAAAAATAAAACCACAATGAGATACCACCTATCGGAATGGCTAAAATCAAAATTAGCAGCAACACCAAATGCTGGCAAGGATGCAGACAAACCAGATCCCTCACATGCTGGTGGCAGGAGTGTCAGATGGTGCAGCCCCTCTGGAAAGCAGTTTGCAGTTTTTTAAGTGACTAAACATTCAACTGTGTACGATCCAGCAATTGTACTTCTAGGCATTTGTATCGGAGAAATGAAGACTTATGTTCACACAACAGTCTGCACATGAATGTTTATGGCAGCCTTATCCGTAATAACCCCAAACTGGAAACGGCCCAGGTGTCCTTCAGTGGGTGAGTGGATAATGTGACCACACTGTGAGTGCTACGTACACAGCAGTAAACACGAATGAACGTGAACCCTACACACACAACTTGGATGGATCTCCAGAATTATGCTGAGTGAAAAAAGGTGATTCCAAAAGGTCACATACTATACGATTTCATTTCTATAACATTCTTGAAATGACAAAATTACAGAAATGGAGAGCAGATTTGTGGTTGCCAGGGGCTAAGGAGGGGATAAAGGTTGGGTTTAAAAGGCAACAGGAGGGATCCTCATGGAGAGAGGGTGTTCCCTAACCTGACATTTCCAAAATCAGTGTCCTGGTCATGATTCTTAGTTTCTCAAGATGCTTCCATGGTGGGAACTGCACTGAGGGCACGTGGGATCTCTCTGTATTAGTTCACATGGCTGCATCTGAATCTACAATCATCTCGAAGTTTATTTAAGAATAAGTCATGGCACCTCTAGGAAAGTTCAGTGTTTTAACTCATTCACAAGTGAGTCAAAACTGCAGCCTTGAATCACACACATCTCCTTCCAACAAAAAGGGAAATGCATTGGATTCAGTTCCGTAAACTGGAAATGATGACTCACCATCAAATTTATAGATAAAAATGTGAGTGTGTTGAGGTCACGGCAAAGATCTTGCGGCTGAACCACGGGCCTTGTGAGAAGAGCTGGCATCTTCTCCACTGGAGGGTCTTATCGTCTGTTGTGGTCACCGTGGTGGGCGCACAGATGTCCCACAGGCCCTGTAGAAGCCCGCCCCGCCCCGCCGATGCCGCCAGCAGGATGCGTGTCCGGTGGGTCGGCCATCTCACCAGGCACGGGTGGCCGCCCGCCTGGAGCCCCGTCTGGCTCTTCCTCTTCTGTGGCCTGTCTTCACAGTAGCCTCCTGCCACGTGAGGGATGCTTGGGCTGAGGAGGGGACTCCTTACCCAGACGCTTCTCTCCCAGAGCTGGATTTCCTACACCTGGTGATGACCAAGAACAGGGTCTCTGCCCACCACATGGACTCCTGGGCACTTCCTCCTCGTGGAGAGCCTGGACCATATTTAATAGGCTTTCTTGGGAGAGTCTCATGCTTTTGGGGGCTTGAGAATCATTTTCTAAAATATCTCTGGGAGGTCGTGTGCCTGGCAGCAGGACAGAGTGGGCAGGGAAAGGGGACCACCCTGGTCCGTTCAGCCCTAACTTCCCGGCCAGGTGGGCCATGCCTGGTTCCTAGCATTCTTCACAGCGGTTCCCACCAGAACCCGGAGGGAGGGTATTGGAAAGTTTCCTTTCCTTCCCTTCGTCCTTTTATCAAACACCACCACCCTATTTTCTACAAGCTCCATTTCCAGTCAGGGTTTGTGCAAGATCAACACACATTTGACTTCTTGGAGAATGTTGCAGTTAGAAATAACGCTTATAACCCAAACCCTCAATAATTCTAATCTCTCTTAGGAGATACATTAAAAACACCGTGCGTGTTTCTAAGGGTCGCTGTCGGTTTAGCACGAGACGAGTCCTTTCTTCACACGTCTGATTTGATTAGCAACAAAAGTCTTGCTGTTACAAGCGAAGGGCATTGCGGCAGAAGTCCACCAATCCCTGACCATTTCCAGGCCGTGTCCAGTAGGATGCATGTCATTCCTGGGAGGAAATGAAGCCAGTCAGATGCTCCTTCCTGTGAATTCGCAGAAAGCCGTCCCCAAACTGGGATGTGTCTGAAGTCGGTGCAGGAAGGGGAGTTGTTTCCGAGCGCAGCGCTGGGCGCACGCCGTGTGGGGTGTGACACCCAGCCTTCCAGGTCAGAGAAGCACACCCGGCGCACCCCTCAGCTGCCCCCAGGCCTGCCGCCGGGCTCGGCCGTTTTTCTCCTGCTTGTACCCTCGGACAGGACGCCTCTGCCTAGGGGACCCAGTGGCCTGACTTGAAGGTTTGCCAGAAAAGTCCCTTTGAGGGGGTGCTGTGCGCGGCCGCCTCTCTGGGCCTTTTGCTGAGCCGAGAAAACCCTGTGCTGGACAGCCGTGTCCTCCTTGGGGTCAGAGCAGGACGGCAGAGGCCTCCTTGCTGGGCGGGGGAGGAGAGAGGCTACTGCCGTGTTTGCTCAGAGCTGTTCCGACCTCAGGACGAGAGAGAGCGCGTGGGTAGGGGCTCAGGGCGCAGGAACTTGGGGCGCTCGACCGAAGGCTGACGTGGCTCGGCTGCCGGTCGTGTCCTGCAGGCACAGGCACTATGGCTGGCGTGGCTGCACTGGGGCTGCTCCGGTCCCTGGTCCCCACGAAGCTTCACGCTGTAGCCTCGTGCGCGCCCCTCGGACTCCTGACCTCTGCCTCTGGCCCCTAGAAAAGTCGATTCAGCCTCACCTCTTTGCCCCGATAGCCCTTCGGAGCACCGTCTCCTGTCCTTCATCTGCGGGAAGGTCCCAGAATGCTCAGGGGTCCGCTGTTCCCAGGGTCGGCGATGGGAGGGCCGGGGTGGAGGCCGTCCGGGCTTCTCGGCTGGACAGCCCTCTGCCGCCACCTGCGCCTGCACCACCCCGCAGCCCCGGGAGCCCGTGCTACTCCCCAGCCCCGCCTCCTTGAGGCCAGGCCCTGCTGGGGGCTTCCCTGCCCTGCCCCATGCTCTCCCTGTTCCGCCCAAGCAAAACTTCTCTTTCTGGAGGTCTCCAGGCGTGGCTCAGAGTCTCTGATCAACACTTACGTCCAGCCTTGCATGTGACCAGTTGATTTCCCTCTCTGGGGGATGTTGATGTTTTCCAAGAAAAATGAATTTTAATGGGAAAGGGGTCTCTTCAGGGCTCCTCCGGGACCCACGGCTGGCCTGTCCCAGGGAGTAAAATGTGTCTGCTCTGAGCCACAGACCCTCGCCAGCCCTGCCGCCAGGCTCGCGGTGAGGTGAGGGTCCTGCCTGGGGAGGAAGGCGCCTGGAACCCGCACCCCAGCCCGGTCTGAGTGCCCCACAGCCTATGCCTTGTGTGTCCGCCCCGCTGCCACCGGGGCCTGGACCTGTGGCCCCTCCTCCAGCCATTGGTCCCGTGGCCTGTACTTTGGAGGTCCCTGTGGGATGTGACAGGTGCCTCTGACCCTCCCGCACCTTGGATTTCCGTGGAATTGACAAGATCAGAAGCATCAGGTACATCCTTTCTTCTCCGTAGATAAACCGCTTAACCCAGAAAGAGTCCATGTAAATACAACCAGCTTTGCAAGGTCAAAACCCCGTTATGACCCTGGCCACTAACCCATCGCTGGGGCGTCACCCTGGCTGCGGTCTGCCTGTTGGCGGTTTCCTTCTACCCGCACGTCGGGGGCAGTGCACCAGCCCGGAGTCTCCATGTGGAGAAACGCTGGATGGAGGCCGGCAGGACAGGTGGGGGCCAGGCAAACGGACCGGCTTCCCGTGGCGACTGTTGCATGGTACAAACATGCTCTTGGACCGCGAGCTTTGTCTCCTCTCTCAACCCTCCCAACACAAAATGACTTATTCAGAGAGATCAGAACAGACCTCTTCTGCTTGTTTTATTACCTCCTTGGAGACCCCGAGACAGAGGCAGACAGACTGCGCTATGGATCCGATAATTTAACAACTTCTGACCAAAGTGTGGCAAACGCGGTTGGTCTGGGAATCAAGTGGGAGCTGGGTTGGTGCAGGGAGCATGAGAGGACTTGGTGAAATCTAGCCCCCCCCATCTCCTGCACCCCTGGGCTTCCCATGTAGGCACATGACACTCATATTTGGGAGGGTCTGATTCAACGGCAAAGATGTAAGGCGCCCGGCACTGCGACGCGGACTCCGATTACGGGAGCAGAGTGACTTGAGGGTGCTTAAGTGAGTCTTTATCAGGCGGGCTGCAGCCTGGTCACCGCCCCCCCAACGCATGGCCGGTCGGACATTGCCCCTCCCCTTCCCACCAGCACTGCAGCTCCCAACCTTGAACTGAGCGGGCAGGAGGCCCGAGGCCTGACCCTGAGTCTGTGGGCGGTTCCACATCTGAGGTTCAGACAGCGTGGTCTGTGGCTCCACTTGGAGGGGACAGCTCTGGCCCACCCGAGACGTGGTGGTAGGGCTAGCACAGCACTGCTCCGACCCCTCCAGAGGGCAGTGATGCTTCCTGGCAGGAGTGCCCACCCAGTGGCCAGAGCATCCAGCAGAGCCCGAGGCCTTCCGTGCGCTGGACCCCGAGGCCACAGAGGGCTCCGTGGAAGTTCGTGAGTGGCTACCCGGAGCTGTCAGAGCTGGGGAGGTGTGTGCAGGCCTGGCTGGGGCTCAGGGGTGGGGTTGCCTGTCTGGAAAGAGAGCAGGTTCTGGGAGGGTGGGTCCTAGCGTGGGCGACCCATCATGGGAGGTGGCCGAGAGGAAGCGGGGCAGGCAGTGGAGCCCCTGCAGATGTGTCTGCGTTTAGCAAGCTGCTCCAGTTTCCCCAAGGGAGGAACAGGCACGCCCCCCACCCCATCCCCACCCTGACCACCCAGCGTCCAGTCTCCATGCAGGTGGCCCCGCCTGCTGTGACCTGTCACCACCATCCCTGCAGGATCCGTGCTCAGCCCTTGGCCCGTCAGCTGCTGTGACCCAGGGCAGCTTGGGCTTCGCGGGCGGGCCCGAGGGTCTCAGCCAGGGAGGGAAAGCCCTTGGCAGAGAGCGGTGGGGCTGAGCCCTGGTGAATGCAGCCCCCGTGCAGATCCAGGCCCACGCTGGGCAGACAAGGTGGTCACAAGGGCCCTGTCCAGTGGGTGCCCGTGGTGTCCTCAGACAGCCCTGCTGCAGCCCCTCAGGCCTGTGCTCCCACTGGCTAATCACGGGCCTTGGACGAGAGCACAGCCCTGGCACGAGCCAGCTGAAGACCCCGGCATCCCCGAGGTGGAGGGCTTCGCAGTGCTGGCCGAGACCTCACCGCTCCCAAGGCCTCTTGTCTCCCCTCCGTCCACCCTTTCTTTCTCCCGGGGTGGCAGGAAGGACATGGAAGCATGTGTTAAGTACATAGCATCCGTGAGACTGTATGTAATCATTGCAGCTGGTGCTTTGTGGGTGTGGGTGTGTGTGCGGCAAAGCCACGGGGTGCAGAGAAGCACGTAACAGGGACCAGGGGACCCCGAAGCTGCCCGGGCACACGTGGCCTCCATGTCTCGGGAGCCCCGTCTTCCTCTAATGTGGGCAGTGGTGCCCATGGGGAAGAATGGTGGCTCCATCTACCAAAGTGCTGACTCTGCAAAGGCTCAAAGCAGATGCGTTCAGTACAAATAGGATGCGGGGGAGAGGGGGAGACCCCCGTGCTGCTCCCCGGGAGTCGCCCTGAAAAGTGCCCCCGGAGGACGAGCATGGCCCGGGCAGAAGGAGGGGCCCTGGACGCCCTGCCTCGGGTGTGGGCGAGTGGGACCCCTCACGTGCTCCCAGCGGGCTCTGGGGAGATTTACTTTGTCCACACTCATTTCCATAAATAACGAGGTCAAGACACTTATCGAATTTGTGCCTAAATGGATGTTGGAGAAAACCGTGAACTTGCCTTTGGGGAGATGCCAGGCTGGGGCTGAAGATCCATTACAGCGTCGAAAGCTCTCGGTGCTGGGAGGCCAGGGCCAGGGTGGAGGCCGCTCAGCCCCTGGGGGTCTGAGCCAGCCAGAGCTGACGCCGTCTGCATCGAGCCCTCGGGAGGAAATAAAGGTGGACTGTGTTCTGGACCAGCCCGAGGCTGGGTGGGCGGGGCAGGGGTCTGGCTGGGGGCGGGCCGCTGGCACCCAGGGTGGTCCAGGGCACGTGCTCACCCGCTGAGTTGGCTCGGGCACCTGGGCTGAGGTTGTGACCCCTTCCGAGGTGAAGTTTGTAGGCCCCGTGGAGGGGCCCAGGGGTCCCAGCCGCCACTCCCTTTGGTGTTTCTAACCCACTGTTGCCATCAGGCTGCCACACACCCTTGTATGAAAGGCAGGCCTTGACTTTGGGTCCCCGGTGTCTTATTCCAAAGGGGCAAGAGCAAGCATTCTTTAAGCGCTGGTTACGTGTGAGGCAGGGGACTTGCTCTAGCTTTGGGGGTGTCCCCATCAGGGGTGCTGTGCAGAGCGCAGAAGGCCCCTGCGGTCCGGGGCTGTGACCTGGCGGGCAGTCAGGAGCCAGCCGTGACCCTGCCCACCCTGCCCGCGGCCCCGAGCTCAGGCCAGCCACAGCCTGCTCACCAGGTGTGCTTTCCCTCCAGGTGAGTGAGAAAATGTAGCGGAGCCCCAGCTCGGCGTGCACAGCCCAGCCCAGACAAGCGGCCCGCCCCGCGCGCCCCTCGGGCCACCCTCACCATGTCCAAGAAGGGCGCGGGCGGCCGAAGCAAGGGGGACAAGGCAGAGGTCCTCGCAGCGCTGCAGGCCGCCAACGAGGAGCTGCGGGCCAAGCTCACCGACATCCAGATCGAGCTGCAGCAGGAGAAGAGCAAGGTGGGCCCCCCGTGCCCCCCCCCCACCGCCTCTCCACGCCTTCCTGGGCCCCCAGGGTCTGCTCAGAGCGGGGTGGAGCCAGGTCTCTGCAGATGTGCCAGCCCAGGTGGTGCCCGGGTCCCAGCGGCTCTCAAGGCAGCTCGGGACCACAGACAGCTCTGGGGAGGGGGCTCCAGACCCACAAGGGAGCGTGCAGACACGGGCCTGACCCCGCGGGAGCAGCCCTGGTCCTCAGCGTGTGGGCCGAGGGGCCTCGTCCAACCACACCGTCCCTGGAACAGTGCCGCTTCCCCTTGAACTGTTCACAGTGGAATTTCACCCAAATATAACAGCCCCAAAGCAAACAGCCAGGCCCTGGGCTCAAGGCTTCCAGGTGTCGGGAGGCAGCTCTCCTAACCGACCCACTTGGAAGCGTCGGTCCCAGACCCCAGCGGGCCCTACCTGGGCAGCCCTGTGATGACCCCCTGCCCCGACACCCAGCCCTCGGGGTCCTTGCAGCCTGCAGGGAAGGCTGGGCTTGTGCTGCGGCTGAGGGAGTCCTGGTCAGAGGATGCCCCCCCTCTTAGTGCCAGGCCAGGCCCGGGGGGCCGTCCCCTGACCCACGCTTCCCTCCGTCTCTGTCACCTCTGTCCTCTCCTCGCTCCCCACCCAGGAGCCACTAGGAACTACATGGGCTCTTGGGAAGGAGATGCAAAGAAGAGAAAATCTGCAGAGAGGGAGGCGTGGGGAGGGGAGAACGCCAGGGCGGGCTTCTCTCCCGGAGGGTTTGAACGGTCCCTGGCTGTGGTCTGGCCGGCATAACGGCCCCACAGCCTTGCCCTCCCGGGAGGCCCGGTCAGGGACGGAGTCATGGGAGGCGGGGGCCAGTTGCTTCGCAACCTCCTGGGTAAATCACAAGAGGGATGGTATTTTGTGACGTGTGACGATTATATGGAATTCAGACTTCACTGTCAGTAGATAAGTCGTTAGGACCCAGCCCCGCCCGTTCGTTTACACATCGTCGGCAGCTTAGTAACAGCAGCACCATCTGAGCCGCAGGCCCGAAGGACTGCGTGCGCGGCCCGTTACAGAAGAAACGTGCCGGCCCGTCCTGGTCACCTCCCTCCCTCCCTCCTAGGTCCCCTGCTCTGTGAAAGGGGACAGAGACAGCTCCGGGCGCAGGGCCTCCAGCATGGACACTAGAAGGCAGCTGTCACAGTGACCACGTGGCCGCTCTCGTGGCCAGGCCACCTCGCTGGGCCTGCAGGAGAGCCAGAGCCTGCTGAGTGCCCATGGTGAGGACCTGGGGAGATGGGGAGCATCGGTGTCAGCACCTGCTCTGTGCCAGGTGGTCGCAGAGCCAGCAAGGACAGCCCAGGGGGCCCCGACACGCTGCCCGGCTGGAGCACAGGGCAAAGGCATGAACGTCAGTGGCCTGGGATGGAGAGTTGTTGCGTTGTCCCCGGACGCAGAGGGCATCTGTTCCGCGCCCTAGAGGCACGTGGGCGCTCCGAGCATCCTGTCCTGACCAGACTGTAGGGGCTGCGAGACCAAGCCTCGGACATCGCTCCGGCCCTCCCTTCCCCCGTTTGCAGATGAAAGAGAAGAGGGGCTGACTTGTTAGGAACCTAATGATAATGAAGCCCTTTGTTTTATTGGGTAAAAATATAATAGCAATTGTCTCTTCAATGCAAAGAAACGCCACGTGATAGAAATCACTAAGTGATAGTGCTTTTGCCCGAATCTCGATTCTGTCTACCATTTACAGCAGCATCAAAACCCATCCATCCTGCGGCAGCCCAAGGGGGCGTGTGCCGGCCCCTGGCTGGCCAACAGGCAGAGTCTGGCCGGGTCGGAGCTCGCAGCTCTCCCTGGTGGCAGACAAGAGCCCTGGGCCTGGCGTCAGAGGCCCTGTTATTTATACAAGGTGTACTTACTGTCTTTTGAGAAGATGATATAACCTCTTGGTTCAAAACTCCAAAGGAAGAGAAAAAAGGGCCCAGCATCAGGGAGCCTCTCTTGCTCAAGTCCACACCCCAGGTCACCTCCCAGAGGGGTTCAAGTTACAGTTTCCTGAGCGCACCTGCATGTCTCTTTTTAAAGCATAAATGACGCCCGGTTCTGAGTCCCTTTTTCTTCTTCCCTTCACCGTGTGTCTGGGAGGCTGGAGCTCTCGAGGGTTCCTTCATCCCACTCACGTGGTCCAGCACATGCGGCAGCCCCGCGGTGAACACCCCCGTCGGCGTGTCCTGGACCGCACGTGCAAGAGCGTGTGTGATTGCCGTGTGACAGTGACCACAGCAGGGCCCATGAGAGTGCAGAGGGCCCTTCAGGGAGGTGGACGCAGTCGGAAGCTCCAGGACTCGGAGCCACGTCGAATCCACGCTGGGCTGGGTTTGCTGCCCGAGTGCAGGCTGCTCTGGCCGCACCAGCCTGTCAGCGTTCCTTCCTACAGGCACCCTCGTTGCCCCGGCTAGAAAAGGACTCTGATATCTTTTTTTTAATCTCTGCCTGTGGTTCTTTCTAGTTAAGGCCCCTTAGGCTGTGGTTTCCAGACCTCACTGTGCATCAGAGTTTCCTGTGACTCTTGTTGAAAACACAAGACCCTAAAAGACAACCTCCTAAATGGGAGAACATATTTGCAAATGTTATGAGCAATAAGGGGTTAATACCCCAAATATATAAACAGCTCGTACAACTCAATATCAAAAAAACACACAACCTGATTTTTAAATGTGCAGAAGAACTGAATAGACGTTCTTCTGAAGAGGAAGTGCCGGTGGCCAACAAGCACATGAAAAGATGCTCAACATCACTGGTCCTAAGGGAAATCAAATCAAAACCACAGGGAGACGTCACCTCACACCTGTCCGAATGGCCATCGTCAAAAAGAACACAAATAGCAAGTGTTGGTGAGGGTGTGGAGGAAAGGGAGCCCTCGTGCACTGTTGGTACGAGAGCAAGTTGCTGCAGCCACTATGGAAAACGGTACTGATGATTCTCAAAAAACTAGAAATAGAGCTACCATATGACCCAGCAGTTCCACTCCTGGGTATATATCTGAAAAAAAAAAACAAAAAACCAAAAACACTAACTTGAAAAGACACATGCACCCCAGTGTTCATAGCAGCATTATTTACAATTTCCAAGATATGGAAGAAACCTAAGTGTCCGTCAACAGATGAATGAATAAAGAAGATATGGTACATATATGCACAATGGAATATTACTCGGCCATAAAAAAGAATGAAATTTTTCCATTTGCAGCAACATGGATAGACTTGGAAGGCATTATGCTAAGTGAAATAAGCCAGACAGAGAAAGACAAATACCATTTGACATCGCTTATATGTGAAGTCTAAAAAATACAACAAACTAGCGAATATAACGAAACAGAAGCAGACTTGCAGATGTAGAGAACCA
Organism: Lipotes vexillifer; assembly: GCF_000442215.2. NCBI lineage: Eukaryota > Metazoa > Chordata > Mammalia > Artiodactyla > Lipotidae > Lipotes > Lipotes vexillifer. The sequence continues at coordinate 1,189,612 of NW_006778824.1, read as the reverse complement.
GCGAGTGGTTACCAGTAGGGACAGGGCAAAGGGGACAGGCAGGATAGGGGTAGGAGATTAAGAAGGTACAAACTATTATGTATAACATAAATAAACTGCAAGGATATATTGTACAGCACAGGGAATATAGTCAATATTTTATAACTATAAATGGAATATAACCTTTAAAAATTGCAAATCACTGTGTTGTACACCTGTGACTTAGATAATATTGTACAGCAGCCATACTTCAATTTAAAAAGGAGAAGAGAGCTTCCCTGGCGGCGCAGCGGTTGAGGGTCCGCCTGCCGATGCAGCAGACATGGGTTCGTGCCCCGGTCCGGGAAGATCCCACATGCCGCGGAGCGGCTGGTCCCGTGGGCCATGGCCGCTGAGCCTGCGCGTCCAGAGCCTGTGCTCCGCAGCGGGAGAGGCCACAGCAGTGAGAGGCCCGCGTACCGCAAAAAAAAAAAAAAGAGAGAGAAGAGAGGAAAAACCCCACAGGCCCATGGCGTCACCTTCTGCAGAACTGAGCTCTCCGAGCCCCGGCTGCTCTGAAGCCTCCACTTTGGGCTTCGCTGCCGAGACCTACCTCCTCACAGGGTAGCCGCCAGTCTCCCTGGTCCTGCTGCCAGCGCTGTCTTCTCCTCGGCCCTTCTGCCCCCCTCCCCCGCCTCCTGGCTGAGCTGGAGCATGGGCTGGAGGGAACAGTGCCCCAGGGGCCGAGGCAGGACGTGCCATCCCAGGGAGCGCTGGCCTTCCTGCAGAAAGACACACCCAGGTGGTGTAGTAGATAACGACCCCTCATTTCTTTGCTCAGCCTCTGGGCCTGTGGCCGGCCCAGAGCAGGTGTGGGGGCAGTGGAAAGGAGCAGCAGGGGTACAGGCTGACCAGGAACGCAGGCCCAGCTGCGAGACCTGAGGACGTTCTCTGAGCCCCCGCGTCATTACCTGCCCCCGCCTGGCCTCCCGGCTCCCACTGGTGCCTCCCAGCCAGACCTGCACGTTCCCAGCCAAACATCATTTAAAACATTCTAGATTTTTTTTTAATTGTATTTATTTATTTATTTTTGGCTGTGTTGGCTCTTCGCTGCTGCACGCGGGCTTCTCACTGCGGTGGCTTCTCTTGCTGCGGAGCACGGGTTCTAGGCGCACGGGCTTCAGTAGTTGTGACTCACAGGCTTCAGTAGTTGTGGCACGCGGGCTCAGTAGTTGTGGCTCGCGGGCTCTAGAGCGCAGGCTCAGTAGTTGTGGCTCACGGGCTCAGTAGTTGTGGCACACGGGCTTAGTTGTTCCGTGGCATGTGGGATCTTCCTGGACCAGGGCTCGAACCCATGTGTCCCCTGCATTGGCAGGCGGATTCTTAACCACTGCGCCACCAGGGGAGTCCCAACATTCTAGATTTTAAAAAGTGTGTGTGTGTGTATGCGTGCGTGTGTACAAGTACCTGCCACCTGGCATTAGCACGTGCTGTCATTTTGGATTTGAAGATGAATGAGCCAGAAGCTGGCAGACCCGCTGCCCGCCCTTATTTCCCCCGCACGGTCCTGGGTCCGAGCCCAGCCTCGCCCCACACCCACCAGGAGGCCTGGGCCTCCCTGAGACCGAGAGCCATGGCGCTGGTCCCACGGGGCAGCCGTCATGGGGATGTGGGCTCAGACAGAGGCTCAGCTCAGGGGAGGTGCTCAGTGGACCCTGACGCGGCACCCAGGGTGGGGCTCCTCGGTTTCCATCACTCCATCCCCCAACGGGTGGTGAGCTGGGAGCAGCGCCTGGTTTCCTTCCCCGCGCAGGGCGTGCACGGCGTGGGAACTGCCTGCCGTGCTTCCTCTTCGGTTCTTGCCTGCATTGCCCTCCTCTCCCTACCGTCAGTCCAGTAAATAGAAGATGCGTCTGTGTTACCCTTGGAGTCTCTCCCGGGAGGGCATCTCCTGCTGTGGCCGCAAGCAGGGCTGCACCAGGACCACAGGCAGCTCCCGGGGAATCTCCTCGGTTCTGTCTGCGCAGCCTAGAGACGGACGCTTTACCCCAAGCACGCGGTGGGTTGGTGGTACCTACGCCCTGGCCAAGAGGGGAATAAGATGCGAATTCGATCTTTACGGCAAATGCTAACAACGTCCACCCTCGCCAGCCTTCTGAAGTCTTCGCATGTGTTAACGTCATTGTTACAACCGCAGGACAAATGTGTGCAGCCAGCTCCGTGGACTTGGAGCCTTCCGTCCAGTTTCCAGTACATTCCAGATGCTCCTGCAGCACCCAAGGAGGAGGGCCTGGTTCTGGACCTCATGATGGAAGTGGGTGGACGGCTGGAGGGACCCTTCCCCGGCCCCCAAGGGCCTGGACAGAGCAGGGGTGGAGGCTCTCGTGCCCCAGGGGTGGGGAAGGCGGCCTCAGGACCGGGCGCCAGCTGCCTCCTCTTCCTTATTAGGGACTCAACACCTCGTCTTGCAGGTTGCGGTTTCCAGGGTCAAGAAGGTCCCTGTGGAGCACAGAGAGACGCCAATGTACGCGGCAGCCGCGGGCTAGGCGTTGCGGATTTCAAGCCCACGGTTAGTTCATCACCGAGGGGGATGTGCAGGAATGGAGACTCGACAGCAAAGAATGAAATTATTTAAATGAAAACAGGCCTCTCCTGCTGCCAGGGTGCTGGGGATAAGTGGGACCACCTCGGATGGAGACCCTTCTGAAAAGAGGGAGGAGCTTAGCAGGCAGAAGCTCCAAGGGAGAGGCCTCTCGGAAGCTCCGTCCAAGTTAACTCCACCTCGTCTTAAAGAGGGGCAAGTACCAGGATCCCTGAAGCGGAAACAAAGAATCATAGCGACATGACGCCCCTGTGTCTCCGTCACAGGCTCAAGGAGGCTCCGGCTCTAGGCTGGGCGCAGAGCAGCCCCTGCTGCCGGCACCCCCCGGTCCCTCCTACAAGCTGTGCCCCCAGCTTGGCCTGGAACCGTGTGTGAGGAACAGAGCAGACACACCCAAGCGTTACACCTGCTGTTACGAAACACACTAGTCCTAACTGGGAGGAGGGGACCCCGTGGGGGGGACCCTGTGCTGAAGTCCAGCGACGCCCCAACTCCAGGCCATGGACGGCCACTCAGGAAGGACGGACGTACTGAGCACCCTGCCCCCAGGAGCACGTCCAGGTGGAGGGAGACATGTAAGAAACAGGAACTGGGCAGCCAGGCGGGGTTACAGCCTCCAAGCCGACATGCTGGGCCGTGGTGTGGTCAGTCTGTTCAGCAATCAGGGAGGGCCTCCCGGAAGAGGTGGCCTCAAACCAGCCGGGACAGGGAAAGCGAGGAAGTGAAGGTGGGAATGAAGGGGACTCCCATAATGCAACCGGCAGCCAGGAAGGGCGGCAGGAGAGGTGGCCCAGGGGTCAGGCCACGGAGGGCCATGCAGGTGGGAAGGGCCTAAAAATGTACCGTCTGGACCAGGACATTGGAGAGAGACTGAGACCCACAGGGGACCATGAACTTGGTTGACAGCTGCCTTCAGACTAGGTATGTCCTGGTCACCAGGTCAGCGTATTTGTTACCGTAAGTCATGCGAAAAAAGCGAAAAGGTCATTGTGTTTCCAAAGCTAGTGAGGTGGGTGATGTAGATGCCAGCGCGTTGCCTGTTTCACAATGAGGAGGGGGTACAGCGGGGAAGCCGGGAGGGGGAGACAGAGAGCAGGGAGAGGATTCCACGGCGGCAGCAGGAGGCCATGTGCACGCGGGGCTGGGGCTGCCCTGGCCCTGGAGAGGAGTGGGTGGGAAAACACGGGAGTGATCTCCAAATCCGCAAATCCCAGTTAGGCCCCAAACTCCTGTGGGAGACCCCTTCCCCCTCCCACCCACATGCGAGTGCTACGTCCTCGCAACAGCTCCAGGGGGCAGGCCGCAGACTTCGACTTCTCGTCTCTGTGGACAGAGCCACTTGGGACCTCGTAGACAAAAACAGTGCAGAAAAGAACACACGGGAAAAAAAAATGAGCCAGAGGAAGAATGCCTCCCCCTCCCCTGATAACCTGGGAGACCAAGAAGCAGGACCAAGTGTTCAGGAACCTGGCCCGACATGCGGAAGACCACAGGCAACTCACAGCGCCAGGAAGCGTGAGGCTCTTAGAGAGTCAGGGGTGGCATCCATTTATTCAAAGGGAAGCTCTGTTACACGTGAATCAGGAGTGGGACTGTGCCCTCGTCCCGTCTTTACACGCACCTGGGCCAGTGCACCTGGCCAGGGAGGGGGAGGGGCAACACCAAGCAGACCATTCGACGTGGGCAGGGCTGCAGGTTCTGCTCTAGTGTCTGTTCCTGAAATGGACCCCGACTGTAGAGCAGTCGTTGGAGGTTGGCAGGAGATAATGTTTGGAGAAGTAAGACCACAGAGGAAAACATGCTTTTTTTTTTTTTTTTGGATTTTTATTTTTATTTATTTATTTTTTTGTGTAGCAGGTTCTTATTAGTCATCCATTTTACACTTATTAGTGTATACATGTCAATCCCAATCTCCCAATTCATCCCACCGCCACCACCCCCTGCCCCCCGCCACTTTCCCCCCTTGGCGTCCATAGGTTTGTTCTCTACATCTGTGTCTCTATTTCTGCCCTGCAAACCGGTTCATCTGTACCATTTTTCTAGGTTCCACATACATGCGTTAGTATATACAGTATTTGTTTTTCTCTTTCTGACTTACTTCACTCTGTATGACAAAATCTCTAGGTCCATCCACATCTGTACAAATGACCCAATTTCGTTTCTTTTTATGGCTGAGTAATATTCCATTGTATAGATGCACCACATCTTCCTTATTCATTCGTCTGTCGATGGGCATTCAGGTTGCTTCCATGACCTGGCTATTGTAAACAGTGCTGCAATGAACCTTGGGGTGCATGTGTCTCTTTGAATTATGGTTTTCTCTGGGTATATGCCCAGTAGTGGGATTGCTGGGTCATATGGTAATTCTATTTTTAGTTTTTTAAGGAAGGAAAACATCCTTGCTGGTAGAAAAGTGATGTGTCTAAAAATCGCTCGTGAGCAATGAAATAGGATCCCTCCCAGGGCGCTGTTCTATCCATTCAGCTTAGACTTCAGTAGGCCCCTGAGCTGTCTCCAGGGCCCCGCACGTTTGTTAACTGGCCTTTGAGAGCTCCAAATGTTTGCGGCATTACAAGTGGTGGCCGTTTCCACCCAGAGCGGGTGTTGCATGAACCACACCAGAGCCCTGGGACCACGAGGCACGAAGCTCTAGGCCACAGTGCCCGACGCACCCTGCTGCCCGGCACTGAGCGTGGAGTGCAGGGCCCACCTGTGGCCGGTCCGACGCTGCCATTAAAGAGATGCACCTTCTCTCTGCAACTTAAATCAGCAACAGCACAATCTCAGCTTTTGAATGTAATTTGATTCTGATACCTTCTCTTCTCATGAATAATATCTGACAAACTTGACAAACAGCATCTCCATTCTGTTCAGCAGTTTGTCAGTGGAGGACCGTGTCCCCAGGCTCTGTCTTTCCGGCATAACGACTGCCCGTCACTCTCAGGGACGTCCCGGTCAGGACTGTGCGTGTGGCCACCCTGTCCTATGATGCCTGCTCTGTGCCAGGTCTGTGCTGGTCACGAGCCGGGCATGGTCCATCCTCGTGGGGCTGTGGTCTGGCCTGAGCTTTAAAGCCAGTCTTGACCAAGGACGGTAGCACGGCGGTGTCCACCGCTGCTGAAATGGCCGACTTGCGAGCTGCCTGGGCCATTTTTTTCTAAGAGCAGGTCTGAGCCATTTGGCTAGTCGGCTGGGTGGGGTCCCGCCGTGCCGGCGCCCCACCCGCTGGGAAAAGGCTGCCTCGGCCCCACATGGGACTCGCCAGTGTCCCCCCCGTCTCCAGCCCCAAGGTTCTTGTTCTTGTCCAGTTTCCAGGCTGCCCTGATGCTGTCTGGAGCCCCCGCCTCTGCCCCTGAAGAGTCCCAGGCCCGTGGTGGCCTGCTGGGCCCTGGTCCAGCCCCCATCACTCCCACTTCACACGGGGCCACAGCACCAGGGCCTCCACCACGGGCTGACCCTGAGGTCCCGTGAGGGGAAAGCCGGAGCATCCATCAGAAGCACATCCGGACGTCCAGCCAGTCTGTACGGTCGGCTGCCGTCTGTTTTCACCTGGCAGAGGGGCTCGCTGGGCCTCACGGGACGGGACCCGCTTCTGGGCAGATGTGAGTGGGAGGAGGGCATCCGCAACCCTTTTATTGGATGCTGCGGAACAACTGGTTTTAACTGTCCTTCTCACATATTTCACAGCCCCAGAGAGCACACCGCAGCTAGGGTTCCACAACCCATGTGTGCGTGTGAAGGTACACGTGTCTGCGTGTGTACACACGTGTACATGTGTGAGGACAGGTGCACGTATGTGCATGTGCCTGGTGTGTGTGTGTGTGTGTGTGTGTGTGTGTGTGTGTCGGGGCCTCTCTGGGGTGATCGGCGGGCCTAACGGGCCTGGCCCCGAGTTCCTGGGGTTCCCGCAGCCCCCCCAGCTCTCCCCAGACTCCGTGTTAGACCCCAGGGGTGGAGCCATGACGACCCTCCTCCTTGGCTTCACCTCAGACTCACCTAGACAGGAAATGTAAAAGGAGTCCCAAGGCCCAGGCCACCCCTTGCCCCATGACAATATGTCATCATTTTGGGGTGTGAGATGCAGGCGCCCATGTTTTTTAAAGCTTCCCTGGTGCTGCCGTGCAGTCAAGGTGAGACCCACTTGCCTGAAGGGTCTTTGCCTAGGAAAAGTCTTCTCTGCATCGGAGACGGTGGGTTAGTTTCCAGGAGAGGTTCAGTGAGAACTTTGGAGCTTGGAGGAAAAGCTGTTTATTCACATGCAGGTTTGTGGAGCAGACAGGGTTCCACATGGAGGAGGAAACCTGACGACAAGCCCACCCTCCCTCCATCGTCCCCCGCC
>NW_006778824.1:1181641-1182574 GCF_000442215.2 Lipotes vexillifer | reverse complement strand
CCCGCCCCTCCCTCCCCTCCCCTTACCAAAGTGAACGTCTCTCTGAAAGGGAATAGAGACAGGCCAGTCTGTGAACAAGGCAGCAAGGGGGAAACGTGCTGAAAGATAATGATAAAAACTGGTGCTTATTTGCAGGACTTTATGGTCTGCAAGCAGGTTCCTGTGCTTTTCTTACTTCCAGCCTCTGAGGAGGGTACAGTGAGGCCGAGGTTATCACAGAGCTGCTGGGAGCTCCTAAAAAGTTCTGCGTCATGGAGAGCTGTTTGAGCTCAGGGATCCGGGTCATGTCGGTGGATCTTCAATTTTCAGCGCTATTTGGGGCCAGGAGCCTTTGACCCCCTCCTCCCCAGCACGCTGTGTCATGTGACCTCTGCTCACTGCCTCTACTCTGCCCCTTTCCCCCCTCCACCCGCTGGAGCCGCACACCTGCGCACACCCTGCGTGCCCGCCATCAGCCGGTCTCCGTGGCCAGGGGAGCTTGTCGGTTCGGCCCAGACACTAAGGGAAGGAATTCACTGCCCCTTAGTGGACGGAGCCTCAGAGAGGAGTGGAACAGTGAGCACGTGGCAGAGACGAGTACCAGTGCACTCGCGGGCGCCAGAAGGCGGGGCTCCCAGGAAGCCACCGGACTGGTCCTCGTGCTCAGTGCCTTTGCTCAGAACTCAGGCGAGTGAGCCCAGCTGAGCGCCAGTTCCCGGCCCCAGAGCGTCTCCCGGGACCCTCACTCGTGTTGCTCGTTCTTGATCCCTTCCTCTCCAGCTTCCGGTAACCACGGCGGCCATCGTGGAGGCAGGGGTTCCAAAGGGAGCCCAGCCGTGCTGTTGGCTCTGTCAGAGCCAATTGCTCCAGCGGCATCGGGGCTGCTGCGGGGACGGGCAGGGAGGCAGGGAGGCCGGGAGGCAGGGAGGCTGGCCCCGTGTCGGCTCTTTTTTT
>NW_006778824.1:1173214-1181330 GCF_000442215.2 Lipotes vexillifer | reverse complement strand
GGTACGCGGGCCTCTCGCTGTTGTGGCCTCTCCCGTTGCGGAGCACAGGCTCCGGACGCGCAGGCTCAGTGGCCATGGCTCACGGGCCTAGCCGCTCCACGGCACGTGGGATCTTTCCGGACCGGGGCACGAACCCGTGTCCCCTGCATCGGCAGGCGGACTCCCAACCACTGCGCCACCAGGGAAGCCCCCTCGGCTCAGTTTTTGCCAGGCCTCTCGTGCAAGTCTGATGTGGGCTCTGGCAGACACCTGTTCCACAACAGAGTCACGGGCACTGGACCGAAGGGTAACCACAGGCGGGCATAGTCCCCGTTTTCACTGCACACAGCTCAGCTCAGAGTCAGGGTTAAACCCCATCTAACCCTGAACTGTTCTGCTGATGCTTCTCTCTCCTCCACTCTCTCTCTCTGCTCCAAACAAAACAAAACACAAAACACGCCTCTATGATACACGCTACGTCATTTTTCTTTTCTCTGCTGATTCCCATCCAAGAGGGTGTCCTGAAGGTGGGTGTTACATCATCCATCAAGGGGAGAGGAGCTGGGCTCTGGATCTCAGATGCAGGTGGCGCTTCTGGCTGCACCACGTCCAGCTTCAGGACCCACTCTGCCGACCCTCCGCACCCCACCCGCTGTAGGGACGGCAGCACCTCCCGCCCTGAGCAGGTTCTGAAATGGCACCAGTGGGCTCCCCTAGAGAGTCACCACGCCCACACGACTGAGAAATACCCCCCGTCCAAATCTTGCTTTTCTGGGTGTCTTGAACTCAATTTAAACTGGACAAAGGGGAGATTCACTTAAATGGAAGATGAATAAATATCTGTCTGCTCGAGGCTTTCAGCAATAGCCCAGTTCTCCAGGCAGAAACCCAAACAGCTGGGCCGGTGCTCACGGTGCCCCGTGTGCCGCTGGGGACTTGTCAGGGGCCCCGGTTATTAGAGTTTCTGCAAGCATTGCAGGGTCTGAGCCATCCTAAGGGAAGGCTCGGGACCGAACCCCACTGGACAATAGGACTGCCCGTCGGGGTGCACCAGCTGAGGGAGTCAGTGTCCCAGGTCTGCCCTAAAGGGGGAAATAACAGAGAACAAGGTGGCCACGGCCCCCACCCGCTCCCGGGGAAGCCGGCCCTGGCAGGGAAGGCAGACAGCTCAGCCACAGAGAGAGAAATAAGGCACTTTCGGGAGTGATGACTGCTGTGGAGACAGTGACACAAAGTAACGGGGTCGCTGCAGGGGGCCTGGGAGCTCCTGACCCCCCGAGGCTGCAGACGCTGCCGCCCGAGACCGCGGGAGACCACTCGGGGCTGAAGCTGGGCCGGGCCGGGCAGAGCAAGCCAGGAGGGTGGCAGCAGGCACACGTCCAGGGTCATGGGGGCAGAGCCTACACGCCTCTGCGGGGAGAGAACACAAAGCGCAGGGCGTGTGTCCCCATGGAGTGGGGCCGTGGCCCATGCCTCATTCTCCCGCAAGGATGTGCCCCGTGGGTGGCACGGGGTCTTGCAGATGGCGCCTTCTTTCCTGGGGCTGGGAGATGGTGCTGCTTTTATTCCAAATGCACCGGGAGACAGACAGAGAAGAGAGTCACACGGGGACCAGAGTGGCTAGCTTCGTGCCTCCTGAGCTCTCTCCGTGGAGAGTGGGTGGTGGGGAAGGGCGGTAGGAGGCAGCGGAGGCCTGGGGGCCATGGGGGGGCCAGGGAGGTGACAGACACGCGGTGCACCCTGCAGGTGGTGGTGGCAGGACTCGCTGACGGGACTGGGGCGACATGAGCCGAGGATGACAGCCCCGCTCGAGGTGCCTGGACTGAGAGCACAGACCTCTGAGGCTGGTGGGGGGGAAGTGAAGCGTCCCTCTGGACACACTGAATGTGAGGGGTCTGTAGGGGACTGCGTTTCTCAGGGTTCTGGCAGGAAGCGGAGGGCACACTTGGTGTGTCTGGGGAAGGGTGGCAGGGCTGTGAACTCAGGTGTGCCTCCAGCCGGGCTCCTCCTGACTGTCTGCCCCTCACCCCCCACGTAGACCCGGGGCAAATCCGGATCCCAGCCATTCTTTCATTCCCTAAATAGATTTTGAGCGCCGGCTTCATGCCACATGGTGTGTGGTGGGGTCATTCAGCCAAGGTCAGAGCTTTCGGATGGAAATAAATCATTCAGTAAAAAAAAAAACTGAGTGTCCCCCAAAATCTAGACATCAGACATCATGTAGACAGACAGTACAGCTGCCTAGATCTGTTTCTCCATTTGCCAAGAGTGTCACAGAAGGTAAGCGAGACATCCCTTTATTTGGGCCGAAGGGGGAGGGGCCGAAGCCATCTGGAGGGCGGGAGCCCGCACCCGCCCTGCTCCCCACGGGCTGTGCCCATTCCTTGGCAGATTCATTTGAGGTGAGGGTTTCACCCTCGCGTGCACCGCAGATTTCCCGGGGCCCGTGTGTCTGCGATTTTACTTTCCGGGCCGGTGGGGCTTCCAGGCTTGACGCCTCTGGGTGCACATTCACGCTGTCCACTGACAAGGCTTGATTCTGTTGTCCAGGCATGTTTTAATGAGCCATCCTCGAATAGACGGTCGCTCCCAAGTTTGCAAGAAAAACCGCCTTCCCAAAACTTGCACTTGGGTTTCAGCAAATGCGGAGCTTGGCTCACGGGCAGTGGGCGTTGCGCTGCTCTTGCAGGTCAGCCGGGTGGAAAGGGAGAGGAGCCAGGAGCTCAGGCAGCTGCGGGAGCACGAGCAGCACAAGAGCGCCGTCCTGCTCACCGAGCTCAAGACGAAGCTGCACGAGGAAAAGATGAAGGAGCTGCAGGCCCTGCGGGAGACGCTGCTGCGGCAGCACGAGGCCGAGCTGCTGCGGGTCGCCAAGGTCAAGGACAGCGAGAACCAGCGGCTTCGGGCGCTGCTGCACGCCCTGCGTGACAGCGCCCCCGACAAGGTGCGCGCCATGCTGCTGTCCGAGGCCAAGGAGGAGGCGCGCAAGGGCTTCGAGGTGGAGAAGCTGAGGATGCAGCAGGAGATCTCCGAGCTCAAGGGGGCCAAGAGGCAGGTGGAGGAGGCGCTGACGACGGTCGCCCAGGCCGACAAGGTCAAGGCCGCGGAGATCAGGAGCGTGTACCACCTGCACCAGGAGGAGCTCTCCCGCATCAAGAAGGAGTGCGAGCGGGAGATCCGCCGGCTGGTATGTGCGGGTGGGGCGCGGGGCGCGGGCAGCAGGGGCAAGGGGCAGGCATCGCTTCAGCCTCGCTCTCGGGCAGGGTCCCCTGCACAGCGCACCTCACACCCCTACCGTTGGTTTGCAGACTGCAGAGAGGCCAGGCTGCTAAAAACAGCAGGGTGCGTTTCAGAACTCACCACAGTCAGCGCCCCCCAGGGCCGGGGAGGCTGCAGTCCTCTCCCCTCCAACCACCCAGCTTTCCTTCCCAGTCCCAGCGTGGCCGGAACAAGGCACCTGCAGAGGACCCCCCCTGTTTCCTGGAAAGGGTTTCTGAAAGGTTCCCCTTCTCACAGCCCCAAGTTACGCTGAAGCCAGGCAGGGGCTAGTGTTTGATGGCATGAGTCCCACACTCCATAACTGGCAGGTTCTGCGGTCTGTGAGCTCACTGCACACAGAGAGGCGAGACCAGAGGCCCACGGCTGATGGTCAGGGGCCCCAGGCCCTCCTGACATTCCCAGGCTGTGCAGTGTCTGGGAAAGCGTCGCGCTTTGTGGGTCAGGAACTTCATAGGGTGCATCCTTCTGGCTCCAGAGACCAGGTGCCTAATATATGCGTGTATATATGTGTGTGTATATATGTCTCTGTGTGTACATTTCACATATATATATCTTTCATGTGTATATCACTGAAGGCACACATGCCTGATAGCAAGAAGACCAATATTTCCCTTTTGAGAGCCCCCCACCCCAAGAGTCCCACAGCTCCGCGTCTGTCTCACTTAGCCCAGTGGGGAGGGAATGGGTGGTGGGGTCACATTCCACCCACCGCATCTCCCGACCCTTCCACCAGGTGTCGCTGTTGGAAGCCGGTCCACAAGGTGCTGCCCGCCGGCATCACGACCCAGTGCCCCCCATCCACCTCAGCTACTATTCCCAGAGCCCAACCATATTATAGAATATACAAAATAATTGTTTCCAGTTTTTATGGGATATAATCGACATACATCACTGTATAGGTTTAAAAAGCGTACAACACGGTGGTCTGACTTACATATATGTGAAATGATTACCCCCATGAGCTTAGTTAGCTCCATCAGTTTATGGAGACACAATACAAAGAAAAACCAAAAGAAACTTTAAAAAATGTTTTCCTTGTGGTAAGAACTCTTAGGATCTACTGTATTAACAGCTTTCATATATTTCAGTACATATGAACGTTGTGTTTTTGTGCAAATTTAAAGCAAATAATGAAAAGCATACATGAAGTCTCAGCCGCGTGCCCAGCACATGGGAGGCGCTCCCAGAGCGGGGGCCACGGTGAGCGCCAGTTCCCGCCACCCGCGAGCCCAGCACCATGGCCCAAGCCTCTCTGCCAGGGCCCTTTCTCCGTTGCGGTGCTGCTCCCATGGTGCCCCCTTGCTTAACTGAGGCCCAGCATCTCCTCGACCGTCTCGTTTAGGCTGTAGCTGGTGAGAGCATCCTGGCCCCTAGACCCGGCTGTGGATTCAGGGGTAACACCCGGCCCAGCTGTGCAGACACGTCTGAAGTGACCATGACTGAGGCCAAGTGTGATGCCCCAGCCCGGGGGGACGGGCGGCCTTGGCTGGGAATGGGGGCTCCGGGGCATTTTCAGAGAAGGCGGGGTTGGAAAGAGACGGAGTGGTAGCAGGGCTAGAGCAGAACTGGAGGGTGGAAGATGTGGTCCAGAGGAGGCCCCACCGCAGGGGCCTGGGGGCAGGTCTGAGGAAGGGGCCTGGCTTGGAGGGGAGGCGGGCTGGGGGCTGTCCAGAGGCAGGGCCTGGCCCCGAGCCACAGTGCAGGGCCAGCAGTGGTCAGGGCGCTGCGGGCCAGAGGAGGGACGTGGTCCCAGGTCCCAGGACAGCCATGGTGCAGCGAGGTTCACTGACGCGGCCCCAGGGATGACCGTGCTGACGGCCATCAGGGGTCTCAGGGCTCCCGCACAGAGAGACCCCGTCTGCAATTACCTTGGAAGATATTTGGCAATCCCAGTTTCTTACAAACGTCAGGCAAAGAGTTGCTGTTTCCCCAGCTGTGGCACTGGCCCATCCCGGGGTGTGGTGACGATTTCCCTGGGTCTGGGAGGAAGGCGCGTGGTTCTGGAAGGTCAGAGGTCCACCAGTGCTCAGGGGAGCGCTGGCCTGGGGGAGACGTGGCCTCCCCTTCCCCGTGCGCCGCCCAGCGCTGGACGCCGAACCAGGGCATGTGTGACCACAGGACTGGCCGTGCAGCAGCCAGTGCCAGACAGGTTTGCAGCCTAGTGAAGGCCAGCCTGGGGGCCCTACTGCAGCCCAGGCACAAGGCCGGAGCGCAGTAGCCGTGAGCAGCTGGACTGGGAAGCCAAGGAGCGTGCAGGGAGGTCCACGCCTCTGTGTCCTCGTGTGGCTGGCGCCCCGAGCGAAGGGCCCCCTGCCGACAGTGCTGCTTGTAGCAAACCTGGGGCCTGAATTCCCTGCACCCTGGGGGACGGGAGCCCCGCCTGTAGACGGGTCTCTCTGGCAGCCCGGCCCAGGGAGGAAGGGAGGGGACCTCAACAAGGGGCGGCCACTTTGCAAAGAACACGACAACTCCCAAGTGGCTCAAAGCAGGAGGCTCCCTTGCAGCATCTTGGTCAGTCTGGCTGGTGTTTCGGGGCCTGGCCCCTGCCCGCTTGTCCCAGCTCTTCCGGCCCTTGTCCTGTGGCTCCAGCCAGTTTGGGGACTTCTGGGTGCGGCTTACAGGGTCTGAAGGCCCTGTAGCCTTGTCAGAGAGGCCAGCAGGCGGCGGGCTGGCCCTGGTGAGGTGTGAGGCTGAGGGCCCCCGCAGGGCCAGGCGCGGGCACGAGAAGGATGGCTGGGTCGGCCAGCGGGGAAGGGCCGGGGAGCTGTGGAGAGTTAGGTCCCTGCTTTGACCCCGGGACCCTGGGTGCTGGCCGGGGCTGTGGCGCCCCGCGAGGGCACAGAGCTCTCAAGGAGACGCTTCCTGGAGGGTGGGGACGCGGCGGCCAGCAGGCGCGCCCAGACAGAGCCAGGGAGGCCCAGAGCCAGGTGGGCTGCAGGGTTGCGAGAAGGGCTCGGGGCTCAGAGGTGCTTCTCACCGCGGCGCTCGCCTCGGAACACCCACGGGTTTTAGGAGGTGACTGCAGGATTGGGGCCTGCCTGCTGAGGCCCCGGCCTGTTGATTTTAGGGCTTCCTGGATCTCACAGAAGGGAAGAGTCTGGAGCCCCAGGAGGCTCTGGACCTACCTCGTCAGCCGTGCCCAGCTGCACAGCGACCCTGGAGAGACTCGGTCCCGGGAGGGGTGGGGCTCCTGACCAAATTTTCAGCCGGTCAGAGTGGAAGGGAAGGATGTGGTTCGCTCCGACTTCCTCTGCGAGCTCAGGTGCGTCCCCGTCGTCCCAGCCGCACCTGGCTGGTGACACACTCTAAGGACTGGGCTGCAGCAGGCGGGGAGGGGGTGTGACTCTGGGCCCCAGGAACAGCTTCAGGCACGTTCATGCTGTGTTGTCGTGGAATCGGGGGATGTCTGCCGATCATTCGCTAAAATACGAGCTCAGGTGGTCATTAGAAATTCTATAAAACCGAAGACGTACAGGCAGTACCAACTTCACCTTTCTCATAAAAACCTATGGTGTGTGACGCTACCTGCCCCCAGTCGTCTGGACAGCTCGTTAGAGTGGTTAAACCCGTGCAGAGACTGCTGGGAGGGGGCGTGGATTCTTCACGGTGCTGCTTGCAGGTCAGGAGAACAGCCCAGCTTTCCCGTGGCCGCCCGCCGAGGCTTCCCTGGTCATCCCGTTACCCGGGTTTGAATGTGCTCCCCGAGCTGGAAGCAGCCCCCTGAGTAAGGTGGGGGCCCCACGTATCCGACAGAGCGTGTCTCCCCTCGGCTGGGCGTGCCCGTGGTGCACACGCGCCTCCTTCACGGACGGACCTCTGTGTCTAAAGCAGCAGGACCGGGAGATGCAGGAATGTGCCCTTGGCTGAGACCCTTGGCATGTTGGGCGCAACGAGGCGCTGAGTGCGAGGCCCCTGGGATCTTAGAGGAGTTTCCATCTTCAGAAATCAAATCCCCCCCTCGGTGGGGTGGAAGCAGCCGCACACATTTCCTTGGTGAGCAGATCTCGGAGCTGCACCTCGGGGTGGACCGGCTAACTTGGCCACGTTACGTGGCACGTACAGTGACTTCCCTGGGAGGTTGGCTTCCTGGTCCAAACCATCTGCTTAAATAGCTGATTTAAGTGAGAGAGTGGAGACTTGTTTTTACCTTTCCTGATGAAGGAAAAATGATGTTTCTAAAGTGTCTGTGTGACTGTAAATGTGAGACCAGAGAACATAGATGCTTCTTAATATGACTTTATTTTCACCAGCCTCTTTGTTTCCACTAACTGAATGGGTTGCCTCTTTCCACTTTGCTGTGTGCTCCAGGCAATGGGAGTTTAGCAATTAAGGATTTCTTTTCTTGTGTTCAGTGCGTCGCTGGCCTGTGAAGCCTGTGATCTGGGCTAATTAGACACAATCTCTACTCTTTGTTCCAAGCTGACCTCAGCAGACGGCTGATTTATTAACTACTCAAACCTTAAAACAGCAAGCAAAGCAGCAGGATATCCTATCCTTTGCAGCAGGATATCCTACCTGCTCTGCTGTTTGAAATATGTTTTAAACCAAGTCTTCTTGTCAATCTGGTGCCATTTGTAATGACACCCCCAGCACCCGAGCCTGTCTGTCTAAAGAATGGGCCGCACGGGGCCCGTTACGCCTGGCCCTCCCCCAGGGCAGTGGCCTGTTCTTTGGACAGGGCCACCCCTGTGGCAGCTGGGAGGGGCCCAGAGGCCAGGAGCAGCTGTGTCTGGAAGGGCTGGCAGCTATCAGGAGGTTGACACTTTAGGGAGAGTGAGCAGGGCTGCAGACCCCTCACAGCCACCAGACGCCCTGGGCACCCTGTCCTCCCGTCTGGAGCATGGTTGTCCAGGGACCC
>NW_006778824.1:1171084-1173189 GCF_000442215.2 Lipotes vexillifer | reverse complement strand
GCCCCCCCCCCCCCCGCCCCAAGCCTTAGCTCAGAGGAAGCTGAATTTAAAATGTGGCTTTGCCTGCGAGCAGTCGGGCAGCGCCCCTGCTTTCTACCCACACCTTGGAGCCAAGGGAGGACACGCATGTTGGCCCTACACACCGTCCAGCCTTCCCAAGCCAGGCGCCCGCAGAGCAGCGGGAAAGAGGCCGAAAGGGCTTTCGGGCCCACGGCTCCTACTTCTCTGTGTTCACAGCCCGCCTGTTTTAACACAAACCTTCCTCATCCTACTGACGGGGTGCAGGAAACGGGGTGCCCCTATTCTGCCTGACGTGCAACAGAAGGCAGACCCTGCCAGGCAAGGGGGCCCCGCAGGCCAGCCTGGGACAGGGGTGTCCTGCGAGGACCCTGGGGAGGCTGGGGAGGGGTGTGTGGTGGAGACGTCCAGGGAGACGTCCTCGGCTCCCCCAGCTTGGTCTGAGCTGGGGAGTCACGTGAGGCCTGGGCGGCGGGGCATGGCTCGCGGTCCGGGGCCACTCGCTTTGCTTCGGGTCTGCTGCTGCGGGTGCCCCTCCTGACGCTTGTATGAGAGAGTCACTCCGCCTGTTTCTATGGTAACTGCAGATCTATACCCTGCCTGCGTGTGTGACTGTGTTCTGTTCTCCTTGTAGATGGAGGAGATAAAGTTTAAAGACAGAGCAGTCTTCGTGCTGGAGAGAGAGTTAGGGGTTCAAGCCGGGCATGCTCAGAGACTGCAGCTCCAAAAACAGGCTCTAGATGAGCAGCTGTCCCAGGCCAAAGAGACCGATCGGCGCCTGGGCAGCCCCAGACGGGAACTTACTCACGCGAGCGGTGCAGGAGACGCCTCAGACCACTCGGGAAGCCCTGTAAGCACCTCCCATGCTTGGCCCGGCGACCCAGAGTCACAGACAGTGCTGCCCGTGGCTCATGGCCCTGCGGGCAGCTCCCTGGGGAGGCCAGAGCCCAAGCCCTCCTGCCCTGGCGACACCGACCGTGTCTGCAGCCCGCAAGCCAGAGGGTCCCTCAGCTTCGCTGGCTTGGCTGAGAGGGCCCAGAGGCTTCCGTCTCTTCCCTTCCTTGTGACGTAGCACAGCACAAGCCCTGCTCTGTCCCCTCCCATGGGCCCTGCCCGAGGCGTCAGGCTTAGCTGCACCCAGCTCAGCTGCCGGGCCCCAGGCCGCGAAGGGTCCCTGCCCTCGCTGGTGGGAGTTGCGGCTGGGCCGCTCCATCGCCGCGTGCACGTGGGCTTTGCCTCGCGGCCCAGGGCGGCCCCCTGCTCGCCCCCCTCTGGCTCTGAGCCTCCCGCAGTGGTTTCGGCCGCTCCCGTCACCAGTCGCCCGCCGCTTTCCGCATGCCCATGCTGCTTTCTGCTCCTTGGGCTGCATGGCAGCGCAGGGGCTGTGACACCATCCATTTCCTCACAGCCGCTCCTGATTCAGAGCCCTCTGAGGGGTTCCGGGAATCCGGGAGGGAGTCTAAATTCCACGGACCCTCGATGCGGTCCTTCCAGGTCTGCCCCCTCGCCTCTCCTGCACCTGCTGAATGAGGAACCGTTCCTCGGTCCTTCCTGGACACGTGTCTGTTTGCTTGGAGGACAGAACCGCGTTTGAGCTGAGCCAGCCCTAGGACAGTGACATTTCGAGAATAGAGCACGACATTTTATAATCTTATTATAAATGGCTTAACTGGATCAAAACCAGCTACTGCTCTGGCATTCGATAGGTTCCGTTAACTCCAGAGAAATTCTGAAGCCAGATCAAAATGTTTTCTTTGATTTTTCAATCAGGTTCTAGTGGTTCCCAAAGTGAAGTTTTAGAAACTAAATTGGAGGGACCACTTTTCTTGGGAAACCCACTTCTGAAAGTCTAAGTGGAACACCTTTTCCTGGGCTCACGTTATAACACGAGGAAAATTATGCCCCGACTGCAGTGCAGGGCAGGCCCCCCTCCTGAAAGCTGCAGCCAGCAGTGCCCACATGGAGCATGGTGCTGGTTTCCGGGGTTTTCTCGGCGTCACGCAAACCTGCGGCATCTGCATCGGCACGCCCTCGCCCCCATATCTGCACGCCCTCGCCCCCCACATCTGGATACTTCTGGACCTTCC
>NW_006778824.1:1165326-1171074 GCF_000442215.2 Lipotes vexillifer | reverse complement strand
ATTCCTGCTCCTACGTCCTGTCCCCAGCGTACAGTTTGCTGTGCCCACGGCGCTCGAAGCAGCAGTTGCCGGCCCCCAGGAGGGTTCACACCCACCCCCAGCTGTTCGGAATCACGGGCGAGCATGACGCAGAAGTGCCTTGGTTTCCGTGGTGTGTTGAGATTTGCAATGGTTTTTGTGTCTGTGTCTAGGAACAGTTATTTGCAGTTGATTTTTGTTTTAGGAACAGCAGTTGGATGAAAAGGATGCTCGGCGTTTCCAACTTAAGATTGCAGAGCTGAGCGCGATCATCCGGAAACTCGAGGACCGCAATGCCCTGCTGTCAGAGGAGAGGAACGAGCTGGTGTGTGGCGGCGGGGCCTCTGGATTCTGCGGGCTTGTGGCTGCTGCGCAGGGGGGGCTGAGGCATCTCCTCTTCCAAAATTCCCTGTGGAAAGGAGGAGTGAGGGTGACAGGGGTGGGTCTTACAGCCAGGCTCCTTGGCTGTTTCCAATAAAACTTTATTAACAAAATCAGGTGGGGGGCCAGATGCAGGCCTCAGGAGCTGGCTGGCTGACCCCTGCCCTGCGTCACCGAGGCACAAGTATCCTCAGTTCTGCGTGTGATCGGGAACATGTGAGGACCTTGCCCTTCAGCGGCGCCCTCACCATTAGTCCTTATGGCCATGGAGATCCCCCAGTGACCTGTGCTCCCGGAGTGGAAGCTCCCCAAGGGCCCCCGAAGGGTCACGAGCCGGGCTGCTTCCCGCAGCTCTTATGGGTGGAATAGAGCGCGGGCCCGTGGCTACTGCCCTTTGTGGAACCTGAGGCTTATTCTCACATTACCGCCTCTGATTGGAGACTGCTCGTTCTCTGCACACTTGTAAAAATCACTCTGTATAATTTATTTCGTCTTTCAGTTAAAGCGTTTAAGGGAAGCTGAAAGTCAGTACAAGCCATTGCTGGATAAAAACAAACGCCTTACACGGAAAAACGAAGATCTGTCCCACACTTTACGTCGGATGGAAAACAAGTTAAAATTTATCACCCAGGAGAACATAGAGATGGTAAGGGGCCTCGCTCTCGTGTAACCAGCCTCTCCTACACGAGGTCTGGTAACAAGATCGAGCCTTTGGTCTCACGGGCGTTTGTGGGACCAGGAGCTCGCCGGCAAGGAGGCCGTCCATCCACAGCCCACGGGTGGCTGGTGACAGGGCTGCTGGGACGCAACAGCCGCCCTTCACCAGTCGGGCCCCCTCAGCCCACATGTCGCGTCGTGTGGTCTGGTTGGGTTTTCAGAGACAGAGAGCTGGCATCCTAAGGAGACCCAGTTCCTTAAACGACCTGGACCAGAGCCAGGACGAAAGAGAGGTTGACTTCCTGAAGCTGCAGATCCTGGAGCAGCAACATCTCATAGACGAGCTCTCCAAGGTGACCGCTGGGCACCACCCCGCCCGCCCGCCAGCCGCGCTCCCGTCCCCTCCCATCCCCACTCTGCTGCCCACAAGACGCCCTGCACCCGGGCTGGGCGGGGCCTGCTGGAGATGCGGGACACCCTCCCGCAGGGTCAGCTCTAGGTGCCCCCCCCCCACCCCACCGCCGAAGCCCTCTGCTTCCACCCCGCTTGGGACTGTGACCTCAAGAGCAGCAGGGCCTGTGTGGCCCTGGGGCTCTCACAGCGCTGGGGGTGGGATCCAAAGGCAGGGCGCTGGCAGGGCCGCGCTCCCGCGGACAGTGCCGGGGAGGACGGGTCTTTGGCCGCCGGCCACATCCCTCTGCCCTCAGCTGTCTTCCTGGGGCCTCTCCCCTCTTCTCTGGACATCCGCCCACCCTAATCCAGGATGGTCTCCTCTCAAGGTCCATGATGTAATCACTCTGCAAGGACCCTGTTTCCAAATAAGGCCGCAGTCCCAGGCCTGGGGCTTGGGGTGTGGGGATATTTCTCTAGGGGGCCCCACCCTCCATCTATGTAGCCCTCCCCCTGCGGCCCCAGCCCCGGCACAGCTTTTCTAGTAGTCCTTCCACGGACCCTCCTGCAATTACCCTCATCAGGGTACCTTCTGCGTCTTTTTGGGACCCTGACTGACTCCACAGTCAGATCAGTTCAGAACAAGCTGCTTTGGTCACTCTGTGGCCTGGGCGGGGGCAGGGGGAGGGAAGCAGAGGGGACAGCGGCGCTCTGTGTCCTGTCGCGGGCATGGCACAGGGCCAGGGAGCGCTGGTCTGTCTTGTTTCCATGACTGAAATCACCTCCGAAGTAACTGAGATGGGTCGGGGCATCTTCCCACCCCGTGGGCAAGATGGGGTCTCACCACCCAGCCTTCCCTGACAGGGCCTGAGGTCAGAGCTCTTGTCACTTCAGTGGCCAGTGACCGTCCATCCCCACAATAAGAATACACGAGGGGAGGAGGACGAAGACAGCATCCTGACCAGTCGCAGACACACACTCGCCCTGAGCCCCTGCAGGTTCCCGGGTGCTCGTGGGGGCATCAGCTTAGGGAGGGAGGAAGGGCCAGGGCCAAGTAAGACCCTCCCTCCCAGGGCAGGGGATGGGCGGGAGCAGTGGGATTCTGGGGGCCTGCGGGGCTCGGGGGCTCCCAACTCCCCACGTGCCTTCTCTCTTCCAGACTCTGGAGACTGCCGGCTACGTGAAGAGCATGTTAGTAAGTACCACTCAACAGCCTCTCCTACATCTCGTCCCACTTCCTGCGGCCTTTGTCCCCAAAGCCCTCCTGTGCCAGTGGTTCCTCCCCACCCAGGCAGGAGCATCCACCGCCTCCCTGGGTGGGTTTTACGATCACGGTGCCGCTTGCCCAGAGGCTTTGCCGTGGGACTGAGAACGCCCACCCAGCAGGGTCACGCAGGGAAACGGCCAACACCCCAGTTGGCTTTTGGCAACGCCTGATTCAGAGCTGGCTCCCCCTCCCGCCCTGGGACAGTCACCCGCCCCATGGGTTTCTCCACCCCCGCATGGACCCCGGTCTGGGCCTGGCTGGCTTCCTCATGGCCCCATAAATGCAGCCTAGCTCCCCGGAGAGAACAGGGTCGCTGGTCTCACGTGTTTGCGAGGTCTGTCTCCACCGTGTGAATGCCACCCTGTGGACATCTGCCCTGGGAGAGCGGAGAGGGGCTGGGCCCTCCATCTTTCTCGAATTTCCATTTCTGTGTGTGCCGCTCTAACCGCTGCCCCACAGGGCCCCAACCCCAGACAGCAGAGGCAGCTCCAGACGTGAGCTCAGAGACACCCAAACCTGCCGTTCCTGTTCCAGCCCGAGCTGGAAAGATGGTGCATGCAAACCCTCAGAGCAAACTGCCCTGAGCAGACCTCACTGCAGTGTCTTTGTGATAATGCAGGCGATAGACCAGCCTCAGGTCACCCTTGGTCCCTTCAGACGACGACTCGGAAATATTAACCTGTGTATTTAAAACAGACAGAGCTGCTCAACTGCTCAAAAATATCTCCTCAACTGGTTTTTTGCAGGAGCGTGATAAGCTTTTACGATATCGGAAACAAAGAAAGAAGATGGCAAAACTCCCCAAGGTAAACGAGTACATGAAACATGTATTTTTAAAAAAGCCACTTAACAGGAATGAACCTCTTCCTTTAGATGTGAAAAGAAAATGGTTTTCTTGTTTCTAAAAATTGTTCTTATGAAATAACCAAAACAGGACCCAAAGTAAGTATTCCCTTTATATATATATATATATATTTTTAAATTTATTTATTTATTCATTTATTTTCGGCTGCGTTGGGTCCTCGTTGCTGCGCGCGGGCTTTCTCTAGTTGCGGCGAGTGGGGGCTACTCTTCATTGTGGTGCGTGGGCTGCTCATTACGGTGGTTTCTCTTGTTGCGGAGCACAGGCTCTAGGCACGCGGTTTTCGGTAGTTGTGGCGTGCGGGCTCGGTAGTTATGGCTCGTGGGCTCTAGAGAGCAGGCTCAGTAGTTGTGGCTCACGGACTTAGCTGCTCCGCAGCATGTGGGATCTTCCCGGACCAGGGCTTGAACCCATGTCCCCTGCATTGGCAGGCGGATTCTTAACCACTGTGCCACCAGGGAAGCCCTCTCTTTATATTTTAAATTAAAAAACCCAACCTTGTTTCCTTTAAATTTCCAAGAGAAGATGCGAATTCACCACAGTAATGAGGAGAAGGTAGCTGAGACACGCACCCCGCCTGGGCCAGGGCCGCGGGCGGCAGCGCCTGGGTCTCTCCGGGGCAGACCGGCGCCCCTGCGCCCCTAGGGAATTTGAAGACCTGGGATAGTTTCTTTGCTGCACAATCCTTTTTGATAAACCTGAGATTTTTATTAAAGGAGATTTGAGAGACATTCCCAAAGGACCTAACTTGTATCCTGCTTTTTACAAAATGTGTGGGGGGTTTTTTTTGGTTTGGTTTTGGAACAACCAACGGTGATCCCCATACAGGCTGTTAGAGATTCCTTAGGCACAAATATGGGCTTGTCTGGCCCCTAGAAAGGCCGCTAGGAGGGCCATGTCCCACTCTGCTGTCTTGAACCCATGTCCCCTGCATTGGCAGGCGGATTCTTAACCACTGTGCCACCAGGGAAGCCCTCTCTTTATATTTTAAATTAAAAAACCCAACCTTGTTTCCTTTAAATTTCCAAGAGAAGATGCGAATTCACCACAGTAATGAGGAGAAGGTAGCTGAGACACGCACCCCGCCTGGGCCAGGGCCGCGGGCGGCAGCGCCTGGGTCTCTCCGGGGCAGACCGGCGCCCCTGCGCCCCTAGGGAATTTGAAGACCTGGGATAGTTTCTTTGCTGCACAATCCTTTTTGATAAACCTGAGATTTTTATTAAAGGAGATTTGAGAGACATTCCCAAAGGACCTAACTTGTATCCTGCTTTTTACAAAATGTGTGGGGGGTTTTTTTTGGTTTGGTTTTGGAACAACCAACGGTGATCCCCATACAGGCTGTTAGAGATTCCTTAGGCACAAATATGGGCTTGTCTGGCCCCTAGAAAGGCCGCTAGGAGGGCCATGTCCCACTCTGCTGTCCGCCAGCCCGGATGGTGGCCCCCTTGGCCCTAGGTTGGGCGGCCCGAGGAGTGCGGGGCGCGGGCGGTCCAGGATGGAGGCCGGAGTGCACTTGGGGGCGGCCGGGCAGCTGGTCTGGGTTTGGATTAACACCGTCCCTTTTGGTCAGAAGCCGGTTGTCGTGGAGACCTTCTTTGGATACGACGAAGAGGCTTCCCTGGAATCTGACGGTTCTTCCATCTCTTATCAAACGGACAGGACAGACCAGACCCCGTGCACCCCAGACGATGACCTGGAGGAGGTAACCTCCCGTGGCGGCTTCTGGACAGGCCCAGCGGGCGGCACAGAGGCAGGCGGGGTCGGGGTCAGGAGGCCTGCTCCCCGGAGGGGGCCCTCACCGGCTGTAACCCTCAATAACCCACGATTTTGCGCAGTGGGAAACACCTTCCACTGCTGGCTGCCTGGCCGTCGCTGCCCCCCTTCCTTCGCACGCACACCCGTCTGCTTCACCCCCGTCATTGCGCCAGGGCCCCCTCTGCAGAGCGGTGCGGAGAGCTCCTGCCCTCTCAGGGTGACGGGGGTGGGGGGTCTGGGCCACCCAGCAGGGGTCAGCACCAACGCCACGGGTGCGGCCGAGTCGTGCCTCGGGGTGGAGAGGTGATGAGGACAAAGCTCTGTCTCTGAATAAACACGGCCAAGGGGGAGGCAGCAGGGCCACCCTCCTCGGGCCTCCTTCCAGAACACTGGCCCAGCCCTGCAGGGGGGGGGGGGG
>NW_006778824.1:1130497-1164740 GCF_000442215.2 Lipotes vexillifer | reverse complement strand
GGCCTCCTTCCAGAACACTGGCCCCGCCCGGCGGGGGGGGGGGGGCATGAGGGCGGGGCCAGTGGTCCGTGGCCCCAACCAGGCACAGCAGGCACTGAGGCCGCAGGTCGCACCTCCCCTGGCAGATCCTGGCGGATGGCCCCACAACCATGAACCCGCTTAGAGATCCAGGACAGGGTGACACAGCTGCCGCCAGTGAGGACGGGCCTGGGGGAGCTTGGGCCCGTTAGGGTTCCCGTCCGGTCACCCCTGGACGTGGCTTGTTCTCCTCTGAAGGCCAGCAGCCCCCCCGCCTTCTCCCCGGGGCAGCAAGTGACATCCCAGCCAGGGGGAGGCAGCAGGGGTGACTGTGCAGGAAGGGAACCTGGAAGGTGAGACCTCAGCTTTAAGCCTTTCACGAGGCCCAGGTCCCTTCCTGACACGCTCCGGCAGAGCGGAGCCTCAGGGCAGCCTGGTCAGGAACGCAGGGTCCCCGGCTCAGGACGGCCTGGCTGGCAGGTGGGCCCCAGCCGAGCCCTGGCCTCGGGTCAGCCAGCTCAGCCTTTTATCCCAGGGCTCAGGGCCTGCCTCTCGGGTCCCCGGTAGAGGCCCGGCTAACGCTGTGTCTCCGTGCGCCCCTCCAGGGCCTGGCCAAGGAGGAGACGGAGCTGAGGTTCCGGCAGCTGACTATGGAGTACCAGGCCCTGCAGCGGGCCTATGCGCTGCTGCAGGAGCAGGTCGGAGGGACGCTGGACGCAGAGCGAGAAGTTAAGGTCTAACTGACGTCCACGCCACCACGTTCCGGCTCCCACTGGGCTGTCCCGCTTGACCCCCGCCTTGGCAGGGACCCTCGCACCTCCCAGGCCCGGCCCTTCTCTCCCGCCGTCACGGTCGGGCCTGGTGACGCTCACCCAGGCGACCCACACGCGGGTGTCTGGGGAGCACCATCTCTAGGCTCAACTCTAAACAGATGTTTCTAACAGATGGGCTTGCCTATCTGAATATCATGTGGGCATCTTAAAGGCAGCATGTCTTTATCTTTCCTCCCAAACGTGTTCTTCTATGGAACGCTCATTTCCTCAGCTGCCCTGGCTACTTCCCGCCGTCACGGTCGGGCCTGGTGACGCTCACCCAGGCGACCCACACGCGGTTGTCTGGGGAGCAGCTCTGGCGGTCGCTCAGCGGCGGGTGGGCCCGGGCCAGGCCGGGGTCCGAGTGGAGTGGAGCCACCCTCACACCCTGTGTCCCGATGGCCCCAACGCTCTCATCCGTTTGCCCTGGAAGCTGTTCCCAGGGCAGCCGGGGCACCCACCACGATAAAGCGGCCTGGACCCTGTGAGAGCAGATTAACTCGAGGGAAGGGGGCTCAGACCCCCTAGAAGCCAGCTGGTGCTGGGTGGTGGGCTTTCACGCAGCAGGGCGCCGGGGGCTGGTCTTCTAAAGGAGGTTGGGCTCTGGGGAAGAAAGTGAATGCAAAGTGCAGAAAAGGAGGTGAGCCCAGGGCGGGCAGAGCGCGGGGAGGGGAGGGAAGGCGCCCGGGGGCTGTGCCTGGCACATCGCTCAGCAGCCCCTCCGCGTGTGTCCTGGTCACTATTGTCCAGCGACTAAAGCAGACCCTTCCAGCCCGCACCCAGCAGCTCAATCCCCCTTCATCCTGTAAACGAGGATTCTCCCTAATAATCCCTGCAAATGAATCTATAGATCATCCCCCGTAATCTCAGCGAGGTCGCGTGCTTCAGCTAAGCCTCCACGTTTCCCCTTTACTCCAGAGCGGTCCTGGCCAAGGGGCTACCCTCCACTGGCTGAACCAGAAGGCAGACAGTCCCCTAAAGTCCCGTCCAAGTGGGCGCGTCTGGCTTTTAGAGAAAATTTGATGTATGTCTCCTCGCATCCTACAGACCCGTGAGCAGCTACAGGTGGACGTGCAGAGGGCGCGGACGCGGATCGAAGACCTGGAGAAGGCCCTGGCAGAGCAGGGGCAGGTGAGCACAGGGTCCTGGGTCCCCGGGAGGCTGATGGGGTGGCCTGGTCCCCGGGCTGCAGTGCCCCCGCGAAGAGGGTGGCGGTCTGTGGGTGTGTCCGCCGGCGAGAACTATTCATCTGCACGCTGAAGATTGGCACCGCAGCTCCCTTTACTGTGTATGCATCACACCTCAGTAAAAGATTTAAAAGTGGAAAGAATGCATACATAAAGGAATTCCACAGAAAGCCTCAAACAAGGCAGGAATCATCCTGGCCATCCGTACACGCCTCTCTGGGCTTGATCAGAGATCCTGTCCGTCTCTTAGCTCAAGGCCTGGATTTCAGGTCCCAGGGGTTTGCCGGTCACTCCCCTCAGCCCCCCTCACCGCTGGGCTCTTCAAATCCCGGGGGGAGGGCCTCCATCCCACAGGGCCTGAGCCTCCCCCTGACCTGCTGGATGGCGCAGCCCCAGGTGGACCTCCAGGACGGGCTGGAGGATGTCCAGTGGGGTTGGGAGGGTCTGGGTGGGAGAGGGCCAAGCGCCGTGCAGACCCACGGAGGGCCTGATGTGTTAACTGCTGGGGAGATGGCCGGACAGACGGACAGGTCAAGGACATGAGCCACTGCCCGGCCACAATGCCACATCCTCGCCTGAGCGCGTGAGGCCCCGAATCCAGTGCTGAGGCACCTGAATCACACAGGACCGGCCCACATCCCCACTCCCTGGGCCGTGAGCCCCCGGGCTGCGTTCGGCCTGAGCGAGCTGCACTCCACGACCCAGACCCGGAGGCGTCTTTCCTGAGCCTCGTCTGATGTTGCCGCCGAGCGTCTTGCGCCCGAGGAGCACAGTAGCCGAGGGGCTGGAAGCGAGAGGAGGGGAGAAAGCCGGCCCTTTCGTTGCGGAAACTAGTCCTTCAAACTTGGAAAGAACTTCACAGAGGACTCTGCTGAGAAGAAATTTGGAGCCGAGTTCAGTGTCTGGACACCTCACTTTGTGACCAAATGCCGGTGGTGGAGGTTCCTCCAGGGCATGGAGCTGGAACCGGGGGTCGAGGACACCAGGCCTCCCCCAAGGCCTGACCCAGGGCAGCCCAGCGGGCGTCCACATGGGCCCCACCAGAGCTCAGAGCCTGCCTCGGGCCCCGTGTCCCCAGGTGTGAAGTGGGAGGGACCCCCACCCTGGCACCTGCCCTCTCCCCACCGGCCCGAGCCCCCTGGCTCCGGCTGGCTCCCGCTGGCTGTGTGTCTGGGTCCCGCAGACCTGTGATATCCACATGGGCACCTGGCCTGGGCTTGCACGAGCCTGGGTGCCGTCCACTTCTATCCGGAACCCTCCAAGGAAACGGGTGAGACCCTGGGTTTTCATCAGCTGTGGGGCAGAAGCTACCACTCCCTGGTTACTTCGGAAGCTGGGTGTTGAGTCTTTTCGTCACATCCCCTGTCTGCTGAATCGTGATTTCAATCGTGGTTCCACCCTGCGGTATATTTATTTCTCCACTTTGATTCCAAGGACATGAAGTGGATTGAAGAGAAGCAAGCGCTGTATCGGAGAAATCAAGAGCTCATAGAAAAGGTATGCCCCTGCCAGGCCGCGTCTGAGAGTCTGGCTGCTTCCCGAAAAGAGCAGGAATTCCCTTGCGCTCAGGGGTTTGCGGGGTCCCCACGGTGCTGGGCGGTGGGGAGACGGCAGAGGTTCCCCAGCGGAGCCCCAGCCGGGCCTTCTGTGCTTCTCACTCGCGTGGGGCTGCCCCCCCGACCCACCCCTCCTGGGACAGGCGGCCTAGAAGGAGGCACCTAGGGTCCCGCCAGCCCCGTGTCTAGAGCGGCTTCTCGATTCTTGTTTTCTTGCCTGATGGGTTCTGTGGTTGGTGACGGTTAGAAAACCTTTGTGGGCAGTTCATGGCCGTCCCCAGAGGAGTGGGCCCAGGACGGCTGGAGCCAGTCATGTGGAATGAGGTGGGAGGGGGCAGTGGCTGCACGTCCAGAGGCAGGAGGGCCAGTGGGGCCTCAGAGCTCGCTCTGGCGGCCCCCTCGTCACCCTGTCCTGGTGAGGGTGCTCTTGGTGACCCGCCCCCACCAGCATCTGGCCTTGTTCACAGGCAGAGGGTGGGCGGGGGCAGCACCTTTTACGGCAGGCACAGCCCTTCTAGAAAAGAGCCAGGCTGGCCACAGCTCGCGAGCCTGAGGGCACCGAACCAGGCCCATGGGCAGAGGCCGGTCCTGCCCCACCCGAAGCCATCAGGCCCACACAGGGCAGGGCTTTGGGTGCCATTCATACCTTAAATGCTGAGCGACACCTACCTGCTTGTCGTGGACCCTCTGCACACGTCTTAAATCAGCACAGTTGTTTCCGTGATGCTCTCAGGCTCACATAAACACTCTTGTGCACCTAAATGCTTGTGTGTACAAAGAACGACCGCATACTTAAATGCGCACGCACACATGTGAATGTTCGTGCGCATATATAAATGTTCACGTGCTCACGTAATAGCTTGTGTGCACTCAGACACACGTGTACCTTTAAACACTCATGTGTGCACATCAACACCTGCATATACACTTGAACACAGGCACACTCAAATGTTCACGAGCACACACACACTTAAACACTCATGTGCGCTTAATTGTCACCTGTACACGTAACACCCACGTGCACACATAAACCCTCATTTGCACACTTGAACACTCATATGTGCACTTAAAACCTGTGCATTCATCTGGCACGGTGCCCACGGGGTCACACTCCTGGCCCATGGGTACATCCCAGCTGTCCCAGCCGTGCAGAGTGACACACAGTGCAGTGGGAAGCCCCAGCCCCCGAGGGCACCGGCTAACTCAGAGGGCACTGATGCTCCTGGATCCATCTGGACCCATTCCGAGCCGCAGAGCAGGCCCCTCGGCCCCCAAGTTCAACTCGGGGGGACAGACCGAGTTGACGGTGCGCATGGTGGACATGAGACCACTAAGGACATGTGCCACGGGCTGCACTGTGCTTACCCCTTGGGAGGCACGGGTCTCACACACATCAGTTCTGGAGGGTGGCCAGGCAGCCACGGCACATAGCCCCGCCATCGGACAGCAGTGTTCCTGAGGCTCTGGGCCAGCCTGGGCTCCAAGGGCCGCTGTCCTGGCCGCAGTGAGGGGCGGGCAGCATGGCGACAGCTTACGCCTCTGCCCGCGGTGGCCCTTCTCTTCCTCATCTCTGCTCAGACAGCCCCCCGCCCAGTGCACCCGGCCCTACATCCCCTGCCCACCCGCTGCCGGTTTAGCCCAGGAGGGGACTCACCTGGTCTCACCAGGGTGGCCCCCTGCGGACTGAGGCCGGAGTGAGAGCTCTGGGCCGAGGACCTGGGCCAGGTGGCCATCCCCAGGACGCCAGCAGCCGTTGGGGAAGCTGAGAGCTGGCCTCATGTGAGACTCCAGGGCCTCACACGTCTTTTGTTTTACAGATTAAACAAATGGAGACAGAAGAGGCTCGGTTAAAGCATGAGGTCCAGGATGCGAAGGACCAAAACGAGCTGCTGGAGTTCCGGATCCTGGAGCTAGAGGTGCGGGGTCGGGGTGGGGTCAGAGAGCTGTCACCCCGAGCTGGTGCCATCGAGGGCTGCGAGTCCAGCCCTGTCACTCAGAGGAAACAGGCACAAAACGAAACAAAAGTGTCTGCACACAGGTCTGGAGCCTCCCTCGCTCCTGGTCCCTTGTGGCCCTGGCTGGCGGGCACGGCCACCCTCTCCTACAATGCCACCACCCAGCTTCGCTTGGTGCATCTGTGCACCGGCATTTCCGCCCGTCTGGTTTCCCGGCGTCCACACATGCCTGCAGTGCGGGGAGGGGGCCCCCACGAGTCCAGAGGGAGCTGCCCCTCAGGGTCCTCCCGTCCACCTCCCGGGGGCAGGAGGGCTGTGTGGTCACTCCGTGTGTGTCGCCCTGTGGCCCCAGGGTTTGTGCGTGTGGTCCTGGGTGAGGACGGTGGCGGCCCCTCCAGCCACTGTCCTCTGTCCTCAGGGTCACTGAGGTCAGGCCCGTGCGGGACATTGCTCCCGGTCCCCTGGGACTCAGATCAGCTCGTCGGCCCCTCAGCAGGCGGGGGCCGCTCCCAAGGGCCTCCCCGAGGGTGGCTGGGAAGTCCCTGCCCCCATCAGTGTCCACATAGGGCCGTCCCCTGGGCAGGAGGAGGGATTGGCCTCTGCTGCGGCAGCCGGGGCTTCGTCTTCGCAGAGACCACACTGACCGTGCTGGGTGGACTTGGTGTCTTCTCCGTGTCCCCGGGCGGCCCGGCACTGCCCTCCAGGAGGGAGGGGACGCCCGTGCCCAGACTTGCGCTCTCTGTCTAGGAGAGGGAGAGGAAGTCGCCGGCCATCAACCTCCACCACACCCACTTCGTGCACGGGAAGAGCCCCCTGCAGGCGTACTGCGAGGCCGAAGGCGTGATGGTAACGCCCCGCCCCCGCCCGCGCACGCCTCACCCCCGCGGCGGCCGCCTGGCCGGCTCCCTCCCAGCAGCCTGTGCCTCTGCCTCTAGGACATCCCGGTCTCCGAGCTGCTGAAGAAGCTGGACCTCCTGGGGGACAACGCCGTAAGTGTAGGTCGCTCTCCTGACTTGTGCCTATGCCTGCCTGTGCCCAGCGCCCTGCACGGTCCAGGGGCCCCTGTGAGTCCCGCTGCGGCCCTGCCGCAGCCCACACCCTCCCACTGCCAGAGCTGCCTGGGACGGGCCCCCTGGCATTTAGGAGAAATTTCGTTCTTTCTGACACTGGTCCCACACGGGAGTTCGGGGCCTCTGCTCTCACACTTGACTCTTCCAGCAGAGGTGCTTCTGGCCCCGTGTTCTCAGTTTCTGGAATCCCTCTCAGTCTCCAAGCTCTTCCCTGTTCTTGGTGGGGATGGGGGCTGTGGGTCCTTAGCGTGCCTTAGACACCTCAAACTCAGGGCTTCCTACTTAGTTTGGGAGGAGGGGCAGAGCCTATATAAATAATCCCTGAATCTCACTTAGGGCAGCAAACTCCTCAAAAGAATACTAATTGCTGAATGGGCAGAGTGACTGCATCCCTTCACGCCACCCTCCATCCTCCATCCTCTGTCCATCCACCTTCCATCCATTCTCCACTCACCCTCCATCCATCATCCTGTACTTGTTGAGCCCCTGCCCAATGCGGGGGGGGCGGGGGTCCACTGTGCTGGAAGAGGGCCCCAATCCACACCCCAGAATGTTTCCGCCGCAAGGTGTCCTAACAAGCGTACAGTCCACAGCTGGTCCTAAAGCACCTCGGGCTTCACATCCTGGTAACGGCTCTCAAGAAAGACCAAGGCGCCAAGTCAAATTGGTGCAGAGTCCGTGCAGTAGGTGGAGAAGAAAAACACATGCAAACACACACACACACACATTTCTCACACGCATACCAAAACCCAGGCGCTCATGCACATCCTGGGGGCCGGTTCTTCCCAGCAGCTTCGAGGTGTTCAGGGCCCTGTATTGACAGGAATCCCTCCTCTGCCCACCTGCCCTTGACTTGGGAAGCAGTGAGGGCGGGGAGCGGGGGAAAGCAGCTCCCAGCACCCAGCAGGGAGGCTCTCCTGGCTGCATTGCCCCCCACCCCCGACCCTGCCACTAGTCAGACCCCTGGCGCCACCTCGGCCGCAGGTAACAGAGGTGCTGGTCCACAGCAGGGATGGCGCTGTCACGAGGTGCTCCAGGGTTCAGCCTGAGCATCAGCCCCCATCATGGGCTCTGGGAACCTTTCAGTTCACAGCTGGAGAGACTGAAGCCCCAGAGGGCAC
The DNA here is from genome assembly GCF_000442215.2 of Lipotes vexillifer. Classification (NCBI taxonomy): domain Eukaryota; kingdom Metazoa; phylum Chordata; class Mammalia; order Artiodactyla; family Lipotidae; genus Lipotes; species Lipotes vexillifer. The sequence continues at coordinate 1,157,021 of NW_006778824.1, read as the reverse complement.
CCACCCAGGTCACGGAGCTGCGGTACTGGCCAGCTAGGACGAGCCCAGGTCTGCCTAGTTCTGTTCGGGGCCCCTCCCAGCCCAAGAGCACCAGTGCACGTGACAGCCCTGGAGCCATCACACGGCCTCAGAGGCGGGGGGCAGAGGACACACTGCCGCTCTTACGTGCAGGTGACCTCTAGAGACCCTTGGCAGTTTCTGAAGGACCACAGGAGCGACCCTTAGGTCTGTCGTGTGCACATGGACACACTTCAGGCAGATGACAGGGATAGCCTGGCCCCCTCCCCTTCTCACGATGAAGCTGTGGCCGCTGTCTCCAGGCTGCTTCCCAGAAGGCTGCAGCCTCCCAGCTGGCCACGGGGCACCTGAGCCCCGGGCCTCGGTTTCCCCAGGAGTCAGGGTCCTTGGAGTGGAGCAGAGGGGCCAGCAGGGGGCAGAATGGACCCCTGTCCTCCCTGGTGGGCCATCTGCTCACTGCTGCTGCACCTGGGCCACAGAGGGGACAGGTCACCCAGGGAAGGCTTCAAGGGTGGAGGAGACAGCACATTGCCAAGGCCACGGTCACCTCCAGGAGGGAGTAGCTAGAGCCCAGCCAGGCTGACCACCAAGTGGGACATCGCGGGCCCTTCAGCCTGGCCTGACCACATCCAGGCAGCTTCCCTCAGTTACCCGGAGGCCCCCTGCAGCCTCCCACACTCCTCTGGCCCCGGCACCACACCGAGTCGGGCTGCAGCGTGCCTGAGGACGGAGCCTGCCTCTGTGTCCCAGCAGCTGGCCGCCGACCCCCACCTGTGCCTCCTGCTGCCGGGGTAGGGGGTAGTGAGAAACCCCTGCCCCTGGGGAGCTCACGCTGCGGAGGGAGCAGGCGGGAGGGCTTTCGGAGCGGGTGGCCCTGAATCAGGGAGGTTCTGGGGTGGGGGGCCGCCCTCAGCTCAGCGACCCCAGGGGGGTCCTCCCTGCCTGTGTCTGCTCCCGTGACCCCTGTTGGCTGTCCCACAGGTGGGCCCAGCAGTGGGGACACAGCCCAGCTGCCTCCACCGTGGTGCAGATGCAGGCGGCACATCCTCTGAGGATGCCCCCCGGCCCCAAAGCTGGAGTCACCCTGCCCAGAAGGACCACCCAGGCGGGCCCTTTGGGGCAAGGCATGAATAAAACATGCAGAAAAAAGGCAAAAAAAGGCAGGGATGGGAACCATTTCATAGCCATGAATGTTTGATCTTTGCTTCACATTTGTAAGTGGTGCTGTAATAATTCAGGCCGCCTGTGCGGAGAGCTGGCTTTAAATTAAAACCCAACAGAGAACTGGGAAGCCTGGCTGCTCGTCCTGTCACCCACTGTCCCATTCTGCCTCACTGGCGACCTTAGACGTGGTCACCAGCAGTGAGAGGACCAGAGGGGGCAAGACGGAGAGTCACCCCAGAGCTGGCAGGACCAAGAGAAAAGAGGATCAACCACTCCCGGGAGGGCCTTCTAGTGAAAGCGACATTTAGCTGTGACCCCAGCTCCCCTGCGCCGTCCCATCAGCGCCGCCGAGCGCCCGTCACTCAGCCCGCTTCCCCTGACCACGGTGCACGAATTCTGCTTTTGGCTGCAGAATCTGACCAATGAGGAGCAAGTGGTCGTCATACAAGCCAGGACAGTCCTGACCTTGGCCGAAAAGGTAACTGACTGTGGACGCTGTCGGGACGGGGCCGGGCTTCCCGAAGCCTCCCTTTCTGGCTCAGCGCACAGAAGACGCTCACCCTGGGAGGAGGGCTACCGGGAGGTGGGGTTGGGGTCCACGGATCCCGTTTGCCTCGGGAGGTCTGGCACACGCACAGGTCAGCCAGCACCGCCACGCGTATCTGCAAGTGACAGATTCAGCCAGACCTCTCCCCAAGGCCACTCTGCCTCCGCCTCCCCCGAGAGGCCGGGAGGTATAGTGGGTCTGTATATCGGCAGCATCTGTCTCACCTGCCGGGAGACAGGTACTCAGGCGTCAAGTGCTTGGACTCACCTGCCGGGACCCTCCTCTGGGGTCGTCCAGCCCACCCGGGCTCCCCACCCTTCAGCCTCTCTGCTCCCACGGGCCGCCAGCCTGCGCCCGGTCGCATCCCCGCAGCCAGAACCCGCAGGCCTGCTGGCAGCACCCCCTCCCAGCGGCCCCCAGCAGGGCGGGGAGGGGTGTCCAGCAAATAGGAGTTCAGAGGCCAGCACCCCGGGAGAACGGGCCGCCTAACGTCCCTCCCCTCCTGGCGCTGCGGGGGCAGAGACTCCCCGGACACGAGGCGGGGCTGCGCGGGGGCACCCGGGCCTGGCCCGCACACCGGGCACACAGAGCCCATGACGCCAGCCCAGCCCTGACTCCCACGAGGGCTGAGCCCTCCCCTCCTGGAGGAAGAGTGGGAAGGGCAGGGAGGGCCAGGTCCCCAGGCTGCCTCCCCGGGGCTTGCGCGGTGGGATTTGACGCCTGAGTACCTTCCGTTTGTGTCCAGTGGCTCCAGCAGATCGAAGAGACGGAGTCGGCCCTGCAGCGGAAGATGGTGGACCTGGAGAGCGAGAAGGTTGGTGTGCACCTGGCCACGTGGGCCCGCGGCCCCGCGCTCCAGGTCGGCTGCGTCAGGCCCAGACACGGGTCCTCTTGCGTTTCAGGAGCTGTTCAGTAAACAGAAGGGCTACCTAGATGAGGAGCTGGACTACAGAAAGCAGTGCTTGGACCAAGCTCACAAGGTAAGAGAACCCCCAGGGGTGGCGGATTTGGGGTAGAAACGGGGAAGGTTGTTGCCACGGCCAGCATGGTGTCTCGGGGGCCACGTGGCCTCGGACCTGCCTGGGAAGATCCTGCGCCCAGTGTGACCAGCGTGGGGTCACTCTCCGCATTTCTCCTGCCGGACAGCCCTCGCCCGGCGAGCTCCGAGGACGCCTTACTGCTCCGTCAGCACCCCTTGGCCCCAGGAGTGCAGGCACACGAGCAGAAGTCAAGTGGGTATTTGAAATGAGCTGCGAAATAGAATTCATTGAAACAATGCACTTACAAATGAGGTGAACACAGCTGAATGTCTGCCAGTCCATCATCCCGCCCGGGAACCCCGCTTCTGTCCATCTGCACCAACTGGTGCACACGTGCCCTTTGTGTGTGCCTGCCCCATGGGAAACCCTTTTCCCCTGATAAGCCTGAAGGGACGTCCCCGTGTGCGGTTAACCCCGACATCGGTGCCAAAAAGATGGGTCCTGGAGATGACATCAGGGAGACGGCTCTGTGACACACGGACGCACGAACACACACGCACCCACGCGCCGCAGGAAACGTCGCCCCAGGACTGTGGAGGGGGCTCCTGCACACAGCGCCGAGGGATGCTGTCAGGGCCCCCGGTGATGCTGGGTCCGCTCCCGGTCTGATGACTGTCAGGGCTGCTCCCTGCGTGATACTGTTTGGGAGCCCCCTTCCTCCAATTCCAGCAGGAAGGCTGCACATTTTGCTCTCCCTCCCTGGTTTTCTTGACTCCATAGTTAGGCCTGCACTTCCTGCTGGATTATTAGCCATTTTATCTGCCATTCACAAAGCCCTGTGCAGGAGGGAGGCACCTACCGCCTTGGGATGACCTGGCGGGGGGCACAGGCCTGTGGGAACCTGCTGGGTTTCATACCCTCCCAGCTGTGTGAGCACAGGAGCCACAGCTGGGTTTCGAAGGGGAAGGGTGGTCCCCGCGTGGCTGAGGGCCGTCTAGGGCAGCTGGGAACAGAGGCCTGGCCATTCACAGATGAGGATGCGCGCTGGGGCAAGGCTGCGTACACAGAGCCGGCATCCGGTGGCCCGTCGCTCAAGGTCATGCACGCAGGGAAGGTCAGAACATCTCCATCTCCTGCCAGTCTTGGGGTGAAGCCATCGTGATGCTAATTCTAAGCCCCACACTCAGCTGCCTTTATTTTTTTAAATTTTGTGTGTGTGTGTGGTACGCGGGCCTCTCACTGTCGTGGCCTCTCCCGTTGCGGAGCACAGGCTCTGGACGCGCAGGCTCAGTGGCCATGGCTCACGGGCCCAGCCGCTCCGCGGCATGTGGGATCTTCCCGGCCCGGGGCACGAACCCGTGTCCCCTGCATCGGCAGGCGGACGCTTGACCACTGCGCCACCAGGGAAGCCCTCAACTGCCTTTATTTTAAAGCTGGAGCGTATCCTAAACACACTAAGCTCGTTTGCTCTAGGAAGTGGCAGCCGATGTGCTGTGTGAGCTGGCAGTGACAGCTGGGGACAGTTTATTTTGTGGCTGTCAGGAGCAATAACACGTAAGTGAGGAACAAAGGTCCCCCCCCATTTCCTAAAATGTCCACTCAGCCAAAAGGACTTTCCACAGTCATCTTGCCTGAAGAGGAAACGTTCATTTCTGAAGAGGTTACGGTTTCGAGGGGAAGGCGGGAAGAATATAGCTGCTTCAAAGATTGTATCTGTGAAATTTCCTGAGAAACAAGCTTTAAAAGTGCTCCAGATCAACGTGCTAAGTCACTAGGAATTTATAACAAGGTCTGTGTTTCGGCGGCTGGGTGGCAGCAAAGGGATGACACAGCGTGCGTGTCTGGGGACCAGCAGAATGGCCGGCTCTCCATGTCGGAGACCTGGCGGGGCAACGCGAGGGCCCTTGGCTGGAGCCCCCCTGGAGTCTGAAGCCCACTCCCCACTAGCAGGGCCCTGTGCAGGTCGTCCAGCCCGGCAGTCTCATCAGCCTGCCTCAGTGCCATCACCCGTGAGCCAGGCCTAACAAGAGCACCTGCTTCCTGGAAGGGGCGGGACTGAAGGGCTTCATGGAGGTGAAGCCCTAAGCCAGTACAGGCACACACAGGCACCCACGGGCGTGGGCACCCTTAGGGTTATCATTTGGGACACAGGAGGGGAGGGGCTGGGAGGCGGGCAGAGGCCGGACACGTGGGGCCTCATGTGCAGGCAGCAGGGAGGGAGGCAGACAGACAGACAGACAGACAGGGAGAGAGAAGGGGAGGAGGGGTGGGGCAGGTGTATGTCTCACAGTCTGGAGGCCAGAAGCCTGACACCAAGGTGCTGGCGGGGCCACATCGGTCTGAAGCTCCAGGGGAGGCCCTCCTGCCTCTTCCAGCTCCTGGGGGCCCAGGCATTCCCGGGCTTGTGGCTGAGTCACCGCAATCTCTGCCCTGCTGTCACATGGCTGCCCCGCATCTTCCACGACCGTCTCCAAGTCCCCCTCTTCCAAGGCCGTGAGTCAGCGGATCGAGGCCCCTAATCCAGTCCGGCCTCACCTGCACTGGGTGACATCTGCCTATTTCCAAATGATCCACGTTCACAGGTTCTGGGGGTTAGGACTTGATGTTTCTTTGCGGACACGAGTCACCCCACAGGCAGCACATAGGCAGAGCTGACGGCCTGGCCCCTCTGCACTACTTGCAGACAAACCCTGTGAGCGCCGCCCTCCTTCCTTCTTAGCGACTCGGAAGCCAGCGTTTGGCGAAGGTTGTGAGCAAAGGAAGAACGCTTTGTTGCTCTTTCCTCAGGGGCCCCCGCCCGGCCCACCGCCCCTCTGGCCCTCATCCGGCTCTGGCCTCAAACTCTGCTGACCTCGATGTCCCTAACGTTTCACTGCACGTTAAACATCGCGCGGACGGGATGCTCTTGAAATAATCACTCCCGGACTGCTTCCAGCCTGCAGAACATCATTTAACTGGTCCAGGCGGGAGCAGTCCCCTCCCTGGGCTGGCCTGGCGGCGTCGTGACCCCAGGGCGGGGTGCCCCAGTCCCCCAGGCCGTCCCCGGGGGAGGAGGCGAGGACTGACGTGTCCCCTCCCGCCCCCAGCACATCCTGGAGCTGGAAGCCATGCTGTACGACGTCCTGCAGCAGGAAGCCGGGGCCAAAGTGGCAGAAATGCTGCCGGAGGAGGAGTGCGAGAAGCTCAGGGTGGCGGTGGAGCAGTGGAAGCGCCAGGTCATGAGCGAGCTGCGCGAGCGGGACGCCCAGATCCTGCGGGAGCGCATGGAGCTGCTGCAGCTGGCGCAGCAGGTGCGCGGCAGGGGCTCCGCGGGCACAGGACCTCCGGGCGGAGCGGGGCTTCCCATGCCTGGGCCCTCTGATGGCCACACCTCCGATGACAGTACCGTCCCGTGGCTGCGCCCCCCAAAGGTCATGCCCTCCCCGTGGCCACGCCCCCATATCCCTGCCCTCCAATGTTCATGCCCACAAGGCCAGGGCCTTCCACTGGCCGTGCCCCCTGATGGCCATGCTCTCCAGTGGCCGTGCCCACGGGGGACCCTCCTGCCAGACTGCCTGTCCCTCCAGACCAGCCTCCTGGGCCGTCCCGCCCAGGCCTCTGGGTGGCACAGCCCCCCTCCTGGGTCCCCCCCACTCTGGGTCTCTTCTGTGGTTCCTCCCTCAGTGGCAAGACCCCAGTGAAGGTGTCATCTGGGGAGCAGCGGCTTATGGGCTATAGGGACTTGGGGACCTTCTCTTGGCCTACAGGCACTTGGGGCCCTCAGGCCAGTCTGGCCAGTTCATTTCTAACTGGGGGTGAGGGATCCTGGCAGACTAGACAGGCTTGGTGTGTAAGACATGCCTCCGCTCCACTGTGTGTGCTGGCATGGCCTTTGTGGCTGTGTTCCGTGTTCAGATACCCTAGTGAATCCAGGTTTACTGTGAATGTCAGAGGGCTAATGTCTGACCAGAGCATTGGTCAGCTCCCAGGACTCTCACTGCCAGATCTAGGGAGGTCAGTGTGAGGGCTGCCGCCTGCAGCCCCTCACTCCCATCAGACGGGCTGTGATCAGAGCTCAGCTGCTTCCAGGGTCCAGGCCAGGCATCCAGGTCCGGCGTGGGCACACACATGTCCATCTGCCCGGCATCGTGCGCCAAAGTGAAGACTAGAGTTTCCAAACTTGAGGTCAGCCTTGCCAGGAAAGTCCTCCCCGTGACTGACTCTGTGACCCTTCTGGCTGCTCCTCTCACCGCCGTAACGGCGTTTAGGAAGGACTGTGAATTGGGCCCTTACCGTTTCCTTGGGCTTCTGGCATCATGGTTTATGATCTGGAGACGTAGGAGGTGGGAGGGTGTCATTCCCGTCACAGGGAGCGTGGCCGAGGGGAGAGCCGTCCTCCTCTCTCTTGCTGTTGCAAAGCGCAGACTGAGGGAGGCTGTGTCCATAAGGGAACTTGAGGCAGAGGCACACCGGCTCTACTCCCAAAGCCGAGGCTCCTAAAAGTCGGCGGGGAGGGCAGCCTGAGGACCCTGGCCCCCTCGCCGTGGCCAGCATGGCAGCTGCTCCGTGGCGACTGGCCCACCAAGTACATGCGTGAAAATCCTGAAAGGCTTTTGCCCACTTGGTTTCCCAAATATTCTGATTACTGAGGACTTTCCTTCTTTTAACATTGCAGAGAATTAAAGAATTAGAAGAAAGAATAGAAGCTCAGAAGAGACAAATAAAGGAACTGGAGGAAAAGGTAAGGCAAATACGAATCTGGGGGCTTGCTTGTTGCCAGAGCTCCTCACACACAGAGAGAACAGGCAACTCAGGAGGCCATGTAGCGCTAGGTCTGAGGTGGGGGTATTTTTGGACAGAAAGAGGCTTCAAGGACGTGTCTGCTCGGGACAAGGAGCCGGAGCCCAGGGTCTGGGAATAACCCCGTCCATGACAACCCAGCCGTGCCACCCCGAGGGCCGTGCCTCTCACGGCCTCAGTTTCCCCGGCCGTCAGGGTGCCTGCAGACCGGCAACCAGCGGTCCCTTTAGTGTGATTCCTTGACTGTGGCTCCCAAGTTTGGAAACGGCAGGTGCTGGGGTCTAGCTGGTTGGGGACCGTGTGGCTTGGGCTCGGGGGGGACTGTCCAGCTCTTCCCCCGACGGCTGGCTCTGCAACTCCCAAATCAGGGTGCCCAGAGCACCCTCAGAGAGAAGCCTGCAGCGTGTACTTAGTTCTAGGACAGTTGGGCTCTTTTGGTCTGTGATGTAGGACGTTTCGATGGCTTCTAGCAGGCAGACTACTTGTTCGCGTCTTGTGACCGGTCTTGCCTGTGGGGTGGGTCTCACCAAAGGCCGGCTGCCCTCTGAGCCTCCCTGGCTTGTCCCTGCCGGAGAGAACGGGAGGCTGGGGTCTGGACAGGACCCGCCACCCTCAGTCGACCACACGTCCTCAGCCCTGCCTGGGCAGAGCCAGCAGAGGCTCTGTGCTCGTGGGGCACAGGGACCCCTCCACACAGCAGCCCCTACAGCTGGTCCTCCCCCTGCCCCGCCCACCCCTCCTCCAGATGAACCCGGCCCCTTCCCTGGGCACTTTACCGCCATCTGCCGAGCGGTCTTGGTGGTAACTTGCAAATCCAGAGCTGGTGACAGGCCCCTAGAACCGTGCGGGGCACGACCTGCAAAGCAGAGAGGCAGCGGGGGGGCAATTATGTGCCTGCCCATGGGCGCCAGACCGTGGGCAACACACACCTGGCTCACCTGGGGAGGCCGGCAGGACGCGCAACCTCAAAGCGGTGCAGTCTCTTTTCTTTTGCATCTTAAAGTGAGAGCATTTGTTTGTATTAAATACTAGAATTTTAAAAATCGGGTGTTTATTCTTTTAATCTAGCTGAAGCAACTTTGCTTGTCCAAGCAGTTGTACCACCGTCACATTTTCTCTTGTGTCTAAATTGACTGGACACCTCCCCCGACCCAAAATGAGGCTCCAAGTGTGAAATCTATTCAGCCAGTTGGCTGTACTTTATCATTTATAATGGGACTGAGACCAGAATATTGTCACGGAGTGTGGTGTTTGCCTGTCGGCACTTGGATCGTCTTTCTGTAAGACTCCTGTCATCATTATAGCCACTTAGCGCCCTCGCCGTCAGCCCTGGTGACAGGTCCAGATGGCCGGTCCCCGCCACTCCCCCAGAGGCAAAGTGACCTCCTGACTGTCACCCGCAGCCTGGCCTCTGGACAGTGCAAGGTCCCTGGGGAGGGGACAGCACCGTCACTTCAGGCCGCTGGCAGCACAACCCTTAAACCACTGGACACCAGTGTGCCAGGATCTGCTCCTGACCCCCAGCTGGCATCTCCACGTCACTCTGTCTGTGATCACGTTATTTCTTGCCAAAAGCCCTACAAACTCTTTTTTCTCTTTCTTTCCTTCCGTGTCTCCACCCTCCCCTTTCCTTTTTAGTTTCTATTTTTGTTCTTATTTTTCTCCTTAGCTTTCATTCTGTGGTCATAGCTCTCCTGGGCACCCTGGCGTGGTGAGTATTTCGTCTGCATCATAAGGACCAACACGGCCCCCGCTGTTCCGTAAGCAGGAGGTGCTTCCGGAAGGGGACAGCCAGGGGTCGCCCAGGTCCTAGAGGGGAGGGGCCTGCCATCGTCAGAGGGGAAGGGGCGCTTGCCTTCCTCGAGAAGGAAGGAACGCAAAGGACCCCCTCCCACGGGACCTCCCCGGGGGAGAGATGTGCACACAAAACCACTCCCTGTTCTCTGCTCCAGGCAACTGGGCAGGGAGCAGTGCTGGTGGTTTCGTGTCTTTTTGTCTTTTCCGTGTATCAAGTACAAGCTTGGGTGACACTGGAGATTCAGCCAGAGATGCCCACTTTCCCCGACAAGCTGGGCTCACTCACGACGTCACAGTCATGCTGAGCTGTGGCATCGTGCCCGCGGCTTTCAGGCCGAGGCTGCATGTGAAAGCTTGACCACCGCTCCCTTCCCAAACAAGATGAGAGGACAAGTAGGGCGTGGCCTCACCATCCCGTCTCCGACTGTGGCCCCCACCCTCAGAGGGCCTCCCCTCAGGAGCAGGACCACCCTTCCTCATAGCCGCATCCCTCCAGCCCTTCCCTCTCGCCCTGCAGCCTCCCTGACCTGTGTCCTGCGTCTCTTTTCTTCCAGCCCTCCGAGGAGCCAGACCCCTTTCCTCCAGCTGGACCAGAGAGCAGCAGGTGCCCCGGTGGCAGAGGGAGACGCCGCATCTCATTCCTGAAGACCCAAGAGGATCTGGGCTCTGCATCCCCCCTCCCGTCGAGGAAGAGAGAGAAAGGGGGTCTTTGAGTACCTCCGCGGGGGACTCTGTCCACTTTGATGAGCCAGAATTAGAGCTAATTCTCTGACTGGGGCTCCTCTGAAGACACCTTGTCTTGGCTGTGGACCCTGGGGTCCTTCCTCGGGACGCGGCCTCCCAATCCTAGTTACAGGGACGCGCGAGTCCCCTGCTGCACAGGTGTAAAGAGCTGCTTCTGTGCAGGAGCCCCAAACTCCCACCTCCCTTTGTTCCCTTGACGACCAAAAGGTGTCTCAAAGGAAGATTCCCAGAAACAACGCAGGCACCCCACAAAATGACGCAATGAAGCTGCCACCACGGTGGTGACCTTCGTTCAGGGAAATGGGGATGGTTCATGGAGCATCTCAAGGACCGTTGCCCCATGTCTTCCAGGATGGACGGGCTGTGAAGACACCGTGACTCACTGGCTGGGGTCCTGAGCACTTACTGAGCAACACATCCTGCCACCCTGCCTTGTTGATGACGCTGTCACTCGCGGGAACAGAACTGTGGCTGCCATGGTGCCATCAGCTTCCCGCCCTGGGCTCGCCGAGGGACTGACCAAAGGGATGACTGGGGAGCCTGGTAGTGGGAGCTGGGACCAGAGCAATGGACCGACTGGGAAGGGGCCTGAGCTTGTCGGAGACGCAGGGGCCAGAGGACACCTCGGGCTGTGCAGCACCATGGAGCCCCTCAGGCTGCAGGCGAGGCCAAAGCTGCCCCGTGCAGAGCTCCAGCCTGCACGCTCAAGGGGCGGTGCCCAGCGAGGATGACAGTGCCCCAGGGTTCTGCGGATGTGAGAAGGGGGCCCGATGCCCAGGTGGCCAGCAGGTGAGGCTCAGCCGTCATCCCTGGGGCGTGGCGTCTTCCTTCCCGCCCTTTGTGGGCCCTGTGGGCGCCAGCACACCTCCTTCTGGTCTGTGGGATCCCACCTCCTCTGCGGCGAGGTTGGCCCCGTTTGAGACGTAGGTTCAATTTGCTGGGACGCTGGCCCTGCAGCAGGAACCCTGGTGTCTATACAGGTGGGCGGGGGTGGGGTGAGGGCGGCTCACCTCCTACCATGGCCTCTGGATCGGAGTCTGCTCCCTGGGGGCATCTGGCGTGGGCTTCTCCCTGGTCTGAGGTGCTGAACCCATTACAGGTCTTCTCTGCCCAGACCCAGGACACCCCCCACCAAGGCTAGCCGAGGCCTCCAGTGGTGCCCGATGGTGGGTCCAGGGCACATCCCTAAGCTACGAGGGCAGCCTCTCTCAGCTCCTGGCAGAGAAGAACTCCTCAAGGGCACCCGACCACTTCTGCGGATTCGGGCCCTGGCCCTGCACCCCCAGCTCTGCTGGCCTGCCCCGCCCACCCCCTTCTTGCTGCTCCCACAAACTCCAAAACGAGAGAGCGTCCCCCTTTTTCTTGTGGAGCCATCCCTCCCACTGACCCTGACTGCCAGCTCAGTGGGCCTCCCTGTGTCCCCAGGTCGTCACCTCCTCTCCCTGCCCCAGGGCTCGGAGGCATCCCTGGGGCGGCCGGGTGGGTCAGCCACACGGCAGGGACGGAGGATCTGGACAGGGCTTCATGCTCCGCTAGGGAGCTTTCCTCTCCAGGCAGAATCTCCTCGGCAAGCGTGTTTCTGTGGGACGTGGTGAGGCTCTGGTGGGGATGCAGTTCTGTATCCGAGTCTGCAGGGTGTGATGTGGGGTGCCGTGTCCCCCCCATCACAGAGCCACCTGAACCTCTAACAGTGGGGCTGCAGGGGCCCCAGGAGATGCACCACTGTGCAGAGAAGGGAGTGAGGCAGAGCAGATGCAGAGCCAGAGGCCAGAGTGAGACCACCACCCGCTCACTCAAAGGGGCCTCGGGACACCGCTCTTTCATGTGGCACGGCTGGGCACGTGTTCCTCTAAAGGGGCTCATCTCTGGAAACCGCATGCGGTTAGCCTGGTGCAGGGCCCAGGCATGGCAGTATCTGCTCCCACGTCCCCAGGGGTGCAGGGCATAGCCTCAGGCTAGAAAGATCACTCTGGAGGCTGGTTCTGGGGTGGAGCCCGGTCCCCGCCTGGTCCCCGGCCCGGTCCACACGTGGGCCCTCAAATCCAAACACGCCTGGTCCCCAGAGCTCGGGGTCCCTGGAGTTCGGGGTCTCCTCTTAGAACTTGTGCTGAGGTCCTTGGGCTGAGCCGTATCGTGTGGAAGAAAGTACCAAACGCAGCAGTACTGCGTGTCCGATTGCTTGGCAAGGACGATCCACTGTCACAGCCTGACCTCAAAGGTCACCTGTAGCCGGTGAAGGACAATGAACGACGCGCACGGCCACGGCAATACCTGAATCAATACACACTGCCCAGAGTCCCCGGGGGGGCGCACGGGAGGCGGGGTCACCTCTGCCCCATCGGCGTCATCCCCGCAGGCTTCCCCCTGCTGAGCCAGCCTGGCTCTGGGGTCTGCCTTGCCACGTGCCCAGCACCGGGGACCTGCCAGGGCTGTGGGCACGTCTCACCTGTGGAGGAGCCAGAGCCAGATAAGGATGGCTGAGAGCGTGAGAACAGGTCCAGAGGCGGGGGCGCCGGGCAGGCACGGCCTCTCTGGGGGCCAGGAGACCTCCAGGACCTGGACGTTGATGGAGACCCCCTTGGACAGAGCCATTTTGTGGGTCTGGAGACCCAGAGGCGGCTCAGACCAACTCCCGGGTGCTCATGTTGGGGTAGCCTGGGTGGGGGGCAGTGGGTGTCACAACTCGGGGACAGAACTGTGCTGCACGCCTCGGCTCGGGGCACTGCACAGCAGCCTTGGGGCCAGGGTCAGGCGTACATTTGGTGCAGTACGTGCAACACGAGAAGCTAACAGCTTCCTAAGCAAAAAGCACCTCCTTTCTCCCATCAGCTTTTTTTTTCTAAGATTGTTTTTGATGCGGATCATTCAAAGTCTTTATTGAATTTGTCACAATATTGCTTCTGTTTTATGTTTTGGTTTTTTGGCCAAGAGGCATGTGGGATCTTAGCTCCCCGAACAGGGGTCGAACCCACACCCCCTGCACTGGAAGGCAAAGTCTTAACCACTGGACCACCAGGAAGACCCCATCAGCTTTTCAAAAACCTTTTATTGTAAAATAGCTACAGATTTAAAGGAAAGTTGCAAAAATATTAGAGTATAAAGTTCCTGTACACCCTTCACCCAGCTTCCCCAGTTGTTCACATCTCATGGAATCACAATGCACTTTCAAGCTTAGCTGGCCACCCACTCAGTTCAGACAAGTGTTTCTGCTCCAGGACCCCATACTCTGTTGAGTCGTTCTCCTGGTCCCTCCCAGTGGGCGACAGTTTTCTTAGCTTCCGCGTCATCCTCGACCTTGGCACCCTAATAGGAGCTGGTGGATTATTTCGTGGATCGTCCTCCAGATTGATTTGTCTGATGTGTTTGAATGATTGGACTGAGGTTATGCATTCTTGGCGAGACTGAGCCCAGGTGACCCCCTCTGAGTGTGTTCGATCAGGGCGGCACGACGTCCATACACTGTATCCCTCTGATGTGAACCTTGATCAAGGTTCTGCCAGGTTGTCCACTGAAAAGGTATCACTTATAACTATAAATAGATGGGAGAGACACTTGGAGACTAAGCAAGTACCCTGACCCTCTTTAAACTTTTGCCCAATAACTTTAGCAGACATGAGTGGGTCTTTCCTGCCACAGTGATAAGTGCCTGTTCTCGTGGTTTCTATCCCTACGTTCCTTCTGTTTTATTAGAATTTTTCTCTGGAGAAGACCTGTCCCCCTTCTCTCATTTCTTCTTTATCCAATTATTCGTAGCAGTATCGGCTCGTGGGTATTTATTAATTTATTCTGTGGGCGATAATCCGACACCGTTTTTAACTATTTTCTTGCTCAGATTGTTTCAGCTTAAGCCACTGAGCTTTCCAACAGGTTGATGCCTCTGTCCTTTGAGTTCCCTTCTGTGTCTTGAGCCCCTTCTTACTTCCTGTCTCCTCCAGATGCCCAAGCTCATCTGTATCTTCCCTGCCCCAAGCCTGAAAGCGACCACTTCTCCAAGGAGCTCTGGTTCCTTCTGTTGGAGGACGGTGTGTAGGAACCAACATCTCTGGGCTGCGTGTGTTCGCTACTCCTGGGATGATGGTATTTCTAGGCCCTCTCAGGGGCAGAGCTTGGAAACAGACATCTGTGTGCTAATACATGCATACCCACACTTCTCTGTTTATTTCTGCTTCTATCTGTCATCTATTATCTACCATCTGTCATCTATCTATCATCTATCTACCATCGATCTATGTATTTATATAGCTATTATCTATCATCTAGCTATTATTTATCTATCATCTGTCATCTATTTATGTATCATCTATGTATATATCATCTATCATTTATCATCTATCTGTCATGTATCTATCATCTCTCTGTCATCCATCATCTATCTGTCTATCCATCTGTCATCTATGGGTCTGTTATAAAACCACCAGTTCATACTGACACTTGGAATTCAAGGCCAACCATTCAAGACTCATTCCTGCCCCCCCTTTCCTCATCTGTAACTACTTTCTTTGGAGATGTGGCTCTCCCCATATAAACTGTGTTACTTACTTGCCCCACCCTAGTATCCACACAAAGACATGTCAGAATTGCTAACCCACATCCCCTGTGAGGAGCAAGTTTACCAGCGAGGAGACATTTGAGTGCAGAGTCCCTTTTATCTTGAGCCTTATAGTCTCCAGACAAACTTTTGTTTTCCGGAATGACGTAGTCTGGTCCTTTTCCTCTAGTACCTTGTTCACTTGTGGCCGTTTAGGTTTGTTTGCTGTATCTTGGATTCCATTGGAGTTTCCTTCACAGAGTGATTTCTTAAAAATTTACACAGCACAGTTCCTGTTTGTACTGTGTAGTCTCTGGGTCTTGACACAGGTGGGCACAGAGTCACGATACAGGACAGCACCATCACCCCAGCTCCCTCTGCTTCCTGCCACAGTCACCCCATCCATCCCCAACTCCACCCTTGGCAACAATGGGCTATGGTCCCTTCTTCCAGTTTTGCCATTTACAGGTCTTATAAGTGGAAAATATGATACGTGCATTCAACGTGTAGCTTTGGGGTCTGGCTTTGTTCACTTAGCAACATGCATGGAGGATTCCCCTACGTTTTTGTAGTTCATTCCTTTTTATGCTGAGTCACTTCTGTTGCATGGATGTGCCACATCTGTCCACATTTATCTGCTTGTTTCCTGTTTAGGGCAACTGTGAATCAAACTGTTACAAACATTCATGCACAAGTTTTTGTGTAAATACAGGTGTTCATTTCTCAGGTAAATACCTAGGATTGATAAATGTGTGCTCAATTTTATAAGAAACTATTGTCCAATCTGGCTGTACGTGTTGCACTCCCACCAGCAAAGTATGTGGGAAGACTGTTGCTCCATGTCTTTTGCAACACTTGATATGGTCAGTCTTTTTGGGGGGAGGAGGTCCATTCTAATAAGGGCACAGGGGTATGTTATTTTCGTTTTAATTTGCATTTATCTAATGACTAGTGACGTTGGGCACCGTTTTATGTGTTGATTTTCCATCCGTGTATCTTCTTTGGTAAAGTGTCTATTGAAATCGTTTGCCCATTTTTTAAATTTGATTTTTGCTTTCTTATTATTGAGTTTTAAGACTCCTTTATACATTCCAGACATACACCTTTGTTGGTGCAAAAGTATTTTCTCTTTTATCTTTTTGTTCTCTTAAGAGTATCTTTTGAAGATAAGTTCTTAAATTTTGATAAAATCTAACTTATCAACTTAAAAAAACAATAGGTTGTATGGTATTGGATCTAAGAAAACTTTGCCTGCTTCAAAGTCACAAATATTCTCTCCCATGTTTCCCTCTGGGACTGTGTGACTTCGTGTCTTCCATTTATACTCACTATCCATTTGTAGTTCATTTTTGCATTCGGTGCACAGTTTTGGTCGAAGCACACTTCGTTTGCCTGTGTCTGTCCAGCCCTTGCCTCCTCCCTCCCCCACTGTAAAGGTGCGTCTTCCTCTTTTTGATTAAAATGCCCTCTGCTTGGCTGGATCGAGTCCCCGCTCTGTGGTCAGCCCTATCCTGACTGGAGCGTCCTCCGGGACTCTGAGTCACCGCATAACAGGAGGCCGGGGGACAGAGCTGCTGTTTGCTGGCGTCCTCCACACATGGCACGCCTGGTCCCCACTGGGTCCTGGGGGTGGGGCTGGGTCTCCAAGGACCTCGCCTGCCCAGCTCGGGGCCTAGAAGCCCAAGACGTGTGAGATTAAGTGTCAGCAGCTCAGATTTACAGCTCTGGGCGGAGCAGGCACTGAATACCGATGAGCCGCCTCTCCTCTGAGCCTGGTCTCAGATTGCGTGCGCTGTGCTGAAGCCAGGCTCCCAGAGATGATGATTGTTGCCATTTGGAAACTCAGGGATGAGCTGCTTCTGCCCAGAACATGTCCACAGTTAACGAGCATCGTGCACACGTGGAAGGGGAACCAGCATTAAAGAAATATCCGTAATATTTTCCATCATAACCTAATGAAATTGTCTTTTTAGTTTGTGTGTATTGTTTTATGTTTAAGCATAGGAATAAAAGGTAAGGTGTTCTTGGTCCTCCTAGAAGGTTCACCCAGGTGTGAAGAGCAGCTCGCGGGGCCGTTCGTGCTGGCGGGGGGTGTGTGTGGGTGGGGGGGGACGAGCACTGCCTCTCCATCTTGGGAGGAGGGACGGGTGGTGGAGCCCCCAGACCCAGGCACTGAGGGGCCCTGTCAGGGCGGCTTCGTCAGTGTGGGCTCCAGCCCCAAGCGGGATGAGGGCGGCTCGGGGCTGAGGTCAGACACGTGCTTGTCTGCTGGCAGGTGACAAGCCAGTGCACGGAGCATGGTGGCCATGCTGCCTGAAGGGCCACTGCTGGTGCGCGTGGTGATTCGCATCCTTGCCTGCCCCTCGCAGCCCCTCATCACAGGGCTTTCTTCCTCTTTGCTTCTTGGTGCACGGAATTGCATTCATCCTGACACTGGCTCATTCCTGCCACTGGTCTGGGAATGGCCCACGTGCTCATCTTGTTTCTTGGCTATGCTGACTTCTAACCCTATGACCCCGTCCATCACCTGCCCCTCCAGGAAGTAACTGCCCTCCGGACCCCGGGGCAACCGCCCTGTGCAGAGCTTTGTGGCAGACACGTATGTTTCTAAAAGATACAATTGTTACTGTGTTTTAAGTCCTTGGAAGAGGTGTCATGCTGTCCGCGTCTTTTGGACACACTGTGCGCTTAATATCACTGTGCTTAGACCTGCCCGTCCTGTGACCTGTGTGTCGGCTCCTCCCTGTCTGGGGCTCTGTCACGGAACTTCATCGCCTCTAATGGACGTTTGCGTTTTGCTGTTGTGGACGATGCTTCATGAACGTTCTCGTAAAGTCTGTGGATGTGCTGGTGCAGGAGTTTCTTCTGGGTGTCCGCCTAGGGGTCATCAGGGGTCATCCAAACACAAGCGCTCGACCTCAGGAGATACTGACAAACTCCTCCAGCTCGTGTTGGCTTTGGAGCATTGCTTCTTTTCTGCTTTGTTTAGAATTCTGTGTTTACCTTATGGCAAAAGCTGTTCTCTAACGTTACTGAGAGGTTTGCACAGGGTCTCAGACAGAAGTGGGATAACTGGCTGGAGGCCGACGGTTTCCCCTCCCCCGGTTTGTGCCTGTCCAGGGACAGCTCATGGCCTGCGGCCAGCTGTCTAGCGCTCTGTAATGTCACCATCTTTGTTAAAGCAATGATGCATCTTTTCAGTAGCATGACCACGAGGCCATTAATAAGAGATGCCGTTATTAGAGAAGTCGGTGCCAGGAAAGAGAGCTGGACGCCCCCTTGTAGGGCTGTGAGAGCAGCTCCTAGTAACCCAGGCAGGAAACAAAACAAGAACCAACGGAAAGAAGACAGAAAGGGTGTGCTTCCACCCACGTGCGGGTCGGTGCATGTGGTGGGCACGTGTGGTCAGGTGCAGGCCTGGGAGCCTGGGCAGCAGATTCTGCGCCCACGCCAGCCAGGGAGATGGGTGTGTGTACAGCACGTGAACACGAGCAAGTCGCCCTTGTCTCCAGGAGGGAAGGACTGAGCTGGCTTCTGTGTACCTTCCTGGCCATCCCCCAGGGGCCAGGCCCTGGGAGCCTGGGCCGATGCAGACGAGGTGGGGTCCTGGGTGCTCAGACGGTTGGAAGGTGCGGAGCCCACTCAGTGCCTGCCTCGGCCGGTCATGCACCGTGAGCATAGCACCAGAAGCTTCCCCCCTGCCTCCCACTGGAATTCCTCCCCCACCCCACCCCGACCCCCTCACCGGAATGGTCCTCCTGGTACCCAGGGGCAGGGGTGTGTGAGGCCATGGGAGTGGAGGACGTGCACCTCACCAGGCTGAGCAACCGCGAACAGGGGAGCCCAGCCCCGGGGCTCTGATGCACGATGCCTTGCGCTTGGCGCCCCCCTGCCCTCCAGAGCCCCAGGGCCGCCGCCTTGTGCACCACTAAGAGCCCAGTGGTGCGCCCGCCACCTGGCCAGCCGGGGCCCAGCCTGTGGTGGTGCCCGGCCAGCACACCCTGTCCACGCTCTGGGCCGCGGGCCCAGCACGCATGGCCCCGAAGCCGCCGGGAGCTACCTTCTCTGCAGGAGTTGCCAGGGGCCGCTGATGTGCGGGACCACGGGGCTCCCTGTGGGCTGCTCGGTTGAGGGGGGGAAGGAGGCCAGAGGCGAGCGGGCGGCGGGAGGGCAGAAGCCCCTGCACGGGGCGGCCACGGTGGACCTGGGACCAGACAGCGCCCCCAGGCACAGCCAGTGCGGGCCGGGGGTCCAGGGATCCAGTCCGCAGCCCGAGCCCCCTGGCCCCGTGCCCGTGTCACACTGTCCCCAGTAGAGGTGCGTGCCCCCCGCGGCAGCCCGACCCC
Source organism: Lipotes vexillifer (assembly GCF_000442215.2). NCBI lineage: Eukaryota > Metazoa > Chordata > Mammalia > Artiodactyla > Lipotidae > Lipotes > Lipotes vexillifer. The sequence goes on along the minus strand of NW_006778824.1, from coordinate 1,138,118 downwards.
TCCTGTCTCCAGGCTGGCTTCCCTCCCCTGGCTCCCACGGTCCCTGTCTCCCGTGCTCACCCCCCGTTCCCTCCTGGGTGGGTCTCGGCTCCAGGTACCTCCCGCCGCAGGGGGACCCCTGCCCTGCCAGCTCGGCTGGTTCTCTGGTTCCCTGGAGGAGGGGACAGAACAGAGGTCGCTGGGGCTCCCAGCAAGCAGCTTTGGGCAGAACTCACGGAAGCCTGGGCCCCTCTACTCGCCAGGCCATCGCCTAACGCCCTCCGTGACGCCCAAACTTCACCTGCCCTGGCACTCCAGGGAGCCGAGGACTTGGGGGTCCTGAGAGGTGGGGCCTGGAGGCCGGGGGCCTCACTTCCCATGAGAGGAGATGGCTAACTAACTCAGAGTTACATCTCCAGAGCGGGGGTCTCCGTCTGACGCGCCATCTGGGGGTGGAGGGAGGGGCGCAGGTGGGGTCTTTGGGAGCTTCGTAAGGTCGCTCAGGAGCCTGCCTCCCGCTGGCCTTTCCCGCTGGGCCCAGAGAGGCAGCTCTGGGTCAGGAGGCTGGCGTCTGGCCAGCGGACAGCTGAGAATTTTACAGATGAAAAGACACACAGAGTCAAAGCAAATACAGCTTTGCAGGGAGCCGCCTGCAGGGAGAGACAGGTGCATCTTGTGACTGAGTTTACCCTGCAGACAGAGGTGCTCCTGGCTCACCCTGGGCTCTCACGCCCTGTGCACCCCTGCTGCTGAGCTGGGCAGGGAGGGACCCTGAGTCTCAGGAGGCTGGTGCGGACTCCGGGGCGCTATGACCTTAGTGCTGGGCAGGGACGGGTCTTCGGACGCACACCCCGGGTCTGCTCCACCACCAAGCTGATCTCAGGCCAAGGTCAGACTGCGAGCCTGTGCACACAGGCACCCTTGATGCCCAGCGAGGTGGGAGTGCCCGGAAGGTTCAAGGCCGGCGGGTCCCACCAGCAAACATCCCAGGCCCTGTGGAGGAGGTGGGCAGCACCCAGAGGGCTCCCTGTGGCCCTGGAATGACCGCCCCAGCTGAGGCAGGCCTCAGGTCTCTAATCCCCAAATTACTGGGTAGAAAACGCAGCAAACAGACCGTTAGGCTCATGTAGTTATTCTGTAGAATGGCCGTTAAGGGAAGAGGTTCTGGGAGACTCAGGAATACAGTTTCATGGAAATGGCCTTCGAACTGGAGTAACCCCGGGTCACCTGAAGGCTTATTAAACCGAGACCACGAGCCCAGCCCCCAGGTGCCTGGTTCCGCGGGGCGGCGTGGCCCAGGGTCCACGTCTCTGACAAGCCCGGGAGGTGCCGAGGGTCCTGGGACCCAACTTGCACCCCATAGGTGCCTTTAACCTCCCCCGGAGTTCAGGCTGTGAGGACACCAGGCTGCTTCCTGGCTGCAACTCATGTTTCTCCTCAGTCTGAATTTTCTTAAAGTGACCCCCTGATACACCCTGGGCTTTTCAGTCCTCGGAGCCCATTTCACGGCGTCTGTGGTCTTTTGTCAGGTTGCTCGTGTGAGACATGGGAGGGGCCGTGGCTGCCACTCAGGAAACTCGGCGGCAGCGAGGTAGGAAGGGCAGCTCTGGGGTCACACAGGCCGGGGCTCGGGTCCTCCCTCTGCACTCTCTTAGCCACGTGGCCACGACCCTGAGGTTGGGTGGCTAACCATTTGTAGAGTTGAGTTTCCCAGAGAAACAGAACCGGTAGCCTGGCTCATGTCTATCCATCTGTCCATATCTCTCTCCATCGGCCTGTCCGTATAGACAGAGGGAATTACTGTAACAAATTGACTCATACATCTATGGAGGCTGAGAAGCCCCAAGATCTGTGGTCGTCAAGCTGGCGCCCCAGCAGACCCCGCGTGTCCGTCCAAGTCTGAGGGCAGGAGAGGACCCCTGTCCCCGCTCAGCAGTCAGGCAGAGGGTTTCCCCCTTCCTCAGCCTTTTTGTTCTAGTCAGGCCTTCAGCTGATTGGACAAGGCGCACCTGCGCTGGGGAGGGCCATGGGCTTTACTCACCTGACCATTCAATGCTCATCTCATCCAGAAACACCCTGAATCTCCCCCCACCTCCCCAACCAAGCACACAGGATAAAGTTTGGTGAACGCCTGGGCAAACCTGGCCCGGTCAAGTTGACACATAACGTGAACCATCACAGCTTTCAAGAGCGCTGGGGCAACACACCCGTGTGTGACCATCGCCATAAATAGGCTGCTGCCTTTACTGTGTGTCCATTAGGCAGCTGCAGAGTCAAAACCAGGAGGAGACCCTGAGCAGAGCACGGCGTGAGCGTGGACCACCCTGGAGCAGAGTGGGCCTCCCGCAGTGGGCTCTCCTCTGTGGGGGGCTGGGAGAAGGACCTTGTAAACGGCCCAGGGTTGGGGGACTGACAGCGGTACTGTCACCGTCCGTGGGATTGATGGAAAGGCCCTGTGGAGAGCTGATGGGGGCAGAAGGGTGAGAAGGAAGCAAAGCTGGGTCTGGGCGAGACCACCTATTTCTTTTTTTTTTAAGTTTTCTAAAAAATATTTTATTTATTTATCTATCTATCTATCTATCTATCTATTTATTTATTTGGCTGCATCAGGTCTCGCGGACTCAGTTCCCGTGGCACGAGGGATCTTAGTTCCCCGGCCAGGGATCGAACCCGCATCTCCTGAATTGGAAGGTGGATTCTTTACCACTGGACCACCAGGGAAGAGTCCCCAAGACCATCTATTTCTTGATATTTCCCCCAAGTCAGAGCTTTGGGGAAGGAAGACCGTGGCCCCAAATGAGTTTGTTGTCGCCACATCTGTTTCTGTTGGGTTTGAAAATGTTTGTCTGCACCTTCCCAGGATAGTAGTTCTCATGTGGAGAGGTTCTGGTTTTAGCCCACCCTCTGCTGTCCCATAAGCTGATCATACATGGATTTGTGTGGGTTACTTCTGAGGGGCTGGGGCCTGGAGTGGGGGTGTGTTTGGGGGCAGAGAGCAAAGATCTGGGCTGCAGGGCCCTACCCCTGCCAAGTGTCTGTGGAGTTGGGCTCTTGCCCCCCTGGACCTCTGGGTTCAGTGTGCGGACCTGGGTTCACTTGTCTTGTGTGTGTTTCTGGAAACCCCAAGAGGCCCCACGGGCTTTCCCATGGTGCCCACTGTAGTTGGTTCTGACCCCAGGAAGGTGCTGGTCATCCCCACCAACAGCTTCATGTTCCCCAACAGCTGAGGTCCCAGTGGGACTCCCCAGCACAGACGCAGGTGGCGGGGCCGGTTACTTGGGCTCTATTTTGACATAAATCAGAATGTTGTTTCCTAATCCATATGTACGGATGCATTTGCGTCTGTTACCGATGGGTGTTACTGATGAGAATTCTGCTTCTGCAGCTCTGAGCGAGGTTCTGACATCTCTGTGCCTATTGGGCTGGGCACCAACGTAAAAGTAGCCCTGCTGCCAGCTGGGCCGTGGTCTGGCCTCCTGTCCTCTTGTCCCTCGTCTGTCCATGTTGGTAACTATGAAATGAACCCACTTAGTGACGCTGTTTATCAACATCCTCCTGTCCTTTATACCTCATCACCCACCCGCAGTGCAGCCTGATATAAAATCACATAACCTCTCCCTCCAGAAGGAAAGTAAGGGTGCGGTCCCCGGTGCCCACCGTCATCGAGACATCACCCCTCACCAGGCAGTAGTCCAGCAGACTCCGCCCCCCTGGGCTGGGATCACCACCACATGCCACGATTCCCTCCACGCCCTGCGTCCCTCCTCCCACACAACGTGCATCCTCGTCTCCATCAGTGCACTGTCCTCCCGCCTCTCCGTGAAGCTCTGCACACGCAGGGACGTGCCCAGCTCTCTCACTGTGGAATCCTCTGTGTGGACCCCAGGACACACTCAGGTCGTGCCTGGCCACTAACACACAGTCGGATAAATGACGACCCAGTAAGTGGACCGACGTGCTCACGAAGGCCAAAGGCCACGTCTCCTCCATTCTGCAGCCTCACGGCCCCCTGAGGTTCCAGAAAACAGTGGAAAGTGGGGTGCTCCCAGGCCCCCAAGACCACCCGCAGGCTCAGTGGCCCACCAGGATTCTCAGGACTCAGTACAGAGTGGTGCCACGGCTCGGATCTATTGCAGTGATGTCATCAAGGTAGGCAGCTGGCTCTGTAAGGGCAGAAGACACAGGAGGAGGCTGGAGGGACCCAGGAGCAGATTCCCCACACTTTCTCCCGCCTGTGGAGGCCACACAGAGCACACCCTCCCCAGCCTGAAAACGCAGCTGTGTGTGTGCGCTGTCTCTGCTGGGGAGCCGGGAGTGTCCATTGGAGACTCGGAGCTCAGGGTTGCTACTGGGGCTACTCATTTGGGCACCGCCTGCCCGTTAGAATGCCGGCCCTCAGAAGGAGGCAGGTGTTTGCCATAAATCACATCATTTGTACAAACAATCTAGGCCAGCCCTCGAGCACAGCCTCTGCTCTCCGGGACAGTTTCAAAGGCGAGGTTTCCAGATGCCAATCAAGGGCCAACCTGGCAGGCAGGCCCCTGTGCAGACTGCAGCTCAGCTTCTGCCCAAAGAAGTGCTCTTGAATGAGGAGCCCCCCAGGGCCAGGGGACCAAGGGCAGACCCACCAGATGACCCCACACTCGCCTGTCCTGGGTCTCACATGGCTTCAACGTGGTGAGATCTTGGGCCGACTGGGGGGATGGTCAGGAAGTTGGGCCAGCGGCCGAAAAGGGAGGGGTGGAGGACACCATATCGGAGGACATGGGACTGAGGGGCCTGTAGGGACTTGGGAGGTCTGGAAGCCTGGAAGCAGAAGCATGCCTCGGTGCGTGTGTGCGTGTATGTGTGTGTGCATGTGTAGTGCTGCAGTCCCAGAGAAAGCAGAAAGCCACCCGTGCTGGACACAGAGTTGGTGAACATTAGCAAAGTAGGGTAGGACTGGCTCAGGAGAGGATCAAGTGACCTCAAGTAGACAAATGTTGTCACCTTGTCCCTTCAAACTGGGGAGTGACTGTTTCGAATTCTGCACCTTATTTTTGCCAAGATCCTTGTTCTGTGTTTGCGTGTGTGCAGCTCATAGCCCAGACAGTTATCCTCTTAGCTCAGGAAGGCAGGACATGTGTGGAGGGCAGTGAGCAGGTGGTCAGGGCCCTGGCTCTGGCCAGCCTAGAACTGCGAGCTCAGGAAGCCCCTTGTAATCTCCAGGCTTCAGCTTCTCCATCTGCAAAGTGAGAGGGTCCTTTCTAACACACTAGAAGTGGATGAATTGACTAGAACCTATTTAGAGATGGATCAGATTGCAGGCATAAGGAACAGGGTGAGTTTAACGCAGCAGATTTCAACCATGATGTGTGCGATACTCGTCAAGTAAGCACACGTGCGATTCTAATGCGTTTAACGTTCCTTCTACTTGGTGGAGTGTCCTCTGACTGAGAAGTTAGTTTTAAAGTTAAAAACCAAAAAAACTGTGGAGTTTCTAATGTCTGTGACCCCAGGTGGTGCGCTCTACCGCCCGCCCCTCCCCTCCCCTCCCCCTCCCCATCACCTCTCACCCACCGATGCTGCTGCTCCAGCAGCTGATCCAGGGTCCACCCTCCATGTTAGAAAGAACCTGGGAAGCTCCTTCTTAACTTCTAAATATTAAAGATGTAAACGGTGAAGAGGAAGAATTAGTACCTAGCAGAGGCCGCTTTTCTCAGTTGCCAAGAAGAAACGAGAACTGGGCGGAGACGTGCGCACTCTCCCACAGGTGGGGGGGGGCACTGAGGCCGCTTCTGCACATGGTCTCACGGGGCACGGGGACTCATCTTTGTGGCCTCGCATCTCCTGGGAAGAGCCGTTTGCATCTCCCAGACAGGGGCTCAAGTGTGCCGCCGTGCCTGGGCCGGAGCCACCACAACCGGATGTCCCCCTACAGAGCCAGCGCCTGGTCATTTCTCCAGACCTTGCCCGCCAGGAGTCCCCGCCAGTGGCTCAGGTGTGTCTCACTAACAGAAAGCATCTGTCTTCACTCTTTTTCAGAGAAGCAGCATGTCGCTGAAGCCTGTTTAAAGCGTGATTTCCATTCCCGCCGAGCGTCCTGGTCCACGGCCCGGGGGAGTCTGCCCGCATTTGGACACAGCCCAACTCACGGCTTGGAGATGGTGCATCTGTTGACCTTGCACCCTTGGGGGCCTAAGGTTGTGCTGTCAGTGCTGAATTTGCAAGGGGTACGTGTGCATGTGTGTGTGCACACATGAGTCTGTGTGTGTGCACACACATGTGCTCTATCAGAAGACAGTGCACAGGACTGGGCTCTTTGAGGCACCTAGAAGTTGACCTGCTGCGTAATGAGAGTGCAGCCAGATGAGAATGTAATGGACAACGTTGTATTAAAGAAACACAAACTGCCTTGCCCAGTGGCTGGAGGGAGGTGCGCCTATGTTGTCTGGAAGTGTTAGGTTCACTTTCTATTTGTGTCGGAAGAAACGTTCAACTACAGTGCAGATGACAGTGGCAGCCAGACCAGGATGAATTGGGAGAAAGCTTATAGGATCAGACAGACGTGCTTTTCTCTGTAGAGGGTGCAGGTTTTCCGCTGGGCAATGCATTGTTAATCAACACTTGTCCAAGAAGGACACATGCTTTCTATTGTCATTAAAGCCACAGTCACTTAGTCACTTGAACAAAAAACAGGGCCAGTTCACTGCTTCTCCAGCTGAGCTTGGAGTCAGGGTTTGTATCTCAAGTCCGAAATCTGGCTGAGTCCTTCCTGCATACTTTAGTCTTGGTCTAATGGCGGCATCGTCTTGGCACATTTGTCGTACTCAGAACCATACGGCAGACGATAGTCTTGTGTTAACAAAAGCCACCGTGGAGCTATGGATGAACTCCCAGATTGAAGCCTGATGGACTGTAGGATGCAAGCATGCAGAAGCACTCCGCAGCTCCAAGCACTCGCTGTGGGCCTGCCTGCCCCATGTGTACCTGTGCGGGGACAGCAGCTATGCAGGTTGGCCATTTCAGATCCCAGAATGTGCGTGTGAAACGCAGATTCACACCCCTCGAGCTTATTTGGGTCATCATGATTTTGCGTGTCGTACATATGTCTGGAGTTCTTCACGTGCAACCCCACACCCCGGACACCCTTAAGCACAGCTTTGTAGTTTTTAAAAGAAGGCAAACTCTACAGGAAAGAGAAGCATGTAAATATGTACCAATGCTTATGAAGTTGTTATTGTCTATGTAGAAACGATGTGCACTGGAGAGGGAGACTGGCTCAGTGAATGTTTTCAATAACACTTCACGCACCAAATTGCATTTGGTACGTTCCGGAAAGCACACATTCAGCTGCAATGCCAATGCTTCTCTTCAGATATTGTTCTTTTTCATGTATCATAGGCACCTTCTTTTCATCTGATTACAAAATCCAGCATTTCAGGATTGGGCTTTTGCAAAACAAAAAAGAAGAAGGGCCTCCCTGGTGGTGCAGTGGTTGAGAGTCCGCCTGCCGATGCAGGGGGCGCGGGTTCGTGCCCCGGTCCGGGAGGATCCCACGTGCCGCGGAGCGGCTGGGCCCGTGAGCCATGGCCGCTGAGCCTGTGTGTCCGGAGCCTGTGCTCCGCAATGGGAGAGGCCACGACAGTGAGAGGCCTGCGTA
>NW_006778824.1:1126731-1130415 GCF_000442215.2 Lipotes vexillifer | reverse complement strand
TCCTGCTGGTCCAGTGAGCATCTGAAGAATTCAAGCATTTTATAATGACATGCGCTTTCTAAATTCTAGAGTGTACCTTGTTTCAAAGCCAGTGGGCTGGACTGAATTCCCTGCGAGTATCGGGGCTCTCTTACCGCTAGCTCTTCAAACAGGGGACGCGTGTGTGTAAGTGTGCCACTCCCTAATGCAGCAAGAGGAAGGACCCTGAAAGGCTGAAGCACAGAAGTGTTTACTGTGTAACCGGGATGTGGACACGTATACAGCGTAACAGTTATCGCCATAATCACTGTGTGCACAATACCCAGAAAAACACAAATGTTTTCATTTGTCTAAACTACAAATCCATGTAAATTTCCGCTTCCTTGTTGACACGGATGTGTGTACCTCGCTTCCATGGTCTAGAGCTCCAGTCGCTGAAGGACCGTGGCTCTTCCTTAAAGGGCTCTGCCCTCGAGGAAGCTGTATCCTTCAGGACGCCCCGAGTGCCTTACAGGGCTGTGAACACCAACTCTGGCAGTCAGGAAGGAGGGTGTGCCGGGGGTGGGTTTGGAGGCGCTGTGACATTAACCTACACTGACCATTACTGCATCATTGACCTTAAGATGGATTGTGTGTTTTAACACAGTAATGGATTTACGTTTAGGCTCAGGAAAATCAAGCTGTAAATTATGTATCAAGTCATATATTTGTTTACTGTATATTTGTAAAAAGCTTTATTGTAAATTTATGCAGAAACAAATGAGGACTTGTTTTCTCACAGCAATGCGCCAGGCAGTATTTGTGTTCCCTGAAGCAATTCCTTAATAACCACACTCTAAACACCTGATGACTCTGTTCAGTGCTAAACAGTATTCAGAGGCCTAAAATAGGTTTGTATGGTGATCAACTACAAAATTTTACACATATTTTTGTATTGTGATTCCTATGATATGTACCAGAGAATTTTTACTCATTTGTAAGTTATTGTACAGTTTTTAATAAAAGGTTGTTTTAAGTCTTAGAATATCCAAGTTCTCCTCACAAGGTACTAAAGTTTGGACGTATCGGCTGTTAGCCACTTCTGCGCTCCGTGTCCACGCTCTGAACGACAATGTGCCTCTTTCCACACCAGCAAGGGAACTTGGGCCTTCTGCTCACTAGGGAGGGGGTGCCGGGCATCTCACACACAGCCTCATCCGAAGTCATGGGGAGTCTTCTGGAGGACAGGCTCTGAAATCAGAGGTCCTGGCAGCACCCGGCTGAGGTCAGCCACCAGGGAGGACTGCTCCTGTAGCTGTTTGTCAAATGAGAACCAGAATAGAAAAGTCAAACCACTGAGAATGGTGAAAGAATTTCTGTGAATGAATAAGAACACATTTTAGTCACAGTGATCCCACACAGGTGATTAAATCCTGTTTGATCTCTTTGGGGGAGTGGAAAACCAAGGTGGGACCGGGACAAGGGGATGGGAAAGTGATGATTTAGCTCTGCAGGTGTTCTTATGCCAGCCAGTACTGGAGTGTCCTCGCACTGACTCTCACTGTCCCAACTTACGCTTTGAAATTCCGGCTGCACTAACAGAACGGAAAGGTTGGGATGTCTTTTCCTTAAAAGACAGTCCCTGCAGGGCTCGACTGAGTGACAGCATCGCCCTATGACTCTGGGTGGGCTGAGAGTCCTCCTACTGTGTCTCACTCCAAACCTTGAACATTTTTTAAATTAATTAATTTTAATTTTGGCTGCATTGGGTCTTCGTTGCTGCGCGCGGGTTTTCTTTAGTTATGGCGAGTGGGGGCTACTCTTCGTTGTGGTGCGCGGGCTTCTCATTACGGTGGCTTCTCGTTGCAGAGCACGGGCTCTAGGCGCGCGGGCTTCAGTAGTTGTGGCTCGCGGGCTCTAGAGCACAGGCTCAGCGCATGGGCTTAGCTGCTCCGCGGCATGTGGGATCTTCCCAGACCACATGTCCCCTGTTCCCCTGCTCGAACCCGTGCCCCCTGCATTGGCAGGCCGATTCCTAACCACTGCGCCACCAGGGAAGCCCTGAACTTGTTTCTAAGGGCAGTCAGGAGCAGCTCCCGTGGGCGCATTCCCTCCCCCCCCTCCCCCGCCCTGGCCCTCCCAACTCGCCAAATGTTTCAGAGTCAGAGCCTCCTTCCCTGACGTGAGATCACCCACAGGGCCTGAAAATGTGGCTGGAGTTCCGAAAAACTGTGGTTTCTTCCGTGCGTGGTCCCCGCCTGCCCTTCTGCGGGTTGAGCGGGAGGTCAGAACCCCGGTTTGCCCCGGGGGCAAGCTGCGGAGCTTCGCTGGGACAGAACGCGCGCCCTCGGCCCAGATCCGGAGCGTTCAGCACTCCCCTGCGTGGACAGCGCCAGCTCCGCGCTGACGCCAGGCCGGGCTGAGGGGTGGGGAGAGGGCTCGGGGGCTGGTGGGGGGGGGTGCCAGGCCCGGCTCCGCCCAGTCCACGAGAACTCGCAGACCCCGCCACAGGAGGCTCCAGGAACCGCCGCCCCTCGCCGGCTCCCGCCGTGGCAGGACGGCGGCCGCTGGAGCCAGCAGAGGCTCTGCCCGCGTGCCCGGGGATGCGGGGCACAGGAAGGCCTGGGCCGGCCGAAGCTCGGCGGAGTCTTCCGCTGCCTGGAGGACGCCTTTGAGAACAAGACGCTGCAGCTGGACGCGCGGGGAGGCGTACACCAGGGTCCGCGAGCAGGAGAGCCCCACAGCGGGCCAAGCTGCGACCAGGAGGGACGCAGCGAGCCAGGCAGAGACGGCCCAGAGGCTGCCGCAAGTCTCCCAGAGAGGCCCAGCGCGGCCCAGGCCCGCGGCCCACAGCAGGTAGTGGCCGCAGTGCAGAGGCGCGGGCATCGGGGCCAGTGAGAGGGGGACGCAGGCCCTGGACTCCCTGAGATGCCACACGTCCACGCCGGAGGCCGCTGGGGCGCAGTCCAGGGGCTCGCCCTCTCCCACCAGCCCCCAGCTCCTCCGAGGGGACGCGAGGGCTCGCGGCGGGAACTTCTCCTTCCTGGCTGGCCGCGTCTGAGCCTGGGCTTCTATCCTGCGCGCCCCCCGCCTCAGAACCCGCCCGGAGGCCTGGCCTCTCCTGCCCTAGTCTGCCTCTCCGGCCCGTCCTGGGTCCTGGGTAGCTCTTTATCTGTGTGTCCCTCTCGGTCTCTTTCTATCCCTTCTGTGTCTCTCCAACCTCCCACCTGATATCAAGCTTCGCGGGGCTGGCCCTGGGGCAGCCTCACAATGAGGTGTTTCACAATGAGGTGTCTCCACTGTCTGGTCCCAGGGCCAGCGCATGGCCTGGCGTTCCGATCCCTGCCCGGGCAATACTCCAAGGAGCCCGGCTTTGGCCTGAAACATCTTTCCGGACGGAGTCCAGCCTGAGCCTGGACTTGAGATTGCATTCAATCCCCGCGGCCCTGGGTGCCTCGGGTCATCAGGGAGCTGGTGGCGGGCCCTCGGCTGACCAGGGGGGAAGGGGGTCCCGGCAGGACATTGCCGGAACGCTCACTCTCCATCCCGGGTGCAGACTCTGCACACACACTGGCCGGGACCGGTCGCAACCCTCTCCCCCTGCCCACCCTAAACAAGTTCGCCTCTCGGTCCTCGCAGGGGCCCGTCCGCGGCCTCAGCTCGCGCCTAGGGCCGGGGCTGCGGGTACAGTCACCGAGCCCGGCCGGGGCGGGGCTTGAAAGCAGA
>NW_006778824.1:1120646-1126714 GCF_000442215.2 Lipotes vexillifer | reverse complement strand
GGGCCGGGCCGGGGGCGGGGCCGGCAACGGAGCCGCGCGGCCCAGCGCGCTCCCACTTGGACGCCCGGCGCCCCCACGCGCACGCCTGGGCTCTGTGCGCCCCCACGTCGAGGCCTAGCTCGTGCGTCCGCCGCCGGGGACCCCCAGGATCGCAACGCGCGAACCGGGCCGCGCCGGCCAAAGGAGACGGCGGCGCAGCCGGAGGAGCAGGATGTCCTTCCAGGGCAAGAAGAGCATCCCCCGGATCACGGTGAGCTCCGCTCCCGGGGCCCGCTCCGCGCCTCCGGCCCACTGCCCCGGGCGGGACCTGGCCTCCAGGCCCCGGGGAAGACGCTCCCGGCCCTGCGCCGGGCCCCCCTCCCTCCGTGTCCAGCCCCCGCGCTTGCCCCTGTGCCGGCGCGCTCCTTCCCGCGCAGCCCGGGGTCCCCGCGAGCGCCGCGCCGGAACCCCTTTATGGAGCCGGCGCATAGGCCCAGGCCCTCCTCTGCTCCCGGCGAGGGCTGGGGCCGGGGGGAGGGCTGGGGCCGGGGGGGAGGCCTGCTCCCCAAGCGCAGATGCACCTGCCTCCTCCCCCCACACCCCGCCCCCGTGCGTCCGGGCCTCTCTGGGAGCTCCGATTCGGAGTGGGCCGTCGGCGCGGCCCTTTGTTGACACCCCCGGTCCGGCCTCCGGCCTCGGGGCACAGAGATGCCATCCCCGCCCTGCGCCCCTCCACCCCGCGCCCACGCTGCCGCCGCACCACCAGGAGCTCTTTGTCCGAGACAAAGCAACTCAACCCGGCCCGGAGCCCTTGGCTACCCGAACCCCTCCATGGAGCCGGGGTTCGGAGCCCCCGGGGTGGCGGGCCGGGGGGGGGGGAGAGAGAAGGTGGCTCGCTAGTCACTGTGGGGGCATCAGGCAGCTCAGGTCCGGGGAGGCGACCCTCTAACAGCACACGCACTGCTGCGGGAGGTCCCCCTGTCCACCCCGCGCTGCCAGGAAACAAGGCCGCCCTCTCCATGCGGCCAGGAGCCCAGCGGGAGGGAGGGAGGGAGGGAGGCGGGCGCCTGGGCGCCAGCTGGACTGTGCCTGGGAACCCGCGGATTCAGATCCAGCGGGAGGCGGTGGGATGGCCCAGGGAGTGGCCAGTTCACTTCCTGAGATACTCAGGGAGGATGAAGCCTGCCCCACCCCTCGCATACAGGAGAGGGTCAGACCTGATGCAGGCAGGGGGCCAGCCAGGGCAGGGAGGGGGCTGATCCCGTCTCTGGGCAGCTCAGACTCAAGTGGCTGGTTTAGGGGAACTTCTGCCCTCATCCTGAGGAGCATGGCACCTCATCCTGCTGCATTTCCCCCTTGGTTCCAAACCCAGGAAGGCTCCCAGAATCGGAGTCCAGACGTCTGAGCATTGGAGGGTGGGGGATTGAGCAGGGCACCCAGGCCACAGTCTCTTCCTGCCCAAAGCCTTCCGCCTCCTCTTCTTGGGCGTCTCTGAGAACGCGCTGGTCCACTGGGGCTGGAATTGGGGCTGTTGGAGTCGGGGCACTGCAGGGGGAGGCAGGAGGGTCTGAACACTGGCTCAGAAGGTGGGCAAGGTGGGTCCTTGTGATGTGACCTGTCAGGGCTGGGTCTAGGGCCCAGGGGACCGGGCAGTGAGCCTCTGCAGAACCCAGAAGGGAGAGGCCCAGGCAGCTGGGGCCGGGCCATGTGGTAGACCAGGGGTTGGCAGTAGGTCACACAGTAGGTATTTTCAGCTTCGAGGGCCACACTGTTTCTGGTGCAGCTACTCAGCCCTGCAAGAGAGCGGTCCTGGGTGTGACTGCTCCAGTAAAAGCTGAGCTTGGACATTGAAGCGTGAATCTCATGTAACTTTTATGAGTCTTGAAAGTCTTTTATGATGTCTTTCAACCAGCAAAAGATGCAAACCATGCTCAGCTCGGGGCTGCACAGGGACAGGTCGAGGGCCATGTTTGGCTTGTGGCACAGTTGGCCACCCTTTTGTAGACAGTGCGGTGGTGGTTTTACCTTTAGTCAATAGAAGTCTGAGAATTCGGCCCAAACTGTTAGATGTTAATAAGAATAGAGAATGATGTGATAAGGCTCATAAGCGATGAATTATTTATCCTCTAGGAGGTCCTTAAGAGTGTTCTGCTGGGTGCGCCACACACGTCAGTTCTCGTGGTGTCAGGCTGATGGTGTGTGAAGGGCCAGAGTCCCCGGCCTGGAGCCCTAGCCTGGCCTCTGGGTGGGCACCCCTGAGCCCCGGGCCAGGTCCCAGACCCCCTGTGAAACAGCTGTCACTCTGGCCTTGTCAAGTCCCAGAGAGTGGGAGGCTCCAGCACGTTCACGGAGGGAAAGTGCTGCAGGGCTGGGTTCTCGCCTGCGTCGTTCTGCTCTCAGCTCTTTGCTCCTGCTTTGTGTCTCTCTCCGCTTTTCTCCACTGAGGTCAGACCATCACCCTTGACATCATGCGCGGCTCCATTACTGACTCCCCTTTGCCTCACTCCCTCCTTCCTGACCATCAGAAGTGGGCTTATGGCTGCGCAGCTCCGTGCTGCGGGGTGCCCCGAAGAGCTGGCCGAACTTGCTGCCACTTTGTTCACCCCCTTGGGTCACCCGCAGGTGGCACCAGAACTGGCAGGCCCCCCGCTGTCCTCCAGGCCCTGCACCCCCATGGCCTCTGCATCAGCAGCCCCTGCTCCCCAACTCCCAGCCTCTCTGGAGTCCGTCTCTGATCCGCCCCATAATGCCGGCCCGGGGCCCCACATCTCACTCAGACCACATCAGGCCCCACTCCAGTGATGACCCTGTTTCCATCCTTGAACACCACGGGCTGCTCTCTACAACAGGCTAATGTGAACTCTGTATGATCATTTAAACCCCAGCTTAAGGCCTCCCAGGTGGCGGCCCACTGATTTCCCAAGTCCAGCATGCCCCACTCCTACCCCCCTCCCATTCCCCCCCCCCCCCCACCCCGCCTCGTTTCCTCTCCTGCATCAACCAGACTCTTTCCTGCCTCAGGGCCTTTGCATGGGCTGTGCCCTGGCCTGAGCTTGAGTCACCTCCAGTTTTAGCTCCTCTGACAGGCCCTTCTAGGTCCCTGAGGCAGCCAGGCCTGTCTCCCATCACGCTGTCACGTCACCCGCTTTGTGCTCTTGCGTCTGTCACCATCTGTGACGGCCGCGTGTGTGATGTCTGTCTCCCTCCCCAGGGGTAGGGCCCCTGCCTGCTGGCACTGCCTCAGGGCACAGAGATTCTGGAAGGAGCCCTCCCCAGCTGTCAGCCGGAGCCGCCTCTGTGGGTGGATGCGAAGGGCAGAACTTCCAGGCCAGCAGGGGCGTGTGAGATGTGGTCCACCTCCGTCCTCGGCCAGGGCTTTACAAATCAGGCAACGGGTGTGAAGATGTACGCGTGGTTCACTGCACTGCTGTTCTCATCGCCTCGGCTTTGCCGTGGTGAAGCGGGGAGCTAGCTGGTCGTATACCCTGTGCCTTTGGCGAGGCCAGACTGCCTGACCTGTTTGCAGGTCGTGTGCGGGGCCCGTAGGCAGCTGCCCCCAAGGGCCACCGTCTCGGGGCACCCTCTGCCCTCCCTGTGTGTGTGGGGGGGATAAACCATACAGGCTTTGTGCTGGATTTCATGCACACAAATTGTGCCTGAATGTTTCCATCATAATTCCAGGGTAAAAGCTTGTGTTCAAGATACTGTTGAGTCACTTAGTTTGGAGGAAACTTACCCATTTCTTTGTTTCTGATAGAGTGACCGCCTTCTGATCAGAGGCGGGAGGATCGTGAATGATGACCAGTCCTTTTACGCTGACCTGTATGTGGAGGACGGTTTGATAAAGTGAGTTTCTACCTCAGATATCTTCATGGTCACACGTTGATCACACACTCTCCAGAAGTTTACTTTTGGGCGAGCTCATGTGAATATGGTTCTTTCTTTCCCAAAAGCTCATTCCCTGGAAATAGCTTTTGCCCAACCCGAGCCTTCAGTGAAGCCTCAGAGAGCGGGACGATGGCTTCCTCGTTTCTTTGTTAACACAGCTTCAGTACGGTGTGGGGCTCAAAGTAGGTGTTTAATAAATGCTGATTGACCACACCTATTAGCTTGTCTGCTTGTGCCTGTCAAGCAGCTCCAGGGACTTCCCTGGCAGTCCAGTGGTTAAGACTCCACGCTCCCAATGCAGGGGGTGCGGGTTCGATCCCTGGTCGGGAACTGAGTCCCCACATGCCACGCGGCAGGAACGAAACAAAACAGGAGAGCAGCTCCAGCCTCTGGTCAATAAGCAGCGAGTGGACACCTAAGCAACCAGCACAGGGTTGGATCCTCTGTGTTGACGGTCCTGAGCCCCAGAGTGTGGGCTGGTCAAGTCTTGGCTGTATCGCCTTTTTCCTCAGGGACGAGAGCCCGAGGGCAAGAGTCCCGGCTCTGCAGCGTTGCCAGGAGCTCGTTCACGTTTGCTCAGGGCTCTTCCTAACCAGCGAAATCTCTGTTGCTTTCAGACAAATTGGAGAAAACCTCATTATCCCTGGGGGCATGAGAACTATTGACGCTCACGGCCTGATGGTCCTGCCGGGCGGAGTGGACGTCCACACAAGGCTGCAGATGCCCGTCCTAGGCATGACCCCGGCCGATGACTTCTGCCAGGGGACCAAGGCCGCCCTGGCAGGAGGGACCACCATGATATGTGAGTGTCTACTGTGGGGAGCATCCGTCCCAGACCGTGGTCCTCTGGCAGGTTTGCATGTCGCAGGAAGATGGTGTTTTTCTCAGGCCTCCTTCCCTTTATTACATCTCATTTTAAGAAATCCTTGAGTGCCTGTCTAACCCTGTCCCTCATCCTGAGTCGTGCTGCCTTGGCCAGCTCTGGAGCGCGCCTGGGATTTCCACGGGAGCACAGGGGTGTGCGCCCAGTAATTTGTTATTTCCCGGGAAGCTAGCAGCTGGCTAAGGACCAGGTTTGGAAAACCCAAGTGCAGGGGTCGTGTTGCCTGAAATGTCAGACACATTTGCCCCTGAACCTCACACCCTCTGAGGCTTTGTTTGCAGAAACACCCTGCCCATGTCAAAAGAGCTAAAGACGGAGGCTGTGTTTTAGGAAAAGGATGATGAAAAATACCATCACCCTATCAACAAGCCCCAGAGGTACCGTTTCTTTAGTGCCGACCCTGTGCCAGGCACGAGCGCCGTCCTGATGAGTTTCAGCTCCGTGCTCTCCTCGTACAACCCCCTGAGCTGGGCAGAGAAGCCCCAGTTAACAGCTTGTGAGGTGAATTCGCTTGCCCACCGCGAACTTGCTCGTGGCCAGCGCAGGGGCCAGGAAGAGGCACCAGCGTGCAGCCCTCCTCCCGTGGCCTTGAGCGCCATCAACTCCGCAGTCCCGAGCACAGACACATCCGCTAGGTTAGACCTGGCCTAACAGACCCAGTCCAGCCCCGGCTGCACCGCATCCTGGCTGTGACTTCAGGCAACGCAACTCTCTTTTAGACGCGTCTCACCTCCCTGATCTGTCAGGCAAGAGGAAGAGGGCGGAGGATGGAACAAGCGGGTGCACGTCGTTGCTTTGCTGTGTCTGGCACACAGTGAGCGCTGCCACTGCTGCCACCGGGAAAGGCTGCTCTGGGGACCCTGGGCTACTCCACAAGTGACATTTAGATGTTGCAAAATCCCGGCCTGGTGTGGTTTACTGAACTGCGACGTGGGAGGAAAATCCCAACAGTGGTCCACCTTTTAGTCTGAGTTGCGAGTTGCGATTTCAGGCCCTTGGTCCTGCTTGTCATTCGTGGCCCCCCGGGCTGAGCAGGCGCCGTCGTGGTTATGTCACCTGTGCCTGCTGGTGTTGAGGCATCAGACCGGCCGTGAGGACAGAGATGCTGCAGGGCCGGGCTGGCCTAGGCGGAGCCACCCGCGGCTCCAGGCTGGAGCTGTGAGCGGCCTGCAGGGCGGGGCCCTGGGTTCCGACCAGAGCCGTGGGAAGCAGAGGGCCCATGTGCGGGCGCGCTGCAGGAAGGCACGGCATTTGCCTGTAACCCCCGGGCGGTGTGCCTCCCTGCCCCCTCCGGCCACCGCACTCCCAGCTCTTTCCC
>NW_006778824.1:1105415-1120613 GCF_000442215.2 Lipotes vexillifer | reverse complement strand
CTTTCCCTGCACCTGGCAGAGGCTGCGAGCGGGGTCTGGACCTTGGACGTGGGGTTGCCGGCAGGGTGGGGTGACGGTGCAGTGTCCACGTGCGTTCCCAGTTTCCCTGGGGAGTGGGGTGGGAGCAGCGCTCAAGGGGTGTGCGGCCAGTGAGGCAGGAGGGAAGCCAGCCCCGTGCGCTGCTGTGGGCAGGCTCGCGGGTCCAGCTCCACGGACAGTGGTGCCGCCCCTCCCCCTCCAGGGGCACCTCACTCAGGCCAGGCCTGTGCAGGAGGTGGAGGCCTAAACTGCCGCTGGGCGCCTTGGGGGGTGTCCACTGGAGAGTGAGGGCCTCCCCTCTGCTCAGAGAGACGCTGGGGACGAGGGGCGGGAGATGCCTCTTTGGACAGAACCGACGGGCAGGTTCCCAGCAGCCTCAGCCCGGCGTTGGGTATGAGGCCTCCTCTCTGCTTTTCTCAGACGTGCTTCCTGGTTTCCTGGGAACACGAAGCCGCTCTCCCTTGGAGGCCCAGGTGGTTCCAATGGCACGGGTGGGGGGCTCAGCTGACCACGCTGTCCCCACAGTGGACCACGTGTTCCCCGACACGGGTGTGAGCCTGCTGGCAGCCTACGAGCAGTGGCGGGAGAGAGCGGACCGTGGAGCCTGCTGCGACTACTCCCTGCACGTGGACATCCCCCGCTGGCACGAGAGCACCAGGGAGGAGCTGGAGGCCCTGGTGAAGGACAAGGGTGAGCGGGACGGCAGGCCAGGCGGAAGGGCAGCTGCAGGGCCCGGCTTCCCCGGCCTCGGGTGGGCGCTCTGTGCACCTGAGCCCGGGGCAGGGGCCGCGAGCTGGGAGAAAGTTGGACAAGAGTCATTCGAAGATCTGCCAGGCTGAGAGGTCACCTGCGTCCGAGTCTGGGGGCGCATCCCGTAGCCGTCGTCCTCACAAGAGGACACAGCAGGGACCTCCCTGGAGGTCCAGTGGTTAAGACTTCACCTTCCAGTGCAGGGGGTGCGGGTTGGATCCCTAGTTGGGGAGCTAAGATCCCACATGCCTCGCGGTCAAAAAACCAAAACAGAAAGCAGAAGCAATATTGTAAGAAAATTCAATAAAGACTTAAAAAAAAGAGGACACAGCAGTCACAGTTGTGACCTCAGTCCTCTTGTATCTTGGCCCTGGATGAAGGATAAGCGCTATAAGCCTTCTTAGCATCTTAAGAGCCTTTAGAAGGAGATGCCTTAAAACCTACTGCAAAAAAATTAAAATAAAATAAAACCTACTGCTGCCTCAGCTGAACAGGACGGTTTACAGATAAGGCTTAATTTTTTTTTAAATCAAAAGTCCTGAAGCTGAAACCACATCAGAGTTTACAAAGGATTTGACAAGTTAGCTGGACGTCGTAACTGAGCTCCGGTGACTGGCCTCGAGGGTGGGCCTAGCGCACAGCCGGGAGAGGAGCTGGCGGGTCTGAGACGGGGGGTGCTGGCTGCAGACCCCTGGCCGGGCCCTGGAGGCCACAGGGCCCTCCCCACAGGAGACGCTGCCACCCGCCCCACTGTACCTCCGAGGGAGGCAGGGAGGTTCATGGAGGCCATTTCCCAAAGAGCGACGGTCCTCACACCAGTAGCCTTTGGCATTTCGGACCCCCAACCTGGGGGTGGGCAGGGGGCTCTCAGCCTCTGCACCTCGTTCCAGGCAGTGGCTCCGCCACCCGGGTTGTTCCTTAACAGGATCGGGAGGCCTGCGGCCTTGCAGCTCCGAGCAGAGGTAGAAACCAGGCACCTGCCGCCACCACCCTCCTGCCGGGGCAGAGCGCTGGTCCTGGCCCGCTGCATGGCGTCCAGGGACAGGCCTGCATGCTGACCAGTAGCCTCCACCAGGCGCCCTGGGGTGGGCTGTCACCCGGGGGGTCGGCTCGTGTGGCACTGGGTGACAGTTTCCCCCGCGTGCCTTTGCTTAAGTTCGCACTTTCAACCCAGCGAGATGACAGGGAGGAGGAAGGGGCCGCGCGCCGCTGGTTTGGATGGTGGGGGGTCAGGTGAGTCCCCAGCTGGTCCCGAGTCTGCACAACACAGGAGAGCTCGACCCTGGCCTGATGGGCCCTGACGCCGCGGGCAGCCGGTCCTGTCCCTTCTGCTTTTCCTGAGGGCCTGAGCGGGCGCTGTGAGCGGGACCTGGCAGTCGCCACCGAGGCCCGCAGGCCAGGTGGCCGTGAGGGCCACCCCGGCGCCCAGTGTGGGAGGGGCTCCTGTGCAGCCCGGGCGGAGCTCAGGCAGCGAGCCTGCAGCTCACGGCTCCCTTCCGTCCGGGGGGGCACGGGGCTCCCGGGGCTCCCAGGGGCCATGGGGGGTTAGTGGGTGGGGGGCGGGGTCTCACCTGGCTCTGCCACTGGGGAACAATTGGTTCCTGACCCCAGAGCTCGAGGAGCAGGAGGCGCCGGGGTGACTCTGTCCCCATCCCGGCTTGGGAGAGTGTGGGGCTGGTCCCCCGGGACCACCAGGCCAGCTGGTGGGGCCCCTGGAGCTCGGGGAGCAGTGGAAGCTCCTGGCATCCACCCCTCCTTCCTCCCCCCAGGTGTGAATTCCTTCCTGGTCTTCATGGCATACAAGGACAGGTACCAGTGCACGGACGGCCAGGTAAGGCCAGGTGCCGAGCGGGGGAGCGAGCAGGTGTCTCAGGCTGCTGTGGATGGGAGACACACAGCCTCACGCAGCCCACGTGCCTCTCCCCAGATGTACGAGATCTTCAGTGTCATCCGGGACCTGGGAGCCGTGGCCCAAGTGCACGCAGAGAACGGCGACATCGTGGACGAGGTGTGGGCGGGGCTGGCGGGGTGACCCCTGCCCACTTGGGTGTGAGCACTGATCCCACAAACCCTGACGGAGGGAACCTGGAACGTGACCCAGTAAATGGCTTGCCCAGGTCAAAGGTCAAGCAGGCAGGGCGCAGGGAGTCTGGGGGGCTCTTGGCCATAACAGATTTTTCCATGATCATCACACTTCTGATCAAAAATCCTCCAAAACCAGGGACTTCCCTGGCGATCCAGTGGGTGCGATTCTGCACTTCCACCGCAGGGGGCGCAGGTTCCATCCCTGGTTGGTGGCGGAGCTCCTATGCTTTGCGGTGTGGCCAAAAAAAAAAATTCTCCAAAATCAAAGTGTTGCTTCTTGGTGAGGGGTGCTGAGACTGGGGTCTCCGAGCCCTCCGCGTCCTGGACTGAGGCCCCTCCCATGAGCACACCTGTTGGGTTAGTGGCACTGTCCTCAGTCTGCCCGGGGGTGGGGGGGGCCTGGCCCTTCTGCACACGCCCCCACCTTCCCTGTGGGCCCAGGGCTGTGAGGGGGGTGCCCCCAGCCTCTGCCCCTCACCCCGTTTTCCCGTCCGCCCACAGGTGCAGGTTGGGTGGGGCGCCCGGGAGCTTCCAGGCCTCCTGGGGACCTGGCGGGAGGTTGCACATACACGGCCACCTCCCCAACATTCCAGACCCACAGAGAAGCTTCCTGGGACCCGTAGGGTTCTGCCCCTCCCAAGTTCAAAGGGAGGGTGATGACACTCAGGAGGGGCATGTGGGGTTCCGGGCATCGGGTACTGTATGTGCTTCCAGGGTTTGAGGCCAGGCCCGGCAGGAGACGTCATGGGTCGTGCTTAGTGTTCTGGACGCTGGGCCGCGAGTGCCGGGGAGGCTTATTACGGGGTCGGTGGGATTCTGCTCCCCCATTCTCCACGCCGAAGCTCGTTTACACCATAGGGTGCTGTGGCTCAGACCTGTAGTATGAGTGAGCTTGCCCAAGAAGCCCCGTCCCCGACTGTGCACAGCCGCCATGCACACCCCGCTGCGTACGCCCCCGCCGCGCATGCCCCCGACCGCACTCCCCCGCCACACACGCCCCCGCCGCTCACCCACTGGGGAAACAACACGGCAGGCAAGGCTGTGGGGCCTTGTCCCCTCACTTACGGGGCCTGGGACCTTGGGTCCTTTGCAAGCCCCGTTCCCTCATCTGTAATTGGGGGCGCTGGAGTCACTCTGCTTCGGGACCCCTCTGCTCCATTCTGAGTGCTCTGGGGTTGGTGATCCTCAGGGGCCTGGAAGTCTGGGCTCATCTCGGGGAGCACGGGTCGTCTCAGGGTTAGGGTGTTCTGGGCTGTGTCCAGGCTGGAACGTGGTGTGTATTTAGGAGCAGAAGCGGCTGCTGGAACTCGGCATCACCGGCCCCGAGGGCCATGTGCTCAGCCGCCCAGAGGAGGTAGGTGTGAGCTTGCTGGGAACACACCCCCGACTGGGCCTTCAACAGGGGTTGGGTCTGGCCCCGTGGGCCCGGCAGGGCTGTGATCTCTCTGTCCTCGTCTGGAGGCGTGAATCAAGGCTCACGTCCCCTCCTACCACTGGTCACCCTGAGGCCTTTATGCGAGGCCAAGAAGGTGTCATGGTCAGCCCTGGGGTCTGCATGGGTCGGCCCAGATTCTGGGCACCTAGCCCCAGGCTGGGGTCCTCACCCACCCAGGGGTGCTCCCTCCCTCTGAGCCCGGGGTCCATGGGTGGTCTGGGGGCATCTCATGCCCATACTGGTCAGGAGGCCCCAGTGTTCTCGTGTGGCCTGAGTGCCCCCATCCGCAGGTGGAGGCTGAGGCCGTGTACCGCGCTGTCACTGTAGCCAAGCAGGCCAACTGTCCCCTGTACGTCACCAAGGTGATGAGCAAGGCTGCGGCCGACGTGATCGCCCAAGCCAAGCGCAGAGGTGAGTGGCGGCCCGGACTGGGGCGCAGGGCCAGGGGCTCTCTGGGGGTCTGTCACGTCCTCAGCTTCCTGGGACTGGGCCAGCTGGACAGATGCTCAGCGCAGGCAGACCCCACAGGGACGCAGCGGCTGCCCTGCCAGCCTCTTCATGGTGGGGTGGCCTTTAGTGTGGGGTTACCAGGGCTGTGGCCGGCGGGAGATGTGGGCGCCTGGTCCTTGTGTGGGGTGGGTGGCCTGAGTCTCCCCTCTTGTCCAAACAGCAGTGGAGCCCCGGGGGGCCTTGAAGCAAAAGTGAGGCCTAGTGTGGCCCTGCTTGCACAGAAGTGAGTGTCAGAGCTGTGCTCCGTGTGTGCATGTATCTGTGTGCGCGATGTGTGTGGCATGTGTCTGTGTGTGTGTGTGTGTGTGTGTGTGTGTGTGTGTGGTGTGAATGGTGCATGAGAGTAGATCCTCATGTCATGTAAGGAAGCCTGGCCCAGCTGACCCTGGGGGCCCATGTTACTGTCCGCTGGGCATGTCCTGCGTCCAGGAGCTGGGGTGCGGGTCCCGAGGGCTGGATGCCCTCTGGCCCTGGAAGCCCAGGCCATGGAGAAGGCAGGGGGTCACTGACGGAGCCAGGTCCTTGCACAGAGGCTGTGGCCAGGCGGGCCGAGCAGTCAGGTGATGGTGTCTCACTGCAGCCTGTGGCCCCAGCAGGGGTGTGAGGCAGCGGGGACAGGGGACCCACTTTGGGAGCCCCAGGCGGCCTGGGCCGGGCACCCCCGGAGCAGGGGAGAAGCTGTCCAGGCTTGGGAGATCGAGGGGCAGTTGTGCGTCAGCCCTGGGACCACAGGGCCAGACACACCCCACGATGAAGGCTGGGTCAGGGGGGCGTTCCCAGGCCCTGCCTGGGTCTGGGGACATGGGAGCCGGCAGTGCCCCTCACGGTCTCACCGCAGGGGTGGTCGTGGTCGGGGAGCCCATCACCGCCAGCCTGGGCACCGACGGCTCCCACTACTGGGGCAAGAACTGGGCCAAGGCCGCAGCCTTCGTCACGTCGCCCCCCCTCAGCCCGGACCCCAGCACTGCAGACCACCTCGCCTCCCTGCTGTCCAGGTAGGGAGCTGCCTACATGCCCCTCGCCCTGGCCTGGCTTGTGCCCGCCGGCAGCTCCAGGCCTCTTGCGTCCAGAGACTCCGCACCGGGGTCCTTGCCCTCCCACCTGCGCCCCGAGGCCCCAGCTCTGCCCTCTCCGACAACCTCTCCCCCACCCCGCCGTGGGCCGAGCAGCCGGGCAGGGGTGGAGCCAGCTGGGCCTTTGGCGGCTCAGGAAGGACAGGCCCCTCTGGGCTCTGACTCCGGCTCTCCTCAGCGGGGACCTCCAGGTGACCGGCAGTGCCCACTGCACCTTCACCACCGCCCAGAAGGCCGTCGGCAGGGACAACTTCACGCTCATCCCCGAGGGCACCAACGGCGTGGAGGAGCGCTTGTCTGTGGTCTGGGAGAAATGCGTGGTGGGTGCAGAAGTGGGGACGCAGGGTCCTCCCCACAGAACGCTGCCTGTTCATCAGAGAGGGAAGCCCCTTGAGCGGCAGATTCACCAGAGCAGAGGTCGGGGCTCGTGGGCCCCAGGGTGTCGTCCCCCCAGCCCTGCCATCCAGGGCTCCCTAGACATTTGCTTCTGGTCCTAATGCACACGGCCCTGGGAGAGCGGGGTCCCTGCCCTGGTGGAATTACATTCTGCAACGTGTCCCTAAGAGGCCTGAGATTTCCTCAGGCATCCACCTCGCTCGGAGGGCCCTGCCCACGGCCCCTGCCCCCATGCCCCCAGCCCCAGTCCTGAGCCCTTCCCTGGGCTGAGGCCCCGACCCCAGGCTCCTGGCCACCCCAGGGGGATGGTCGCGTCCTTTGGGGACACAGACATCATTGTGGAAGCGTCAGCATTCATTTGCCCACAAAGTGAGCAGGGAGACCAGCTTGGCGCCCAGGAGGAAGCAGACCTGCAGGCACGTCGGCGGCACACGACCTGCGGCCTAGGGGACAGGGGCCACCTCCACACAAGAGCCCCGAGACCAGACCCCGCCTGCGGTCAGGAAGGCGCTCCCCCAACTCACCCCCGCCTTCTTACTTCTCAGGCCTCAGGGAAGATGGACGAGAATGAGTTTGTTGCTGTGACCAGTACAAATGCAGCCAAAATCTTCAATGTTTACCCAAGGAAGGGGCGGGTGGCCGTAGGCGCCGACGCCGACCTGGTCATATGGAACCCCAAGGCCACGAAAGTCATCTCTGCCCAGAGCCACCACCTGGTGAGAGAAGCCTGGTCCCACGTCGGGGTTGGGGTCGGGGGCCTGGGGAGCCCCGCAGCCTTCCTGGGGTGTGGGCAGAGCAGCGGAGGCGGGAGGGTGAGCCCTCCGCCGGCTCCTCCAGGAATGCTCTGTGCTCCTGAGAACCGTGCCTCAGGGGCAGGGGTGCAGGGCGCGGTGGCCACTGCCCTCTGAATCCCGGTCCGGCCGAGTGGGCGCCCCCCTCAGGGGTCCTGGATCAGAAGAACGCTGAGCAGCCCCTGGCTGTTCTCCCCAGAACGTGGAGTACAACATTTTCGAAGGCGTCGAGTGCCGAGGAGCCCCCATGGTGGTCATAAGTCAGGGCAGGGTCGTGCTGGAGGACGGGGCCCTGTTCGTCACCCCCGGGGCTGGCCGCTTTATTCCACGAAAGACCTTCCCCGACTTCGTCTACAAGAGGATAAAGGCTCGCAACAGGGTAAGGCCTGAGCCAGGCAGGCGGGTGGGCATGAGCCCTGCCCACGGCCACTGTCGGGAAAGCACAGCGGCCCCACTGCTCCGGGCGCTGGTTTGCAGTGCTTTCCCCGGCGTCCGTTACCACGCAGCCCGTGTCACTGTAGAAACGCTTCGTAGCCACCCCCCAGGTACACTGCCACTAAGGCTAGCAGAGCCCGCCCAGGATTTCCCCGGGAGCAGATGTGGACGTTAATAAATTAAGGAAGGAGAACACGTGGTTTACATGGCATCCATGAACTTGGAAGTTGTGAGCCCTCGTCTTCCCATGAGGGCTTGGCCAGCTGCCCGCTGAGTCTGGCGGATGCACCAGGTGTCCACCCAGGCCCCGCGCCAAACACACAGGTGGTTCACGCATGCGCACAGGCACACACAACGCAGAGCTGCACACGTGGTTACTGTACACTCTGGTTTGCTTTATCCCAGCCCCGTTTCCAGTTTTCTAGACTAAAGACATTGAGCTCGTATGAGGAGGGATGGCTTTCGGGCTGGGCTAGGGGCCAAGTGCTGGTCTCCTTCCCAGGAAAGGAGTGGAGGCTGCCCTAACTCGCAGACACTTCTGTCTCAGGCTGCAGGGCCCACACCACGGCTGCTGCCCACATCTGACCTGGGCACGCCACCCCCTCCTCCCTCAGGGTTCGAGTGGGGCCGAGAGGCAGGGTCCAGGGCAGAGGGCTGGGCATCGCACCCCTTGGGGTGAGGTCCAGGGCACCCCTGGGCACTGGCCACTGGGAAGCTCCGTGAGGTGGCAGGCCAGCCCCACGTACAGCCGTGGCACAGAGCAGGAAGAGGGGACGGCTCCCCATCGCACACCCGGGGTGATGGGGGCAGACCCGAATCTGCAGAACTCCACACCCCACAATCACTCGTGCCCTGCACCCCTGCCCCACTGTGACCCCTGCAGGGCAGGATCTGGTCAGAGGCCCTTGGGGCTGGGCTCAGCCCCACAGTCATGAGTGTAAGCCACAAATCCCCGGGTAGGGGCCAGCTGCAAACACGAGCACAGCTGAAGGGTTTGCCTCAACCCTCGGACTGTTGGTCCATCGTGGTGGCTACTGGGAAGGGCCTCTGCCTCTGGGGGCCATTTTCAGGGAGGGCAGGACCCAGGGCCACCACCTCAGGGCTTCCTCAGGAACACAGTGGGGGCTGCGTGGGGGGCCACGGTACGGTGGGTACTGAGGAGCAGCGACTATGTTGGGACCAGTTTCTGATTCCAAAAGGAGCCTCCTCCGCAGGCCACCCCTGACCGAGCATCTCCTCCAGCTCGGGGCACTGCTGCCCAGCCTCGGGGGAGGGAGGTATGTGTCCACACTCGCGGGTAGTCAGCCCTGTTGGCAGGGAGCCCCCTGCCCTCGAGCCCGGGGCCCGCGCAGCACCCCCTCATGCCAGCCTCTCGGCCCACAGCTGGCAGAGATCCACGGTGTGCCCCGAGGCCTGTACGACGGGCTGGTCCACGAGGTGATGGTGCCTACCAAGCCAGGGGCCGGTGTGCAGGCCCGTGTGTCCTGCCCGGGGAAGATCTCAGTCCCACCCGTTCGCAACCTGCACCAGTCGGGGTTCAGTCTGTCTGGTGAGTTGAGCCCAGCGTCTGTGGGACCCGAGGACCACGTGGGAGCCCAGCCTCCAGCCCCTCACTGCCCCATAGCGCAGAGGCACACATGTGAGGCGCATAAGGATGGGGCCCGGGGGCTTCAAGGGCTCTGGGGGCCCAGCATGCAGCCACCAGGTTTAGGCCTCTGATCAGGGTCTCAGCTGTGCTCCTAGCATGCTAGGATTCTAAGAGAAGCCCTGAGCCCCAGGCTCTCCCTGCACACGGAGCCAGACCCTCCCTCTCTCTTCCCAGCCCTTGGATGGGGGCCCACCAGCCCCTGACATCCTGTCTCAGCCTCCCTACTGGGGAGGTGGTGGACGTCCCTGCCTGCCCCCTGGGGATGTAGGGCCAGGGGCGGGTCCCCTTTGGAATCCAGCATCCTTCTAAAGGCTAAAAAGACAGCCTTCTCCCGTCACGGGGGTCGGTGTGGGGCAAGACCCACGGGCGGGGCAAGCAGGAGTGGCCCGGCCTCTGCTCCTCTGGACCGGATTCCCAGAGGGTCAACCTTGACCTCCAGTCTCTGGCCGCACGCACACCTGGCCTCACTTGCCTGCTCATCTGAGGCCTCAGTGGTGGGAGTGCCTGACGGGTGGCCTGGCTGAGCTGCCAGGGCTGTCGGGGAGCGTGGTGGGCCTGCAGTGTGGGGCTGTGGCTCCGCATCCCTGGCCTCGCGGGTGTGGCCTGTTTGCGTCACCTCCCCAGTGCCAGCTCCCACTCCTGGCTTCTCCACAGGCTCTCAGGCCGATGACCATATCGCCAGGCGCACTGCTCAGAAGATCATGGCACCACCTGGCGGCCGCTCCAACATCACATCCCTGTCCTAGGTGCTGCTCGTGCCAGCGGCGGGCGTGCCTGTGGGCGACGGCCGCGCCCCTCTGTTCCCTTCCCTTCGTTGAACCTATTTTGAAAGGTGCCTGGCCTTACCTTCCGCTCCCCAGAGACTCTCCTCTTGGGGTCCCAGGTCCTGTTATGAGGAGCCCCCGCAGGAGAGGCTGAATTTGGGGAGGTTTCACTGCCAGGGCAAGGAGGCTGGACATGGTGGTGGGGACAGCTCAGGTGGCCCTGAGCCCGGGTGCCAGGTGCCTCAGGAAGACAGGGGCCTCCTAGGATGCCCAGGGCAGCCGGGCCAGGACGAAAGGCTGGGGGTGTTTTGCCCTCGTCTCTATCAGGAATCACTGCCCTGGGGACCCCCAGCTCTGCCACCCGCTCCCACGGGCAGAGGTGCAGCCCGTCCCTGTGTGCCTTAGCGCAGGCAGGAGCACCCCTGCCCTGCCCAGAGCTGCTGTGATTCCAGGGGCCCACCAGGAACACAGCGTAGGGCAGCTGCCGGCAGGGCTCCTGCAGATTCGTCTGCACACTTTTCCAAGGGCCAAACCTCTGCTTTCGTAGAGCCCATGTCCAGGGAATTTTAGGATCCTTTAGCTAAGATGCTTTCCTTTTACTACTAAGTGTTCATTGCAGTAGTTTATTAGAGCAGCAGTTTTGTGTGGTGAGGACACCTGTAGCCAGGAACCTGCCTGCCACCCACAGCCCGGCAGCAGCACTGTGCCCCAGTCCACGTGAATCAAGTCGATTAAAGGCATCTGGGCTGGAAGCCGCTGGCGTGTGGAGAGACCCGACTTCTCTACCCCTGCGCCATCCCCTGGGGGTTCACGCTTGGGATGCTGGGGAATACCCTGCAGCCCCCTGGCCTGGCTTCGAGCTGACTGTGAGGCTGCAGGGCCTGCCGTGCTTGGCCTCCGGGCACGGGCAGGGCTGGGTCCGAGCCATAGGGAGGCTCTCTGCCTCTCAGGGAAGGGGCCCCAGGCCTGCAGGTCAGAGACAGCCAGACATTCAGAGGGGGAGGGGTGGTTGGGAGGACGCCCGCCTACATTCTACTTGATGGGCCCAAGCCAGCCCAGCAGGTTGGGGGCAGCGTGACGCCTGGGGACCCGCCAGGAACAGCACGATGAGCTCACACCTCCAGCGGGCAGCGGCAGGGGGAGGTGTAGCCTACATTCTGCTCCCTTAAGGCAGAGCGGCCCAGGGTTCTGATCCAGACCCATGGACTGAGCTGCACCAGAACATTCTAGAAGATGGAACTGCTGGGTTGGCCTGCTGGCCTCAGCCTCTTTCTCATAAAAACGGCGCCAGTCCCCCAGATGTGGGACGCTCCCAGGAGGGGTCTTCTCCCCAAGAGCACCAGGAAGGGTCAGGGGCAGCCCCCCCCACCCCTCACACGGCCAGGCACACTCTGGGCCCTGCCCAGGCATCCACTTCCGGTCATGCTCCCTGGGAGGACACGAGCAGCCCCCATCTTTGAATCCAGGCCTTCCATGTGCTGCGCTGGACCAGGGCAGCCCCCAGAGATGGTCCATCCTGGTGGTCCTACGGCACTCCCGGGGGCTCCCTCTGGCTCAGATTTGTTTGGTCAGTGTGGCCTCAGAGCTGGATTCCTGGGGCTCCACTGAGGCCAGTGTTCACGGCACCAGTGTCCCCCTCCCCCAGAGGGAGACAGGGTGATCGGGGAGCCAGACCACACCCACATCCCTGCCACCGACTCAGGAGATAGGCATGCTGTCCCCCCGGGCCTCAAAAATGCACACTTAGCTGTACACAAAAGCCCATATAAAATATGGGTTTATACAAAACCCCAAACCTACCCCCTGCCCAGTTCCTGCCCCTGACATCACCAAGTCTCCACCCAGAACTCTCTCTGGGGATCGGCACCGCCACAGGGCATCCTGCAGTACCGCCCACCTCTGGACCCTGGCTCCCCGGTGCTACCTGGCCCATGTGCCCCGTGTGGGCTCGCTGTGCTGTGCTGCTGACCCTAACTCCCAGCACCTGGGCGAGCGGGGGCCGTGAGCTGTTCCAATCTGTAGGTGCTCCGGTCCTTGTCGATTTCGCGGTTCTGCTCCAGGTGCCCCTGCCCTCTGACAGGCACCACCTGCCCCTCAACCCTGCAGCGGCCTTAAGGCGCCGGGGGCAGGACACGGGCATCCACCTCAAGGCCGAGGACCGGGGCTCCGGGTCCTCCTGCCCCAGCAGGCACCGCCCCGACTCCCAGATGAACGTTCTCTGTAACGCAGCAGGCACAGAACCAAAACAGCCGACACAAGGTGGTTCTCATGTTTTTCTCAGAGGTGGAAACTATACAGGAACACAGCAGAAATTACCAGAACAGTCTGTATCTCTATAAAACACTCTTCACGCCCACACCCCTCCCCCCTTGATGGACAGGAGCCGAGAAGCCCCTGGGCTGCCCCACCCCCACCCGGGCTCCAGGCGGCACGGCCGGGCGAGGCGGGCTATGTACAGCAGGTGGCAGGAGACCAGGCTGCCCGTCCAACCACGCGGCCCGTTGGGGGGCCACCAGGAGAGCCCGCGTGCGGGCCACGTGCTTCCCTCCGCCATCCCCCCGGGTGGCCCCGCCCTCCGCGCCCACTGCTCTCGGCCACACCCACAGCCTCTTGTGCTGCCGAGAGCCAGAGGGCAGCCTCAGTGGTCAGACTGTCCAGGGAAAGTCCAGCCGGGGTGCAGCGGGAGCCGCTGGCCTGGGCCTGGACCCGCTGGGCCGCTCCGTGGGAAAGTCGATGCTGGGCCTCCGGCCGCCGCCAGGTCCCTCTGGAGGCCCCGAGTCTCCGGCGTGACCTGAGCTGACGCCGTGGGCAGGGGCCGCCTAGCTGCTCCCGGCCGAGGGGCAGATGGTGCCGCACACACGCAGGGCCAAGCGCGCCCCCTCGCCATCCGCCAAGGCCTCTGCGCCCTCCCCGGGCTCAGGTGCGGGCAGGGTCTCGCTCGTGGGGTCCTGGCTCCTCTTCAGCCTGGGGGGACACACAGGGAGGGCCTTGACGCGGCCTTGCCGGCAGCCCCGGACGCTGCTCACTGGCCCATGGTCTGTCCAGGGACTCCTGGAGTGGGTCCCGCAGGAACACGGACACATGCTGGGTATCTCTGCCTGGGCAGAAGCTCCTCCAGCCACACTGGCTCAACAGGGCGTGCGGGCACACGGGGCGTTCCAGCCCAGCACCCTGTCTGGCCGTTCGCGGCCCTCGGTCTCAGAGCGGCAGGGCTGGCGAGTCTCAGCCCATTTCCAGCCAGAAGCTAAAAGGGAGTTGATGTGACCGCAGCTTCTGCAGGTCAGCAATTCTGGAACAAAGCGCCTGGCCAGGTCCCATTACTACGCAGGCCTTGACCTCCAGGATGATGGCCACTGTCCTAAACCAGTGTCCACACGTCGTCCACACGTGGTCACTGAGGCAGGACAGAGCACCAGCTAATCCTGCTCATTTTCCAGGCCAGAGCTCAGAGCCGCCTCCTCCAGGAAGTCCTCTGCCCCTCGCCCCACTCCTCCTCTCAGGCCCCACAGCACTGGGCCACCTCCCTCCACTGTGGCAGGTGTCTTGGGTGTCCATTTGTGGCCTGTCGTATCTCCCTGCCAGCCAGCTCTGCCTTTTCTGTCCCACAGTCCCTGAATAACCGAGTGAGGGGTGGGAGTTGATGTGACTGCAGGGGCCGCCCAGGAAGTCATCTGCCCTCAGCTGGGCAGTCCACCCAGTGTCTGCCCAGGAGATTCTGGGCATTGGCTGAAAGTGCCCAAGTTTAGAACCGAAAGTGCCCAACGAGCCCTTCCCCCAGAAGCCTGAACAGGGACCTCACACCCTCTCCCCCAGGGCCACTGCTCAGAGACCCCGAGGAGGGCAGGGGTCAGGCTTCCCAGCCCCGCTGATGCCACGTGGTTGCAGTGGCCAAGGAAACCGAGGCACAATTCCCCAACGTCCTTTCTGCCCCCATTACTGGCCCCCAGCACGCACACTCACTTTTCTCTATTAAAAATCACAAAGTCTTGCTGGATGGCATCAAGGCAGTCCTGAAGGTAGTCATTCTCCTGTTAGTCAGAAAGACACAAAAGTGAGCGCAGCGGACCCCGCCAGGTTCCCTCGCATCCCTCAGGTGAGTTCCTGGGCACCCCTGGTCTGCTTCTGCTCTGTGGCTGCCTCCTCTCTGAGGAGCCTGCCTTTGGGCTGTTTAGGCAGCCGGAGTGCATGGGAGTTTGCATCTCCAGGTGACACTTAGCCAGAGACAGAAGGACGCCCGGCCCCCTATCTCAGGGTGGTCGCAGTGTGTGCAGAACCAGACTCGTCCGGAAGCCACACCGGGCTTGGTTCCATCCCCTCCCCCCACACACACACCAGGTCCTCCCGGTCACTTGAGCCTGGTACACAAATCCCACCTGAGGGTCTGACTCCGGGGAACCTGACTAAGAAGGTCCCCGGCAGGAGCTGTCCCAAGAAGCAGACGCTCAGCATGGGGTTCTGGAGTTGGGTCCCGCCCTGGCTAGATGCAAGGAGTGCTGAAGGGCCCTGGCGGGCGTGAGACCCCGACCGCTAAGACCCTCGCCTCAGGTGTGTCGGGAGAGGGTGCAGGTGGAGGGGACGCACTGGGACTGCGGGTCAGGGTGGTCGCGCCTGGCCCCATGGGTGTGTGAGCCACGGGCTTGGGGCGGCCAATCAGCAGCCCCAGCCGCAATGTGGAGACGCTCTATCCCGCGGCCCCGACAGCGAGCTAGAGACAGGATGAGATGTCCGAGCAGGGGAACTTCAGAGAACTCTGGTCTCACAGCCTTGAAGTTTCCCGCATCAAATGTAAGGCCCTGATAGGGAAGGAGTGGGCCTCTGGGACGTGGGAGGGGCCACCCGAGGGGCTGTTCGTGGACACGTTAACCCTACCGAGCCCGCGGGAGGGCCTCTCGCCCGCTCCACCCCAGCTCCTGCGGATGACGCAGAGCTGCAGCCACAGCAGGCGAGACACAGCACCTGCCCGCTCAAGCCCTGCCCCACCTGCTCTCCTCGTCACGTGCACCCCTCGCAACTGTGCAGGCGCTGCTGGTAAGGACGGTGTTACTCAACGAACCGGCAGGACGGGCCTGGGAGGGGCCTGGGGGTGGGGCTATGTGGCTGGACAAGGGAGAGTCTGCCCTTCCAAGACTTGGGTCTAATCCCCTGGCAAGAGCCTCTGGCATGTGTGGGTCCTAATACACTGCAACGTGGAAACATGGAAAAAATGACGGCCCAGGTGAAGAGTCTGGAAGGTTCAGAACGGCCTTGGGAGAATGCCGGGGGGGGGGGGGGG